>NW_006256756.1:10320203-10426011 GCF_000478725.1 Eutrema salsugineum | reverse complement strand
TGCCTAAGTCCCAGAAGCTGCGGGATAGGAGCGCGGGTCAGAAGAAAGATGGCCAGGCCGCAGAAAGACTCGGAATTTACTCCGAGATGGTTGCGCGGGTCAGAGCAGAGGATGACCAGGCCGCAGCATGAAGAGAACGGCCAGAATGCCTAAGTAACAAAAGCTGCGGGATGGTTGCGCGGGTCAGAGCAGAGGATGACCAGGCCGCAGCATGAAGAGAACGGCCAGAATGCCTAAGTAACAAAAGCTGCGGGATGGTTGCGCGGGTCAGAGCAGAGGATGACCAGGCCGCAGCATGAAGAGAACGGCCAGAATGCCTAAGTAACAAAAGCTGCGGGATGGTTGTGCGGGTCAGAGCAGAGGATGACCAGGCCGCACGAAATTTCTTCCGGTTCTACACCGAGACGGTCACACAGCTCGATCCCGACAGTTCCCGGACGCACAAAAGAGAGAAAGGAGGCCGGTCAATGAGAAAAGGATGGGTCAAAGCCTTGACTGGTCAAAATAGATCTATTGACCACCAGTCCAGAGGCTTGACCCTACCCCACACTCTCTCTTCCTCACTACAAACCCGAGTTTGCAACTATTGATATGTTCATAATTTGCATCATTTAGGTTGCATAAATCATTCCAAATCATGTTTTATTTCATGTATTTTAGGTCCCTAGGGTTTGTTTTAGAACTTAGGAGATGCATTAGGTCCCAATGAGTCTTTGCATGTTTTGAGTGTCTATCAGGTGATTATGGAGCTGAAAAGATGAATCCAGGAGGTGGAATGGTGAGCAGAGCTTGAAAAAGTGGAAAACTTGAGTCTATGGAGGTTATCGGCCATTCTCGCTGGCCAGGAAGGTTTTACCGGCCATTTTCATGTACCGCGGGAAGCTTTACCGGCCATTTTCACGTACCGCGAATTAAGTATATCGGCCAAAATCTCCGGGTGCGAACGAGTCTCAGAAATCACCTGTCCGGGGAGCCTTCCGGTCCGATTCAGATGGCGGGTCCTTCATAGAAGTTGGAGAGCATTGAAGCACGGTCTCATAGCAATTGGAATCGTAGAATTCGGACGCGTGAGCAGAGAGATAAGCTCGTCGGAAGAAACCCCTGTCTCGCAGGTATTCCGGACCGAGCAGATCAGTTCTGAAGGATGCGAAGGACGGTGCACTTCCAGGCCGATTCAGCTTCCGGGTCCTTCATGAGAATCAGAGACATTTGAGTTTTCTTTCCAGAACGTCCAAGAGCATTCAATTCGGATCTATGAGCAGGAAGATACGGCCTCCGGAATGGACACATGTCTAGACGCCTCTCTCTGGTCGTATACATGCACTGCAAAGATGTGCCCTCCAGGAAGCCTTCCACCTCCCAAGCACTGAAACTTCCTTCACAAAAGTTGGAGATAAATGAGTCCTCTGTCTTCTGCAACCGAAATCATTCAATTCGGACAAGTATCACAGGAGTTACACTCTCCGGAATGCGAAGTGATCTAAGCTGCTCTGGATGCTGCGAGATGGTCTTGCGACTTGGTTAACCCGCAGGCCTGAAGATGAACACCTGAATGCTGATGCTGCGAGTTGAAATGTGCGGGTAAACTATCACTGGAAGAGGTCTGGAGCTCCCGAGCAAGAGAAATGCTAAGTCCACAATCGTGCGACTTAGGCATGCGAGTCATCCGCGCCTGGATCTATGCCGCACGATCACTCGGAATTCACTCCGACTTGAGCCTGCGACCTAAGTGCAATAGAGACCAACCCGCACAGTTTCTACATCCCCCAGAAACCGGCTCAGCCCTGCGAGTTGGAGAGGAAGGAGACCATGCCGCAGAAACACTCGCAATTTACTCCTAGATAGGCGTGCGGCTCCGACAAGGTGATTCAAGCCTCACAAGACAAGTCTTCATCTACTGCGACTTAGGTGTGCGGCCTGGGACATACTGAACCGACCCGCAGCTTTTCCCACTTTATCCATTAAAGCCGGGTCAGGACCCGGTTTGTTCCGGGCTGACCCGGTTCGTTTTTAAGAAGGTATAAATACTTTTTAGGGTTTTTTGGGGGAGAACTAAGTTTTATTCCCTTTGTCTCTTGCCTTTTTGGTGAAAAGACTCCATTAAGAAGAGAAATATCTTTATTTGAGTGTTTAATCAAGAGAGTTTAAGGAGATCTGGGTGTTTAAAGCTGTTTTCTTTTGAATCTATCATCTCCATCTCCATTTCTCATCATTAATCATGCTAATCTACTCAACTTGCAAAAGTTTAAGAGAGATTAGTATGATTAGTGAGTAGTCACCTTAATGAGGTTCTAGATGTGTAGGTTAGGGTGCTAAAGTGTTAGATTAGGAGTGCTTAGGGCTAGATTCATTGATTCATCTCTCTAAACAGCTGTTCTCTATGCTAAATCCTTGATAATCACTTGAGATCTAGATTCTGGGAATTTCATGCACCAAAAGTGTTTGATGAAATTCCTGAAAGAGTTGTGTTAGAGGTTTAAGTAATTTTTCATCATGGGAATGATTTGTTAAATGCTTGAATGATCATTAAGAGCTGTTTGTTAATGCATATTGATTCATGTTTCACAAATGGGAATTTGGTTTGAAAATGGATTAGTATAGGGGTTAATACCTTCATGAGAGGATTAACCTAGATTAGAGTTCTTAATCATTTGAATCATGTCTCATCATTGTCATTAGCATTTCTAGTTTAACACCAAGGCACCCTAACCAACTATCATGTCTAGAATCTCATGCCTCCATCATATCATATTCACATCATTTGTCATTGTCATTTGTCTTTAAACCTGTTTATGTTTATAGTTGTCTCTAGATTAATCAAAACCTATTCTTGTTTGCTTGAATTAAGAACTTGATCATATAGCTTAGTGTCTAACACCACATCTGGATTGATAAACCTCTTTGTACTACATTGACAAGGGGATTGATAGCCCTGAGACCCTTAAAAGTCCTATCTATCAATTTTAAATGCAAAGACCGGTTATTCATGTGTTGTCTACCCTGGTGGAATTTACAAAATTGTTCCCAAAGGCCGATATACTCTAAAAGAATCGATTCCACATTTTACAAACATTTAAGCTCGCAAAGAATGAAGGAAAAAGATGAGTTCTTTAAGATGCAAATACCTTTGGGAATGCAAGATTTAAGCTGAACGAGATGCTTATGCAGAGTAGACAACACCCTAACGAGTCTAGATCGCTTGGAATCACGCAAAATGAACGAGAAATGAGTGAGTTGGGTTCGTGAAATGCAGAGAAAAGAGTCTAGAGGGCAAACTCTGCGTTTTGGCCAAGTATGGAGGTCGGTATGGGCTGGAGCGCGCTTTCCAGCTGGCATTTGGACTGTTGTGGGACTGGTCCCCCCTTCTGCTCCAGCTCCAGCCGTTGACCGTGCCAAAAACTACTTTGACCGAGTGTTTAAATTCAAAATGCCGCGTAACCCTTCAAATGGACGCGGTATGGGGATGACGTGGGCTGTACGGACCAAGCCAAATTTTCTCGTGTTACTCTGAGCTGCCTCGACTTGTTCCACCCCGAGGGTACCAAGCCGAGTTGTCTGAGCCCATGCCAACGAGTAAATCCCCATAGCTTTCACGTCTTTTCTTTGGACCTCGCAAAGCCTCTTCTTCGTTCTAAGTGTTTCATGTGTTCTTGCTTTTGATCATTTCTTGAAACCGAGTGCCTCGGCACGCTCCACCACGAGGGCATCATGCCGAGGTCACTTGTTTTTAGCAAAGAACACGTGAGGCTTGGGGGTTTAAACAGGCTGGCCTTGGTGTAAGCTGGTCGCGGCCTCGGATCAAGGTTTTTGACCGTTTTAAGTGAACATCGCCCCTCGGTATACATATACCGAGGTGTTTACACCGTGAGCCTCCCCCACACTTATTTATTTTACCATAGCACTTCTCAGACACGACCATGATGAAATTAAGTCGAGGAATCTAGCTGAGGTTCTCAAGCTTTCACTCTGTAAAAGATGACCATGGTATGAATATACCGAGGGTCGATACCGAGGCTATGTATGCTCTTTGACTTAATTCATCAGGCCGTGTCTTTTTCAAGCTTTCTCTCACTTTCACCCTCAAGGTTCACTGTCTAACTCCTGAAACACTTAACAAACCCTTCAAAAAGCTTCAAATAAAAAGAAAAAGAAGATGAAAAACGAAATATGTACATGGATAAGCTTGGGGTGTCTCCCAAGAGCACTTTGTTTAACGTCGCTAAGTTTGAATTTTCATACCTTTTCAGGCTGATTCCGGTTCAAGTAGAGGAACTGAGGTAGCTCCCTCCCTTGTTTCTGATGCCAAGTAATGCTTTACCCTCTGGCCGTTTACCACAAAGCCTTGTCCATCTTTTCCTTTCAAAACCACGGCTCCATAGGGTCTTACTTCAAGAATCGTGAACGGACCGGACCACCTAGACCTCAGCTTCCCAGGGAACAGCTTGAGTCTTGAGTTAAACAACAGAACTTGGTCCCCTTCTTTGAACTCTCTCTTGTGTATCTTCTTGTCATGGAGCGCCTTGGTTCTTTCTTTGTAGATCTTAGAGCTCTCGAAAGCATCTAACCGGATCTCCTCAAGCTCATGAAGCTGTAAACCCCTGTTCTCTTGTGCGGTCTTGATGTCAAAGTTCAGAGGTTTCACTGCCCACAAGGCTTTGTATTCCAACTCAACCGGTAGATGACAGCTCTTCCTATAGAGCAAGTTAAACGGTGAGGTTCCAATGGGGGTTTTGTAGGCGGTTCTGTAAGCCCACAGAGCATCGTCAAGTTTCTTGCTCCAATCCTTCCTGGATGAGTTCACGGTCCTTTCCAAAATAGCCTTTATCTGACGGTTGGAAACCTCCACTTGGCCGCTGGTTTGCGGATGATAAGGGGTGGCCACCTTGTGCTTTACTCCGTGCTTCTTCAAAAGACTCTCAAGAGTCTTGTTGATGAAATGGCTTCCCCCATCACTGATGACTACTCTTGGTACTCCAAACCGTGGGAAGATGATACTCTTGAAGAGTTTTACCACCACTTTTGATCGTTGGTCGGAGATGCAACCGCTTCAACCCATTTACTCACATAATCCACTGCTACAAGGATATATTGATTCCCATATGAGCTTACAAAGGGACCCATGAAGTCAATGCCCCAACAGTCGAAGACTTCTACTTCAAAGATTGGGTTTTGGGGAATTTCATTCCTTTTGGATATGTTTCCGTGCCTTTGACAAGCTTCACACCTCGAGACCACTTCCTGGGCGTCTTTGAACATGGTCGGCCACCAGAAACCGCTCTGTAGAACCTTGGCAACTGTCTTGAACGCACCTAAATGACCACCATACGATGAGCCGTGGCATTCTTGTAGCACTGGATGGATCTCTTCTTCGGCCAAGCATCGCCTATAGAGATGGTCCTTGTTAAGCACGTAAAGATACGGCTCATCCCAATGATACCTCATCACATCTCTAAAGAACTTCTTCCTCTGATAAGTATCAAGGTCTGGTGGCTCTAATCCGCAAGACAAGTAGTTCACAAGATCCGTGAACCATGGAAGGCTTCTTTCCTTGATCGTATTGGCTTCCTCCACCTCTAAGTAAGACCGGACTAACATGAGATGTTCCTCGGGTAAAGCATCATCTATAGGGACCTGTTCTTCAATCCTCAGCCTTGAGAGGTGATCTGCGGCTCCGTTTTCAATGCCCTTCTTATCAAGTATCTCCACGTCAAATTCTTGGAGCAATAAGACCCATCTCAAAAGCCTCGGCTTAGCGTCCTTCTTAGACATCAGGTACCTCAAGGCCGCGTGATCTGTGTAAACCGTGACCTTTGATCCCACTAGATAACTCCTGAATTTGTCAAATGCAAACACAATGGCAAACATTTCCTTCTCGGTGGTGGCGTACTTTTCTTGAGCCGAGTCCAAAGTGCGGCTGGCATAGTAGATCACATGGAGCTTCTTATCTTTCTTCTGTCCCAAGACAGCTCCTACAGCATAATCAGATGCATCGGTCATCACTTCATATGGTAAAGACCAATCAGGGGCTTGTACAATCGGTGCACTGATCAAAGCCTCCTTGATTCTCTTGAACGCTTCCTCACATTCTTCATCAAAGTTGAAATCCACTTCTTTGCACAATAACCTGGTCAAAGGCCTGGCTATCTTGGAGAAATCCTTGATGAACCGTCTATAGAACCCAGCGTGGCCAAGGAAGCTTCTTATTCCTTTCACAGAATTCGGGGCTTGTAAGTTCACCATCACCTCGATCTTGGCTTTATCCACCTCGATGCCTTTCTCTGATACCTTGTGTCCCAAGACAATGCCTTCTTGGACCATGAAATGACACTTTTCCCAGTTTAAGACAAGCCTATGCTCCTCACACCGCTTAAGAACCTGAGAGAGATTAGCAAGACATTCGGAGAAAGAGGAGCCAAATACGGAGAAGTCATCCATAAACACCTCAACTTTCTCTTCAATGAGATCAGAGAAAATGTGCATCATACATCTTTGAAAAGTGGCCGGTGCATTACACAAACCGAATGGCATTCTTCTATAAGCATAAGTGCCATAAGGGCAGGTGAATGTCGTTTTCTCTTGATCGCGGGGGTCTATAGGTATTTGAAAGAACCCCGAGTATCCATCGAGAAAACAAAAATAAGGATGATTAGCTAACCGTTCAAGCGTTTGATCAATGAATGGTAAAGGAAAATGATCTTTTCTTGATGCAGAATTCAATTTCCTATAGTCAATGCACATGCGATGGCCGGTTATAGTTCTTTGGGCTAAGAGTTCATCCTTATCGTTTTTCACCACCGTGATCCCACCTTTCTTGGGCACAACGTGTACAGGAGATACCCACCGAGAGTCAGAGATTGGATATATTATCCCTGCCTCAAGGAGCTTTAGTATCTCCTTCTTAACCACCTCTTTGAGGTTCGGGTTAAGTCGACGTTAGTGCTCAATAGAGGACATGGCTTGGTCCTCTAGGTGGATCCTGTGGGTGCATATATCAGGAGAGATTCCTCTAATGTCAGCCAAGGAATACCCTATGGCTCTCCTGAATTTCCTTATTTCACTAAGTAATGCACGTTCCTCATGCTCAAGCAAGTTATCGTTTATGATCACAGGAAAAGTAGAGTTTAGACCTAAGAATGCATACCTGAGCCCTGTTGGTAGAGGCTTGAGCTCAACAGGGGGTGCATCTGCCTCATTCCAATCGGCATCAAAGCTGCATTGGCCCGGAACAGCTTCCTCGGCCTTTGCTTCATTCTCGCGCGGTTTACCATCGGCCTCGGTATGAGTTGTCACGGCCATGATATCCCGAGGTGTCTCTTCTTTTCCCTTTGACTCCTCGCTTTCTAGAATGTCGAGGCTGCTCGTGTGGAGCTCCAAAAACCTCGCCTCAGCTCCAAGTTCCCTCGGTTGGTCCAAAAGACGCTTGTACACCTCGCTTTCCTCGTTCAAGTACCCGTGCTCGCTTTGTTCCCGCGTTAAGACCACTTGTAACGGATCCTCTGCGTTCAACTCTTCAAAGAGCTCATCAGCCAGCTCCTCCATTACCTCCACATAGAAAACCTGACCTCCAATGGTCGGTTTCTTCATCATTTCCTTCACGTTGAACTTCATAGTCTCGGAACCGATGTGTAGTTCAATCATTCCTCCTCTCAAAGTCTCTGATGTGAAATGGCTCTGTTGTTCTGCGATTCCAAGTCTGTCAAAGTGCTGTTCTCTCTCGCGAGCTCGCCTTTCTAATCTGTCGATGTTATCGTCGTATGGGAAAAGCGATCCTGTGCTCCGAGACCTGGTATTCATGCACCTGAAAACAAAACAAGAACTTGGAAAGAAGTTAGTAAAACAAAGGAAAGAAAAGCTTGAACTCAAGAACAAACAAGAGACTAATGCTCCTACAAGTTGGCAACGGCGCCAATTGATAACTAAGAGTTTTCAGGCTCTTAGAAGGGTTATCAATCCCCTTGTCAAAGTAGTATAACTGGTGTCAAACCAAGCTTGTAAACGAGACACTAGCCTATGTCATTTGTTCACTTAAGTCAAGACAAGATGATAAAAGTTTGGTGACGATGATTAACAGGCAAATGAGCAATAAAGTTAAATAAAAGCAGAGATTTAAACTAATCAAGATGCAAATAACAAACAGGTGATTCAGATGATGGTAATGAATGATAAAGGCAGAAGCTTTAGACAGGATATTTGACTCGGGTGCTTCCAAGTTAGACTAAGGGGCTAATGAATCATTTTATCAAGCGATTTCATTTGACTTTGAACTCAAGGCACGTTAATCTTCTCATGAAAGTATTAAACGACTAAACTGATCCTCTTTCATACCAAAATCCCTTTTGAGAAGCACGAATCAGTCAGAAATAAGAATCGGTTCAAAAACGTCATTTAAGAGAACAAACTATCACTCTCGCGATGAAAGACTCTTAAACCCTTAACCGAGTGGTTCAGACATTTCTACAAACACTTCTGATGCGAGATATGTCTCAGATCTGAACCTCAAGTGATGTGCTTGGATCCAGCTTAGAGATCTCGTCGGTTAAGGAATGAAACATGCAAGACTAGACACCTAAACCCATTAATCCACCTTGAAAGCACCCTAATCTACCTATCTAAAGCCGCTTAAACGACTACTCACTGATCATAACGAGCTCACTAAGTCCTTTGCAAGACGTGTAGCTAGTCATGATAAGGAGTTTGATGTTGGATGATAAAAGAAATAAAGAAAGAACAAGATTCTGATGCAAAAACAAGATATCGGATTAGATTAATCAAGTTTCACAAAAGAGGCAAGTTCTTAGAGCTAAAAACAGATAAGAGATAAGATAACTAGGTTGTTAGTCTCAAAATGTATTTATAGCAAAGGGAAAGTGTCGCGGGTCAGCCCGGAACAAACCGGGTACTGAACCGCCTTCTTGGGTTGATGGGTGAGTGCCACGGTGTGTCGGAAAGTGAAGCCGAGGTCTTCATGCCGAGGCGTGCATGTGAGTCAGGATCCAGATGAAGATCTCGTGAAGAACACGTCATGAACATGCATGAACCCTAGTCTTTGATCTATCCTCACGTGTATGTTCTTGATCCATTCTGTTCTTGATTCTGGGTTCGTGACAAGGGACCTCGGGATAAAATTTCGAGGGGTCATGATGTCGAGGTGCTTGGGAGAACACAGTCCGGCATGCACGCCGAGGTCATTACACCGAGGTGTACTTTCAACACTTAGTCGTTTCCAGCTTCAGTTCTTACGTATGCATGCCTCGATCTAACCATGCCAAGGCTTTGGCACGAGGTCTAGTCCAGAATACTTCCAAGATATGAGCCTCGACTTGAGTGACGCCAAGGTAAAGATACCGAGGCTTGTGAGAATACTTAGCGCGTATCGCAACTCTTTTAGGCTTGTATCGACCATGTCACCTTCCGGAAGCAGTAACTTTCAGCACACGACTCCAATTGCTCTGGGACCAGTTCCACAGTCAAGATGACTCAATAAGCTCGAACTTTGCTGAAGAAACCATCGGAGCTTGGGGAGTGGAAGGCTTCCTGGATTTAACATCTTTGCGCCGCATTGAAATCACCGGAAAATAGACTTTTAGACCGATGTGAACTCCAGAGACCCTATCTTCCAAACCTTTGCTCCGAATCGATCGATTCAAAATGCTCTGAGAAGATCTTCCATGGATCTCGAACTTTGGTGAAGACCGGGTAATCTGGTTCGGTCTGGAGGGGCTCCGTCCGCCATGATCTTTGAAGTTCGCCGTTCAGTTCTCGGGTACGCGCAATGCTGGTGAATGCTCCGGAAGCCATATCTTTCTCTCCACTGGTCCGAATTGGATGATTCCAACTGTTCTGGAATCTTTGATTGATTATCTCCAACTTTGGTGAAGACCCCGCCAACTGATTCGGACCGGAAGGTTCCCCGGATTGCTGATCTCTGAATTGCGCGAGCAAGGACAACTTTTGGTCGTAAAAACCTTCCCGCGGTAAGAAAAATGGCCGAGGGCTGTGTACCGCGGTAAGATTTTTGGTTGTAAAAATTCTTTCCTCGGTCAAAAACTTGTCCCGTGGTATTTTTGCACTCGATACTTGATTCTGGCCGATCGGTAAGGTTTTTGGCCGGTAATGAGCGTCTGGTAAACATTTTGGCCGAGGTTTCCGACCAGCCGGTACGAGATTTGGCCGAGAAATTCCTCCAAGACGTTTTCACCATTTTTGACCCTTTTCTTCACCGTTTTCTTTTCTGTTCCTCTTCTTAGGCTCCAAATGGTCTCCAAAGCTCCTGATAAAGACTTCAAAACATGCAAAACTCTTTGGGACCTAATGCAAGCCCTAGGTCCTATTTTAACGCCTAAAGACTCAATTTACATGAGAAAACACATGATGAGGACTCTATAATGCAATCTAAATGATGTAAAATATAGACATATCAGACATAAAGTTAAAAACCGTAGAAGAATACCAGGCACACAAATCTCTGTGGATTCGATACCCTAAATACTACAACTGATTAGCTGTGCACTTGCGGCTTTCATTTGTTTTGGTAAGGGTAAAACTTGTTCCCTCACGCAGTTGACACGACATCACTGTGGTATCTGATGATGAACAGAGTGAGAGTGGCTCAAGCAGCTCAGCTGGAGGTTCCCAAGGCACCATTAAAGAGGCATCAAAGAGGATCAAGAAAACTGAACCAGAAACACCTGATTATCTGGCCAAGTTTCAACAAATGGGGATCCAGCAAAGGGAGGTTCCCTGATGTGGAATTTCTGAAGAAGATTGGCGGCTATGAAGATGTCAAAACTTTGCTTGGGAACATGGGCATTGAATCACTTTTGGAGATGAGAGAGATCGCATATAAAGAGGAGTCTCAAGAGTTCTTGGCTTCTTTTGATGCTTTTATGTACTACCCAAGGGATTCAAGGATTCTTCAAGGGGATGGTCTTGGTTACATGGAGTTTACTGTGAAAGGAAAGGACAATTCAGTGTCATTCAGAGAATTGAATGAGATTTTTGGGTTTTCTACACCTAGAAATGTTCCTCTCTCCAACCAGGTCAATCTCAGAAAAGAAGATGTTCAACTTCTATGGAGATCAATTGCTTCTGGGAAGTACACAGCTGGAGCAGCTAAGTCCTCTTGGATAAGGAATCCAGTTCTGAGATATGTACACAAGATTCTCTCTCACAGCTTCTACTTCAAGATTGATGTTGGAAGAGTTAACAAAGGTGATCTGATGCTTCTTGGTGTGGGGCTGAAACAGTTGATGCCAACTCATGAAGATGGGGAACCCTATGAAGAATATGCTTACACACCTTGCCTTGCCTCTCAATTAGCAAGGTCTTTGATGTTCTACAAGAAATGCATTTTGGGTTCTACAAAGCAAGATGCAAAGCTGACCCATGGATGGGTGGTAACAAAGATCTTGAAGGCCAAGGGGTACAGAATCAAGGAGAACAAGACAAGGTTTGATCTGATTAATGAAGCACATTTGTTTAAGATTGGCTTCCTTCAAGGAAGAGTGGGCCCAAGGTAGTTTACAACTTCAAGACTCTCATTAATGAGCCAGCCCAAACTCTCCTGCCCAATCCCTCCATCACCACAGTCCAAGTAAAGAGGAACATTCACTTCTTCTTGCTGAAGGAAGAGCTGTACAATGTCCAAACTGATCCACCAATCCTCAAGTACAAGAAAGCTTGCAGAGAAGAAGCCTACAAGGAAAAGAAGGCAACCGCTGAAGATGCTACCACAAGTGCTGCTGGTGCTCAAGATGCTGATCTGCCTCCACCTCAAAAACGTTTTGGTGGAAACAGATATCACTTTGATGATTACAACTGGGAGGAGCTCAACAAAAGATTGGTATTCTCCAACAATGGTGCAAGTACCAAAACAAAACCATCCACAAGATGGCAAAGTGCATCAAGGAGATGAAGAAGAGGATCAAGAAGCTTGAAAACCCTTGCAAAGGTGGGTCTCCAGCACCAGTCTCACCAAGGAACAGAGAGGAAGTTGGAGAGAGTTCCATGAACTGCACAGCCCAGGTCACATATGGCACAACATGGGTGGATCTTGACGACGGTTCTGATGAGGCAAGCCATCATTCTTGGGAGACACCATCCAGTCACACTTCAAACCCCTCTTACTCATTGGGGTCAGACTTCCACAGCTCTTAGGTAGCACTCCAAACCTTGTAAATATGCATGTAGATTTTCTTTTTCTTTTTGCATTTTACTTGTTTGTTTTGTTTTCACTCCTTTCTCATGCTTTTATAACACAAGGGACTGTGTTATTTAAGTGTGGGGGAGGAGTTTCATCTTTTACTAATCATGTTTTCTCTGTTCTTATTTTACACTTTGAGTCTTGAGTCACATTCTTGCATGCATTCATGTAGTTTCATCTAAGTGCATATAAAAAACCAAAAAAATTGAAAAATCTGAAATATTTTCACAAAAAAATGATCATGTAGTTGCATTCTCATTTTTAGGATTGAGTCTAGTTGCATATTCATGTAGGCTGCATCAATGCAAGAGAGTAATGATAGGTTTTTCCTTGAGAGAATATCACTTTAAGAATTCGGTTCACTGCCCTAGTTTCTAGTTCTTTGCTGCATGTAAACAAGAATGAAATCAAGACTGATCCATGCTTTGAACTTGTTGAGTGAATCAAGCATTGAATAGTCCAGCCTTATCTAAGTGAGAACCTTAATTTGACAATCTAATTATCATTGCTTGTGCATTTCATTGTGAACTCATGGGTACCCTCAAAATATTTGAGCACTCTTATCCCTTTTACCACTCTTTGCTAGCTCAAATAGCTGTTCTCACACTTTGAGACAGTTCCATACCTTTAACCAAACCTTCCTTGAGGCCTGAAACACTATAGTGAGAGATGTGAGGCCTTTTTCTGAATAAACTTGACAAAAAGTGTTGGGTTTAGGGCGACAAGAGTAGGGTCTCATGTAGATCTAGCTCAACATCAAGAGTCTAGAATAGGCTAGGAAGAGTTCTTGAGAAAGTTTGATATGAGAACCAGGGGTTGGAAAAGAAAAGAAAGAGGTTTGGGGTCTGCTGTGTAAAGAAAGAAAAGCTCTTGTGTATTGAAAAGAAAGTCTAGCATCTAAGTAAAAAGAAAAGAAAAGAAGCCAAAAAGGCTCAAGTGTTTGGAAAGAAAAGAAAAGAGGCTAGAAAGTGTGTTATGAGAAAGAGCTAAGTGTAATATTCAGACCCCAAAACCTGAGTCTAAAGTTGAAAAGATGAATCCCCTGGTGAGAGAGAAAAAATGAGAGTGAAGTGAGGAGAGGGTTGATAATGCAATGAATGTCTTGAGAGAGGAGTAGCTAGGATGTGACCTTCATGGGAGTAGAGTTAAGGTGAAAGACCGATTTGGGGCATTGGGTAGATGGGATTCTGCTCTTGTATGCACCAGTTGCCTTTTACCCTTAGCATTCTGTTAAAGTTTATTCCTTCTTGAGTGATCCCTTGAGCTGAATGGAAACCAAAGCATTGAATGAGATCATCTTTGTCTCATAACCCTGTCCCAAGACAAGTGAGTTCACATGATTTGCATAAGCATAATTCACATGAGCTTTAATGAATGTCAAAAGGTTGGAACTATGGCTGTTTGTGAAAAACTTGAGCTTGGGCTTGATTCATTCGTTGATAAGTATGGCTAAAGTTTTGTGAGTATTCTTGTTTGCAATGCATCTTAGAATTAGCAACTAGGACAGTGAGCCTTGAATTCTTTTAGTGATACACTCTCTCATTAAGGAATATGAACTCCCAATGCATACAACCTCTTTCTCTCATTTGCTCTTTTTGCTTGAGGACAAGCAAAGGACAAGTGTGGGGGAGTTGATATGTTCATAAGTTGCATCATTTAGGTTGCATATTTCATTCCAAATCATGTTTTATTTCATGCATTTTAGGTCCTTAGGGTTTGTTTTAGAACTTAGGAGTTGCATTAGGTCCCAATGAGTCTTTGCATGTTTTGAGTGTTTATCAGGTGTATTTGGAGCTATTTGGAGTTGGAGAGATGGATCCAGGAAGAGAAATGGCAACCAGGGCTTGAAAGATGGTGAAAATGGGTTTTTAGAGGTTCTCGGCCATTCTCATGTACTGCAGGAAGGTTTTCTCGGCCATTCTCACGTACCGCGGGTGGATTCCTTGGCCAAAATCTCCGGGTGCAGACACATTTCCAAAATCGCTTGTCCGGGGAACCTTCCGGTCCAATTCAGCTGTTGGGTGCTTCATCAAAATTGGAGAAGATTGGATCACGGTTCCAGAGCAAGTAGAATCATAGAATTCGGACACGTGATCAGGGCGTTAAGCTCGTCGGAAGGAACTCCCATCTCGCTGCCGTTTTGGACCGACCTGATGAGCTCCGAAGAATGCGAAGGACGGTGCACTTCCAGACCGATTCAGTTTACGGGGCCTTTATCAGAATCCTATATATTTGAGTCCTCTTTCCAGAACGTTTGAGATCATTCAATTCGGAGCTGTGAGCAGGAAGATAACGTTTCCGGAATGGACACACGTCTAGAAGCCTCTTTCTGATCGTGTCAATGCACTGCGAAGACGAGCCCTCCAGGAAACCTTCCACTTCCCAAGCGCTGAGACTTCCTGCACCAAAGTTGAAGATATATGAGTTTTCTGTCCTCTGAAACCGGAATCACACAATTCGGACCAATAGCCTGGAAGTTACGCCTCCCGGAATGCGAAGTGGTCCAAGCTGCTCTGAATGCTGCGAGATAGTCTTGCGACTTGGTTAACTCGCAACCCTGAGAATGAATGCCTGGAAGTTGATGCTGCGAGTTGAGAAGTGCGGGTAAGCTATCATTGGATAAGGTCTGAGGCTCCCGTGCAAGAAAAACTGCTAAGTCCACAATCGTGCGACTTAGGCATGTGAGTTGGCCGCGCTTGGAACTAAGTCGCATGATCACTAGCAATCTACACCGACTTGAGCCTGCGACCTGGGACTAAGGGATGACCAAGTCGCACATGTACTTTCCCCAGATTTTGCCTTGGTCATGCGGGTTGAAGAAGAAGAAGATCAAGCCGCACAAAGACTCGCAAAACACATCTACTTGGGCGTGCGGCTAAGACCAAAGGATTCAAGTCTCACAAGAGGGTTTCTTCATCTGTGCGACTTGGGCATGCGACCTGGGTGACACTTGACCAACCCGCACATTCTCCACTTTACCCACTAAAGCCGGGTCAGGACCCGGTTTGTTCCAGGCTGACCGGTTCATTTTTCGAGAGATATAAATAGTTTTTAGGGTTTTTTCCCAAAGAACTAAGCTTTATTCCCTTTTGTCTCTTGCCTCTTTTGTGAAAAAGACTCCACTAAGAAGAGAAATATCGATATTTGAGTGTTTAATCAAGAGAGTTTAAGAGATCTTTGTGTTTAAAGCTGTTTTCTTCTGAATCTATCATCTCCACTCCATTTCTCATCATTAATCATGCCAATCTTCTCAACTTGCAAAGGTTTAAGAGAGATTAGTATGATTAGTGAGTAGTTACCTTAATGAGGTTCTAGATGTGTAGGGTAGGGTGCTAAAGTGTTAGATTAGGAGTGCTTAGGGCTAGATTCATTGATTTATCTCTCTAAACAGCTGTTCTCTAGGCTAGATCCTTGCATATCACTTGAGATCTAGATTCTGGGAATTTCATGCACCAAAAGTGTTTGATGAAATTCCTGAAAAAGCTGTATTAGAGGTTTAAGCATTTGCTGCATGATGATGTATTGTTATTTGCTTGAATGATCATCTATAACTGTTTATTAATGCATACTGATTCATATTTCACAAATGATGATTTGGTTTGAAAATGGATTAGTATAGGGGTTAATACCTTCATGAGAGGATTAATCGAGATTAGAGTTCTTAATCATTTGAATCATGTCTCATCATTGTCATTAGCATTCCTAGTTTAGCTTCAAAGCACCCTAGCCAACTATCATGTCTAGAATCTCATGCCTCCATCATATCATATCCATATCACTTGTCATTGTTTAGTTCTTCTTTAGTTATTAATCCTGTTTTAAGCTTGTAGTTGTCATTAGTTAATCAAAATCTCACTTGTTTGCTTGAATTAAGAATCTGATCACATAGCTTAGTGTCTATCACCACATTCTTGGATTGATAACCTCTTTGTGCTACATTGACAAGGGGATTAATAGCCCTAAGACCCTAAAAAGTCTTGTCTATCACTCTTCTTCGTTTACGACGAAGTCTGACGACCGATGCAAGGCATCTTTAATCGTTTGTGGCGTATTGAGTGCCATTTCCCGTCGGAATTCTGATTTGTACTACAAAGACCGTTTCAGAGCTTCGAGTGCAGCCTTGTCGCTTATTCCTTCTATTTTGAATACGACCGCCTTGAATCTTGCTATGTAATCTCGAAGCGGTTCGTTCGGTCCTTGGGATAGCGTCCACAGGTCGGCATCAGAGGTTTCTCTATCCATAAACATCAAGTATTGTTTAAGGAAAAAGACGGATAGCTGTTGGAAACTGCGGATTGAATTGCACTTCTGCCTCTTAAACCACTCGAGCGCGGCTCCCATGAGATGTTCCACGAAGAGCAAGCAATATCCGGCATCCACCTCCCGCTCGGTCAGTTTGGCAGCGTTCTTTGTGAAAGCTCGTCCCATCGCTATCCGAAACGCTGTGATGTGTGCTTTTGGATCGGTCGTTCTTTCGTAGAACGGGATTCTCACCTTCCCGGGCTCGGGAATCCTAGCCTCCGTGATTCTTGCCGTGAATAGTGTTCTCTGAGTTTCTTCAAGCATCCAATCGATCTCGGGCACAGCACTCGTCGCATTGTGCACTTGAGACTTCATGGCGTGTATCTCAGCTACTGTCCGAGCCATTGAGGCTCGCAGCTCTTTGATTTCGAGGGTTTGCGGGTGAGTCATTCCCTTTTATTGGGGGAGTCGCTCCCGCTCTTCTCTCCTCGGCTCGTCTTCGCGCTCCGCCTGCTCGATCCATTGGAGGTGTTCTTCTTCTTCAGTCGGGTTGTCGCCGCGAGCCGGATCGGAGATTTCGTCAGTCCGAACGCCGTTTAGTGCCGAGGCGAGCTCTTCTTGGCTTATTCGCTAAGCCGAGCCGTTTTGTTGCAAGTTCGTGGTTCCATCGTTCTGCTGGGCGTCCACGTCAATCATGTCATTCTCCTCTTCGCCGGCTCGTCGCCTTGAGTTCCGACGGAGTGGAGGCGGCTTGGTGATGTTGACTCATGTTGCCACGGGAGTCTGTTCGCCGAGGGGACGAAACATTGGTGGAGCCAAGGGGTTTCTTGCGCTGCTTCCCGAGGCCTCTGCAGGCGTTAAGTAGTCGAAGCGTCTCCGGATTCCATCCATCGGGTTGGGAATTCCGGCTCTCCAGGTTGGATGTTGTCGCTCGGCCGCCATTGCATCTAGCCTCTCTGTAATCGCCTCGTTTCTTTTGTCCTGCTCATCGATTTTCTTCATCAGCGCAGCCATCATGTTTCGCATCTCCTCTTGGGTTTCGGTCGTCGCCGTCGTTGTGCCTGATGCTGGAGCGTTCTTCTCCGTGCCGTTATCGTTGTTGTTGTTGTTGTTATCGTCGGGGGTGTTGCTCGCCATGTTCTTCGGATCTTAAAGTCTTGTCGATTTAGAGTAAGAAAGTTTCGAGTCCCCACAGACGGCGCCAAATTGTGTGAGCCAAAACTCGCACAACCAAAAATTTTGTAAGGGAAAACTTAGGGATCCGAAATGTCTAGGGTAATCGCAGAACAATAAGATGAAAAGAAGGTTTTCTTGCTAGAAAGTGCTTAGGTTTTATTGCTCTCGAGTTGTCCAAAGTTACAGAATGAATTGCATACATGGTCTATTTATACTAACTTTTTAAACCGCCTAGCCGAGAATCTCGGGAGAGATTTTCGGAATATTTCCTTATCGCTTCGTGCGGTTACCGTCATAATGCCTTGCCTAGGGTTTTTATGGGAGTTCGCCTTTCGAGACTTCGGCTCGGTCCGTTTGGAAAAACGGGCTCGGCCCAACACAAAGGAAAACGGCTCGGCCGATGCTTCCACTCGCGCAGCTCGGCCCACTCTTTTTTCTTCTCACGGCTCGGCCCATCTATCCTTCTCCACGGCTCGGCCCATCCATCCTTCTCCACGGCTTGGTCCACTCGTCTTGGTGAGCACAGCTCGGCCCACTTGTTTTCAGGTTCATAGAATAGAAATATCTGAGTCAACTCCCTGAATGTCACTGTGTAGACCTTCCCTTTCACCTGAAACTGTATAGTTTCGAGACCTCTTCCTTGAATCACTTTTGGATCCCTTGGCATGTATAAATCAATTTCAAGAGACGCCAACAACTCTTGAGACTCCTCCTCATAAGCTACTTCTCTCAGTTCCAAGAGGGATTCAATACCCATGTTCCCAAGCAAAGTTTTGACATCCTCATAGATGCTAATCTTCTTCAAAAATTCCACATCAGGGAACCTCCCTTGCTGGATCCCCATCTTGGCCGGATAATCAGGTGTTTGATACGATCATGGACCCAGAGCATGACCCAGAGAAAGAAGTCGAAGTTCCGGAGGCTCACTTGGCCGTACCAGAAGGACCCATGACGCGATCCAGGGCCAAGAAGCTGGCAGGGGCGGTTCAAGCTGTGCTTAATAGGATCAAGACCGGATCAGATGACCCAGCATCGCCCAAGGTCGTGACCGTGCTCGTGAACGCCGGCTGTAGCTAACCTGGTCTGGGTGATGGCTTAATACTATTTTTCCTTACACCCGGGTTTGTCCCAATGGGTTTACCGGGTGGGGTTTTAACGAGGTTAAGTCCATTGCCCAACTCTCGACCTAGGTTTGTTTACGGTCTGGTGCATGGGACGGAAGCTTAGGAGTCATTCTCGGCAAAGAAGTTTAAAAGTCGGTCAAGGGCTAGCCAAAGAGTTATTCAATGTTTTCTTTGTTTTAGTCAAAACATTTATGTTTTCGTTATTTCCTAAGTATGGCTCTTCGCCTGCTTTCTCTTCTATTTAAACCCGATGTATTTTCATTCTGGAACTCATTCACTTTTCAACTTAATAAAATTTTCGAGTTTTCTCTTTGTTCTTTTAAGAACTGTATTCGATTCTTAGATGGTCAGCCTCTTGAATCTTTTCTTTGGTTTATTGAGTTCTTCTCATCGGACTCAATGCAGCCTTCAATCCATCTAGCTTAGGAATTCGTTCAAGTAGTTTTAGGGGCACAAGGATTTTCGGGAACTTGTTCTCACGCTTTGTCATCCTAGATCTGCGGATTCTTATCTCGGTGCAGCCATCGCCTTTGTTTGTGACGATCACCGCGAGTTTGGGCCTTGGGATATTTGGGAGTTCACACGTTCACACCTTAGCATCTACTCCGTGCATCCAATCCAGCCAAGGATTATCTAATGTGGTATTATCTATCTTTTCTTTCTAAATTCCTTCTTATCTTTCTTTCTTCTGTATTTTCCGGATCTATTAAAAAAAAAAAAAAAAAAAAAAAAAAAAAGGAAGAAAACGAAAAGGATAAAAAAAAAAGAAGTTGAAAAGTAAAAAAAAAAAAAAAAAAAAAAAAAAAGAAGAAGATCTGTTGAAACAAACTCTTTTCTACCTATCTTTTCTTGGGATCGATTGGTTTTGAATTTGTTCTTGAGTGCTACATCTAGTTTTTATATAAGTTCCTATCAGAATCGAGAGATATCTCTTGTGTGATTTTGAGATTATTGCGAGTGTGAGTGAATTAAAGAGAGAAACACCCAAGTGAGAAATTTTGAAACTAACATGTTTGTTCTTTTTGCGAGGTACCTATTTATATGTCATCGGGTCCTTATTTGAATTCAGGCGGAGAGTGGAACTAATACACCTTTCATGACGGAAATCACATCTGTTGGATCAACCCGGAAGAAATGGATGCTAAGCTTACCCAAATCACTGAGCTGATGGAGCGCATGAACCAACACATGGACCGGTTGGAAAGGCAGCCACGACAGTCTGATGGAGAACAAAGCGGTCACCAGAACAGAGAGGAACCAGAGCATTTGAGGAGGGATCGAAATCAGGAAGAGGTACTAGACAATCCCTTCTATGATGATGGTCACACGTTATGAGCAAGCCAGCCCAGGCAACAGTATGATCGAGGTGCACGCCGAGGTCGTGGAGGTCAGTTCCGCATGCAGGAACCACGTAGACAAAACCACAACCGGCAAAACTCAGAAGTTGATGACCAAGATCCACCATACCGACGGGACGAGCAGAACGACCTAGGCTGTGACCAAGGCCGACCTGATAACGACCTCGCTGGAATTAAACTCCGAATCCCACCGTTCTACGGGAAGAATGATCAAGATGCTTTCCTGGAGTGGGAGAAGAAGATCGAGCTGGTCTTCGGGTGTCAAAACTTTTATGAGCAAAAGAAGATAAATTTGGACGCAACTGAGTTCCATAGCTACGCTGTTGATTGGTGGGACCAGGTGGTGACTGATATGTCTATATTTTACATCATTTAGAGTGCATTTTAGAGTCCTCATCATGTGTTTTCCCATGTAAATTGAGTCTCTAGGCATGAAAATAGGATTTAGGGCTTGCATTAGGTCCCAAAGAGTTTTGCATGTTTTGAAGTCTTTATCAGGTGCTTTGGGAGTCATTTGGAGCTTAAGAAGAGGAGTAGGGAAGAAGACGGTGAAGAAAAGGGTCAAAAATGGTGAAAACCGCTTGGAGGAAATTCTCGGCCAAATCGCGTACCGGACGGACAGAAACCTCGGTCAAAATCCTTACCGATCGCTCATTACCGGCCAAAATCCTTACCGATCGTTCAACCTCGACCAGAAAGCTTACCGATCGCTCAGCACCGACCAAAATCCGTACCGATCGACGAAAGTCAGCCTGGGTCGAAGATCAGGCGTGAATACCGCGGGTTGAGTTTTGTCCGAGGCGAAGGAATTTTTACGACCAAAAAGCTTACCGCGGTACACAGCCCTCGGTCATTTTCCTTACCGCGGGAAGCTTTTCTCGACCAAAATCTGTCCTTGTCCGCGCGTCTCAAAGATCTGCAATCCGGGGAACCTTCCGGTCCGAACCAGTTGGCGGGGTCTTCAGCAAAGTTGGAAATAATCAAACAAAGATCCCAGAACAGTTAGAATCATCCAATTCGGACCCGTGGGGAGAAAGATACAGCTTCCGGAAGATGCACCAACATTACGCGCATCCGAGAACCGAACGGCGGACCACAAAGATCACGGCGGACGGAACCTTTCCGGACCGAACCAGCTTTCCCGGTCTTCATCAAAGTTTGAGATCTGTGAAAGACCTTTTCAAGACAGTTGGGGTCGCTCAATTCGGACGAGTGGTTTGAAAGATAAAGTCTCCAGAGTTCACATCGGTCCAAACAGCTAATTTTCCGGTGATTCCAATGCGGTTCAAAGATGTGAAATCCAGGAAGCCTTCTACTTCCCAAGCTCCGACGCTTTCTTCATCAAAGTTCGAGCTTATTGAGTCATCTTGACTATGGGACTGGTCTCAGTACATTTGGAGTCGTGGGTTGAAAGTTACTGCTTCCGGAAGGCGACATGGTCAATACGAGCCCAAATATGTTGCGATACGCGCTAAGTGTTTTCTCAGGGCTCGGCATCATTACCTCGACATCGGCCAAGTCAAGGCTCATATTTTGGGGGTATTCTGAACTAGGCCTCGTGCTGACACGTCGGCACGTTGGAATCAAGGCATGCACACGTAAGAAATGAAGCTGGAAACAACTAAGTGTTGAACGTGCACCTCGGTGTAGCGACCTCGGCGTGCATGCCGGACCCTGTTCGCCCAAACCCCTCGACTACCAAGCGCCTCGGCATTTCATGCCGAAGTCCATTGTCACGAACCCAGAATCAAGAACAAAGCTGCCCAAGAACACACAAGTGAAGATGGATCAAAGACTAGGGTTCATGCATGTTCTTGACGTGTTCTTCACGAGATCTTCATTTGGATCTGGACTCACGTGCACTCCTCGACATGAAGACCTCGGCTTCACTCTCCGACACACCGTGGCACTCACCCATCAACCCAAGAACGCGGTTCAGTACCCGGTTTGTTCCGGGCTGACCCGCGACACTTTACCTTTGCTATGTATACATTTTGAGACTAAAAACCTAATCATCTTATCTCTTATCTGTTTTTAGCTTTAAGAACTTGCCTCTTTGGTGAAACTTGATCATTCTAATCCGATATCTCGTTTTTGCATGAGAAATCTTGTTCTTTCTTTATTTCTTTTATCATCTAACATTAAACTCCTCATCATGACCAGCTACACGTCTTGCAAAGGACTCAGTGAGCTCGTTATGATTAGTGAGTAGTCGTTTAAGCGGCTTTAGATGAGTAGATTAGGGTGCTTTCAAGGTAGATTAGTGGGTTTAGGTGTCTAGTCTTGCATGTTTCATTCTTTAACCGACGAGATCTCTAGGCTGGATCCAAGCACATCACTTGAGGTTCAGATCTGAGACATATCTCGCATCAAAAGTGTTTGTAGAAATGTCTGAACCACTCGGTTAAGGGTTTAAGAGTCTTTCATCGCGAGAGTGATAGTTTGTTCTCTTAAATGACATTTTTGAACTGATTCTTATTGCTGATTGATTCGATGCTTCTCAAAAGACATTTTTGGTATGAAGGAGGATCAATTTAGATGCTTAATACTTTCATGAGAGGATTAACATGCCTTGAGTTCAAAGTTAAATGAAACCGCTTGACGCTTTGATTCATTAACCCACTAGTTGAACTTGGGAGCACCCGAGTCAAGTATCTCGTCTAAAGTCTCTTGCTTTATTACATATTATCATCATCTGAATCGCTTAGTTATCATTTGCATCTTCGCTTTGTTTGATTCGCATCATTTACTTTACTTACATGCTTAATCGTTGTTATTTAGCTTAGTAAAACCTTCACCTTTTTATCTTGAGTTAAATAAACAAACAACATAGACTAGTGTCTCGTTGACAAGTCTGGATTGACACCTCTTAGTACTACTTTGACAAGGGGATTGATAGCCCTGAGACCTAAAAAGTCCTATCTATCAGTGACTAACCGAAGGAGAAACGGGTTTCAACCTATTTTTACCTGGGATGAGATGGCGGCCCTGATGAGGCACAGGTTTGTTCAAGCCCACTATAACCGAGAGCTACACACTAGACTCCGACGGTTGACTCAATGTGGACGAGACGACAGACGCGACCATGGCCCGATTTCTAAGTGGTTTGAACCAGGATCTACAAGACCGAATGGAGCTACAGGAGTACGCGAGCTTACCCGAGATGTTGCACAAAGCTATATTGGTGGAACAACAGCTCAAGAGGAAGGGAACTTCTCAGCCCGCTTATGGAACCAGCTCTCGGCCAAATTACCGAGAAGAGAAGGCCACTTATCCAGCCTGGTCCGATGCGCGGCCTTAGCCAGAAACTAAGCCAAGTTCCTCCACAGATGACTACCGAGTAACAACCGAGGATACATCGGCCAGGACGCGAGACATCGAGTGCTTTAAATGGCGAGGAAAGGGACATTACGCGAATAAGTGTCCTAATCAGCGAACCATGTAGATTCTTGAATCAGGGGAGATCGTGTCTGAGGACGAAGAAGACACTGGCCCTAAATTTGATGATGAAGACACTGAGGAATATGCGGCCGAGGGAGAGCTGTTAGTTGCAAGGCGAGTTCTATTGGCCCAGGAACCGGTCAAATAGGAAGACCAACGGGAGAACCTATTCCACACACGGTGCCTTGTGCTGGGAAAGGTTTGCAGTCTTATAACCAATGGAGGGAGCTGTACGAATGTTGCTAGCACCACTATGGTGGAGAAACTCGGTCTGGAGACACGAAAACACCCACAGTCTTACAGCCTCTGATGGTTAAACAACAAAAGACATTTGAAGGTGACCAAACAGTTGACGATACCCTTGTCCATTGGCCGATATGAAGTTCAGGTCGTTTGCAATGTATTGCCTATGGAAGCTGGTCATATCCTTCAAGGTCGTCCATGGCAGTTTGTGATAACTTAGAGTTTTCAAGGCTCTAAAATGAGGGGTTATCAATCCCTTTAGTCCGTTTGCAGTATTCTTTGTATCAATCCATCTAGCGGAGACACTACGATGCATAGATACCATTATGTAGTGCAAAGGGACTAAAGGGATTGATAACCCCTCATTTAGAGTCGTTGTAGTATAACGGTAAGTATTCCCGCCTGTCATGCGGGTGACCCGGGTTCGATCCCTTAGAGCATTCAAGGAATAAACTGGTTCTCAATGGCGCCATCCATGACGGATTCACCAACAAGAACACGTTTGAGCACCATGGCCAAATGATCACCATGGCGCCTTTGTCACCACGAGATGTGTACCTGGATCAAACAAAACTAGAGAAAATCAGCAAAGGAAAGAGTGTTGTGAGTGAGCCCCCAAAAACCACCACCAAAGATGAGAGTTTGAGAGAACCCCCAGAAAAAACCTTTGAGACAACACCCGTGAGCAAAAAGACCCTTTTCATAAGACCTTGTGAGCTTAAGCACGCGGTGCACACCAAACAATCTCTCATTTTACTCATGTTTAAATCTGCTTTGGCTAGCTTAACTGATCCCCAGCCGGATTTTCCGAGCAATGTGTTACCATTTTTGCAGGAATTTAAAGACGTTTTCCCGGATGAGAGCCCCAGCGGTTTACCACCTATACGCGGGATTGAGCACCAGATAGATTTTGTGCCCGGAGCTTCCTTGCCTAATCGGCCCATGTACCGAACTAATCCTGTCGAGACCATGGAGCTAGAAAGACAGGTTGGGGATCTCATGAAGAACGGACACATTCGGGAGAGCATGAGTACCTGCGCGGTCCCGGTCCTGCTTGTGCCCAATAAGGATGGATCATGGTGATATATTCATAAATTGCATCATTTAGTGTACATATTTAAGTCCAAATCATGTCTCATTTGCATACATTTTTTAGTTCTTTAGTCATTGTTTTAGGACTTAGGAGATTGCATTAGGTCCAAGAGAGTTTTGCATGGTTTGGAGTGTTAAACAGGTGCTTATGGAGCTTATATGGAGTGGAGAATGTGATTCAGATGAAGAAATGGAGTTGAAATGATCAAAAATGGTATAGAGGAGCAATTTTGAGTTTCTTGGCAAAATGCTGTACTGATGGTCGAAGATTCTCGGCCAATATCCTTCCGGCGGGTAGATCTCTCGGCCAAAAACACGTACTGGCAGTCAAGTTTCTCGGCCAAAAATCTCGGGTGCAGATACATCTCAGAAATTACGTTACCGGAAGTTCTTGCCATCCGATTCAGTTGTCGGGGTCTTCATGAAACTTAGATATAATTGAGCCAAGAACCCAGAACAGTTCGAATCAGGGAATTTGGAGCACCGAGCTGAAAGATATGGCCACCGGAAAACGAACATGTCTCGCACTCACTCCGGAGAAATCCAATACGCCTCAAAGATGTCATTACTGGGAAGTCTTCCCCTCCGATTTGGTTTACAGGGTATTCATTAAAGTTGGAGAAGATTGAATTCACGGATCCAGAGCAGGTAAAATAAATGTATTTGGAGTTGTGATCAGAGAGTTAAGCTCACCGGAAGACGCACCTGTCTAGCCACCGTTTTAGACCGACCCGATGTGCTCCAAAGATTGCGAGGGACAATGCACTTCCAGACCGATTCAGTTTACAGGGCCTTCATCAAGATTCAAGATAATTTAGTCTTATTTCTAGAACGTTTGAGATCATTCCAATTGGAGCTATGAGAAAGAAGATAAAGTTTCCGGAATGGACACATGTCTTGAAGCCGATTTGGACTCGTGCAGTACGAGTTAAAGATCAACCCTACAGGAACCCTTCCATCCCTCTGAAGCACTTTCACTCTTCATCAACATTCTCGTAAATTGAGCTACCTTGCCACTGAAGTTTGAATCAAGCCATTTGGACCAGTGTTCCAGGAGTTATGATGCATTAAACGAGGAGTGGTCCGAGAAAATGAGAAATGATGCGACTTGGGTGTGCGACTTGATTAACTCGCACCCATGAATGTTCATGCTCTGGAAACAAGTTGTGACTTTAGAAATGAGTGTAAGGAGACTATGAGCAAGGTAGAGACTTCCAGAATCAAATTTTACTAAGTCTACAATGCTGGGCGAGATAGGCCTGCGAGTTGGACATGAAATAGAACCATGTAGCACATGTGTTCGCAAATTACACCGACTTGGGCGGGCGACTTGGGCAAGGAAGTGACCGTCTCGAAAATACACATTCTGGAGTGTGCGACCTGGGCTTGCGAGTGGGGAAGGAGCTGAACTGAGCCGCACAAGAACATTGAAGATGAAGTGCTAGATGGATGTGCGGCTGAGAAAGGAGTTGACCATCTAGGAGTCTTGAGCACCTTTTGGTGCGAGATGGGTGTGCGGGTCAGCCATGGACGTGACCATCTCGCACACCAGCCACCAGACCCAACTGAGCCGGGTCAGTACCCAGTTTTTACTGGGCTGACCCGGTCCAAGACCCAGGGTATAAATAGTTTTTGGGAGAAAAACCCTAGATCTTCTCTTTTATCTTTCATTCTCTCTTTGTTTTCTTTTCCCCTTTGGTCAAAAACGAATTTGTTAAGAGATATCTGAAGGATTTAATCAATCTAAAGATGTTTCTTATCATCTCATCTTCTAATCTTTGCTTATAATCATGATTAACATCACCTCTTGCAAGAGATTAGGTGTGTTAATCATGATTAGTGAGTACAGTTCTGCATAGTCTTTGGGCATGGTAGATTAGGGGATTCTTATGTTAAATCTTTTATGTCTAGGTCTTAATCCATAGTTTCGTGTCTTGTTTAGTGTTCTTAATGCTTGATTAGGCTAGAAATAGTTAATCAAAGGTCTTAGGGAATTTCATGAACACAAGGTGTTTGATGAAATTCCCCAAATAACTAAGCAAGAGTTTTTCATGATTAGCCTATGAGAATGGATGTCTAATGTGATTATTTAGTTAGTGGAACTTGTTTGTAATGCTTTTGATTGCTAATTTTACTAATGAGAGTTAGTTCTTGAATTTGGTGATTAACAAAGTGATTAGTGCCTTGAGAGAGGATTAGTCAAAAATAGAGTTCTAGACTGAAGGATGAGTACTTTTGTGAGTTTGCAGACATCATGGGTTATCATTAAACATCCCCTATTCAATTACCTTGCCCAAAGACTTGCTTTTTATTGGTTGATATTTGAATTTTCGTCATTAATTTTTGTCGACTTTTTATGTTGACTTTTGTTGACTTTTAAGTTGACTTCTGTTGACCTTTTCTGTTTTTGATTTTTTTTTTATTTTTTTTTAATGTGTGAGTTTTTGATTGCTTATTTTAATCATTTTTTCAGTAGTTAATCAAACCAAAACCCCTGATTTGCTTAGCTTAAGTAATTTCTTGTATTCTTGGTGTGTTAATCTTAATCTCTTTGGATTGATACCTTAATATTGAAATGACATGACCATATTAAGGAATTGATTTAGTCAAAACTTCCTTATCAAATTGGCGGCGTTGCCATGGGGATTTAGCATTAGCCATTAGGATTTAGATTCTACATGAGACTAAGCTTTTATTTTTACCTTGTTTCCTCATCTTTGGTTGAGATGATGAACTTATTTTTATTTATTGTTACCAACTTGTTTTCCTTAGTTCTCTTATGCTTTCAAAGGTACCAAAACAAGAAGAAGAGAAGTGAGAAGACAAGAGCATATGAGGTGTTGGAGGTGAACCATCAAAATGGTATTCAAGAAGATCCACAGCCTCAAGAGGTGGCTAATCATGGGAGCATAATTAATCTCCAAGCTCTAAAACCTCAAGAATTGCCACTACATCAAGAATTGGCTTCAAGTCTAATCCCAGCTCCACAGAAAAATCCAACAATTGGAAGCTATGACACTCCTTGTTGTCATGGAAAAAGGTATGGTATCCACCCTCCTCCAATTGAAGCTGAGGTCTATGAGATCAAAGCAAGCTTGGTTAGGTTGATTCAAGACTCTAAATTCTTGGGGTTATGAATGGAGAACCCATATGATCATTTGGACTCCTTTGAGAGGTTGTGTGACACATTTAGAACTGGAGGAGTGCCCCAAGACAGTATCAAGCTTATCTTGTTCCCATTTCAACTTGGGGAAAAGGCAAGCAAATGGGAAAGAGGATTACCAACTCACTTGGTCAATTCTTGGGATGACTGCAAGATGATCTTCCTTCAAAGGTTTTACCCCATACAAAGAATTGTTCAAGCTAGGAAAGACATCTTGAGCTTCAAACAAGGAACCCATGAGACCTTTGATGAAGCATGGGAGAGACTAAAAGGATACACTAGAGAATGTCCTAAGCATGGGTTCAAACAAGAAGCTATCTGATATATTCATAAATTGCATCATTAGGTGTACATATTTTAGTCCAAATCATGTCTTATCTCATGCATTTTAGGTCTTTAAGCATTGTTTTAGGACTTAGGAGATTACATTAGGTCCAAGAGAGTTTTGCATGTTTTGGAGTGTTAAACAGGTGCTTTTGGAGCCAATTTGGAGTGGAGGATGTGATTCAGATGAAGAAATGGAGTTGGAATGATCAAAAATGGTAAAAAGGAGCAATTTTGGGTTTCTCGGCAAAATGCTGTACTGAAAGTCGAAGATCCTCGGCCAAAATCCTTCCCGCGGGTAGCTTTCTCGGCCAAAAACACGTACCGCGGTCAAGTCTCTCGGCCAAAAATCCCGGGTGCAGATACATTTCCGAAATCGCGTCACCGGAAGATCTTGCCGGCCGATTCAGCTGTCGGAGTCTTCATAAAAGTTGGAGATAACTGAGTCAAGAGTTCAGAACAGTTGGAATCAAAGCATTTGGCCCACGGATCTGAAAGATATGGTAATCGGAAGACAGACCTCTCTCGCATCCATTCCGGAGCAATCCGATACTCCTGAATGATCGCCTGTCCGGGGAACCTTCCGGTCCGATTCAGTGATATATTCATAAATTGCATCATTTAATGTACATATTCTAGTCAAAATCATGTCTCATTTGCATGCATTTTAGGTCTTTAGGCATTGTTTTAGGACTTAGGAGATTGCATTAGGTCCAAGAGAGTTTTGCATGTTTTGGAGTGTTAAACAGGTGCTTTTGGAGCCAATTTGGAGTGGATGATGTGATTCAGATGAAGAAATGGAGTTGGAATGATCAAAAATGGTGAAAAGGAGCAATTTTGGGTTTCTCGGCAAAATGGTGTACTGAAGGTCGAAGGTTCTCGACCAAAATCCTTCCCGCGGGTAGCTTTCTCGGCCAATAACACGTACCACGGTCAAGTCTCTCGGCCAAAATCTCCGGGTGCAGACACGTTTCCGAAATCGCCTGTCCGGGGAACCTTCCGGTCAGATTTAGCTGTCGGAGTCTTCATAAAGGTTGGAGATAATTGAGTCAAGAGTTCATAACAGTTGGAATCAAGGCATTTGGACCACAGAACTGAAAGATATGGTAATCGGAAGACGAACAGGTCTCGCATTCATTCCGGAGCAATCCGATACCCCTGAATGATCGCCTGTCCGGGGAACCTTCCGGTCCGATTTAGACGGCGGGTGCTTCATAGAAGTTGGAGAGCATTGCATCACGGTCTCTTAGCAAGTAGAATCGTGGAATTCGGACGCGTGAGCAGAGAGATAAGCTTGTCGGAAGGAACCCCAGTCTCGCAGGTATTCCGGACCGAGCAGATCAGTTCTAAAGGATGCGAAGGACGGTGCACTTCCAGGCAGATTTAGTTTCCGGGTCCTTCATGAGAACCATAGACATTTGAGCCTTCTTTCCAGAACGTCCAAGATCATTCAATTCGGATCTATGAGCAGAAAGATACAGTCTCCGGAATGGACACATGTCTAGACGCCTCTCTCTGGTCGTGTACATGCACTGCAAAGATGTGCCCTCCAGGAAGCCTTACACTTCCCAAGCACCGAAGCTTTCTTCACAAAAGTTGGAGATAAATGAGTCCTCTATCTTCTGCAACCGAAATCATTCAATTCGGACAAGTATCATAGGAGTTACACTCTCCGGAATGCGAAGTGGTCTAAGCTGCTCTGGATGCTGCGAGTTGGAGAGGAAGGAGACCAAGCCGCAGCAACACTCGCAAATCACTCCGACTTGAGCCTGCGACCTAGGTGCAATAGAGACCAACCCGCACAGTTTGTACATTCCCCAGAAACCGCCTTAGCCCTGCGAGTTGGAGAGGAAGGAGACCAAGCCGCAGCAACACTCGCAAATCACTCCGACTTGAGCCTGCGACCTAGGTGCAATAGAGACCAACCCGCACAGTTTGTACATTCCCCAGAAACCGCCTTAGCCCTGCGAGTTGGAGAGGAAGGAGACCAAGCCGCAGCAACACTCGCAAAACACTCCTACTTAGGCGTGCGGCTAAGACAAGGCGATTCAGGCTTCACAAGACAAGTCTTCATCTACTGCGACTTAGGTGTGCGACCTGGGACATACTGGACTGACCCGCAGGATTTCCACTTGACCCAACTGAGCCGGGTCAGTACCCAGTTTGTCCTGGGCTGACCCGGTCCATTAGCACTAGGTATATATAGTTTTTTGGGAGAAAAACCCAAGGAGGATCATCTTCTCTCTTAGTTTCTCTCTAGTTTTCTTTCCTTTTTAGTGTAAAAACGTTTTTGATTAAGAGAGATCTCAAGGATTTAATCAATCTAAGTCTGTTTCTCATCATCTCATCATCTCATTTCTGCTTCTAATCATGATTAACATCATCTCTTGCAAAAGATTAGATGTGTTCTTCATGATTAGTGAGTAGTCATCTTTTAAGCTGCTAGGTGTGTAGATTAGGGTGCTTAGATGTAGATTAATGATTGTTTAAGCTTAGATTCTCTTCTCCTTTCCTTAGTTAGCTGATCCTAATGCTAGATCCTTGCACATCACTTGGGTCTAGAATCTGGGTTTTTCATGCACCAAAAGTGTTTGATGAAATGCCTGAATGAAAGCTAACTAAGGGTTTATGCATTAATGTCATGGGAATGATTGTTAAATGCATGAATGGCATATTAGAACTGTTTCTTAATGCTCATTGATTCATATTTCACAAATGATGATTTGGTTTGAAAATGGATTGGTGTAGAGGTTAGTGCCTTCATGAGAGGATTAATCTAGATTAGAGTTCTAAGTTAATTGGAATTTGAGATCATGTGATGCTTGCTTTATCTTTCTGTATAAGATTCAGTCTTTCTTAGCTCTTATTTTGATGCACAAAGAGGCTGTCTGGTCATGTTAGACTTGGAACCTTATGCTTGTTAATTGCTTATTCACTAATGGGAATTAGTCTTGAATTGGTAATTAACAAAGGGATTTCTGTCATGAGAATGAATTAATCTGAATTGGAAGTCTAGACTAAAGATTTGCAAGTGTTGCATTGTTTGCTTAGCATCATGAATTCACATTTAAAGCACCCTAATCAATGATCACATCTAGAGGTTTAGCTTTCTTTTTATTTGAATTTGAGTGTTTATTTAGTTTCTCTTGCTTGTTTAATTCTTAATTACTGTTTGTTCTTGCTTGTTTTGTTATATGCTTTTAGATAATCTTGGTTACCAACTCATCTGCTTATTAGACTTGACTTAAGAACCTATCACATAAACTAGTGCCTAACTACCACACATATGGATTGACACCCCTTATACTACTTTGACAAGGGGATTGATAACCCATCTAAGGCTTTAAAAACCTTAGTTATCAATTGGCGCCGTTGCCATATTGTGTGGGGATTGTTAGCATTAGTTTCTGATATAGTTTTTGAGATCAAGTTTATTTTGTTTTACTGATCACCTTTCAAGCTCTGTCTTTGTTTTCAGGTTTATGATCACAAGAAGCCAAGCCAGAAGACAAAGAGAAAGAGCTGTTCACTTGGAGAGGTTAGGAATGAATCAGCAAGTTGGGAATGAGCATCAGGCTCAAGAAGCTGATCATGGTCAAAGAGCTGGTAATGGGATTGGAATTCAGGCTCAACAGGCTCAGGTCCATCAGGGACACGCTCAGGGTAACCAGAACCAAGACCGACCTCAGGTTAATCCACCACAGCCCCACCCAAACCCACCCATACGTCATCAGCCCCAACCAGTCTTTGTTGGTGAGAATGACCGAGCTTATGCACACCAGTATGGAGCAGGAATCAGGCCACCTCCTGTCCAAAACAACAACTTTGAGGTGAAGGCCTCTTTGATCAATATGGTTCAGAATCAGAAGTTCCATGGCTTACCTATGGAGGATCCCTTGGAGCATCTGGATCAGTTTGACAGAGTTTGTGATCTCACTAAGATCAATGGGGTATCTGAAGACAGTTTCAAACTGAGATTGTTCCCATTCAGCCTTGGAGATAAGGCACATCAGTGGGAAAAGAACCTCCCAAGAGGATCCATCCACACATGGGAGCAATGCAAGATTGCCTTTCTATCCAAGTTCTTCTCAAGCTCAAGGACTGCAAAGCTAAGGAACCAGATTTCCAGCTTCACTCAACATTCTAATGAGACCTTTGGAGAAGCTTTGGACAGGTTTAGAAGCTACACAAATAAGTGTCCACATCATGGCTTTTCAGAAGCCTCTCTCCTTAGCACTTTGTATAGAGGAGCTGTTCCTAAGATCAGGATTCAGTTGGACACAGCATCAAATGGAAATTTCTTGGCAAAAGAAATCAATGCAGCTATGGAACTTGTTGAGAACTTAGCCATGAGCCAAGACACTTATGGGGAAGATTATGATAGAAGCTATAGAGGAGAAGATTCTGGTAGACACCAAGAGCTGGAAGAGAAGTTTAAAGTGTTGAATATAAAGCTTGACAAAGCCCTAGCTGCCACTCAAAAGCCTATACACTATGTGAGTGAGGAGAAGAGATGCTTCACAAATATCAATGAAGAGGGTCTCACTCAAGAGGAGTTGCACTTCATTGGAAATCAAAACAAGTTCAATGGTTACAACAACTTCAACAACCACCAGAACTTGTCCTATAGGAGCAACAATGTGGCCAACCCCCAAGACCAAATATACCCTCCTCAAAGCTTTGTTCAACAGAATCAGTACCAAGGTAACTCCCAAGGTCAACAGGGTTTTCAGCAACCAGCGGTTCAGAATCAAGGGAATAGCTTCACAAATCAAGTCAGCCTACAGCCAAAGGCTCCACCTCCTGGTTTTGGCCCACCAACTGTTCAACAAAGTCCTGATTTCAATGTTCTTCTCCAACAGCTCTTACTAGGACAACAAAAGATGGTATCTGACCTGGAGACACTAGGTACTGAACTAAAGTCTATTAAAAAGAACAAGGGCATCTGCACTTCTGAACCACAAGTCTCTCTTCCTGGTAAAGCTCTTCAAAACTCAAAAGATTATTGCAATGCCATCTACTCCAATGAGGACTATTCAGCTGCTGTGCAAGAGATTGAAGACCTCCTTTATGGTCAAGTTTTTACTGAGAATGCACACACTCAAGTAGATGAGGACACCATTATAGATGATTTCATTGGCTTCTTACATGAACTCAATGAGGACATTGAGAGCAAAAGTGTGGGGGCAGCCGGTTCAGTTTTTTCTGTTCAGCAAGGAAATGATTCAGTGTCTATTGAAACAAAGGAGCATCCAACTGGTCAAGGAAAGCTAACAGATTGTGCCTCCACCTCTGAATCAACTCAGATGAAGCCCACCTCCCTCCCAAAGCTAGGCAACCCAGGGAAGTTCACCATCTCTTGCACTCTTGGAAACTTTAGAGTTGAGAATGCTTTGTGTGATTCAGGCTCAAGTGTGAGTATAATGTCTAAAGATATGATGGAGAAGCTAAAGGTCAAGTCTATAACGTCCTACCCCTCTTCTATCACCTTTGGTGATTCCTACTCCAAGAAACCATATGGATTTTTAGAAGACTACCCTCTTCAAGTTGGTGAATGCATAATTCCCACTGATTTTGTGATCATGAAGATGAAGAAGACCAAAGAGCTCCCCCTATTGCTTGGAACTGCATTTCTCAACACCACTGGTGCAATGATTGACTTTGATACTCAAAGAGTGGTGCTTACAAAGGTGGATAAGGATGCCTTTTACCCTGTTCAACCACCTTTAGCTGAATTTTGTGGATCAGTTGTTCAAGAGATAGAACCCCCTAAGGTACTTGAGATGAAGTATGTAGGAAGTGCTGAGATTCTAGGTGGATCCAAATCTCTCTCAGCTGTGGAAATGGAAAAAGAACCTCACACCAACTCTGTTTACAAGGATGGGACTGAACAGCCATTGATCAGAGAAGAAGACATCTTGCTCTCATGGTCTCCTACACTTAGTGATCTAAGGATGATTAACACCAAAAGTGATGGCTCAGCATCAGAAGACAAGAGTATTAAACCTGATCTTTCTTCTCAAGACTTTGATCTCACTCCTTGGGTTGATGATGATGGTTCTCTGAAGTATAAGCTGGATTGCAATGGGAAGCCAGGTCTGTTTGCTGAAGTGAGGGCATGTCTCACAAGGGCCATCTTTGATAAAGACCCAGATGGTATTCAAGAGCTGGTGGACAAAGGTCTCAAGGTAGGATCTCAAGGACAAGGGTCTAATGGTTCCCAAAGGCAGCAAACCAACTCAGCTTTCTTGCTCAGGACCATTGAAGTGCTGAAGAGCATCAGTGCTCAACCTCACCCCAGCTGAAAACAGGTTTTTGAAAGTCAAACTTAGTGACTTTAAACAAAGTGCTCTTGGGAGACACCCCAAGCTTATCCTTGTATATAATCTTTTTATTCTTTTCTCTCATTTTCTTTTATGTTTTAGAACTTTTTGATGGGTTTTGTGAGTTGGTCTCAGGTACTAGGTGATCTTTAGAAGACATAGCTCAGTGACGAATGGAAAGAAGCATGTGAGAGAGCTGAGAGAAGTGTTTAAGGCCAGAAAAACGTTTAAGTCCCAGTTACTGCGGCCTAGGAGTGCGGGTTAGAGCATGGAGAGCCCAGGCCGCAGCAAGACTCGGAATTTACTCCGGCCTGGGCGTGCTACCTGGTGTGAAGGAATCCTGGCCGCACAAAACCTGAGGAAGCCCGAAATGTTTAAGTCCCATTTACTGCGGGATGGGTGTGCGGGTCAGAAGAAAGGGAGCCAGGCCGCAGCAAGGTTCGGAATTTACTCCGGCTGGGGCTGCGGCCTGAAACCCAAGGAGTCTAAGTCGCACGATCGTTCGCAATTTACTCCAGGATGGTCGTGCGACCTGGAAAGGTGCTGCGGCCTGAAACCCAAGGAGTCTAAGTCGCACGATCGTTCGGAATTTACTGCGGGATGGTTATGCGGCTCAAAGAGGATGACCAAGCCGCAGCATGAAGAGAACGGCCAGAATGCCTAAGTAACAAAAGCTGCGGGATGGTTGTGCGGGTCAGAGCAGAGGATGACCAGGCCGCAGCATGAAGAGAACGGCCAGAATGCCTAAGTAACAAAAGCTGCTACCTGGTGCTGCGGCCTAGAAACAAGAGAAGCCAACCCGCACATCCATTCGCAAAACACTCCAAGTTAGGTGTGCTAGCTGGGAAAAGAGAAACCAGGTAGCAGCATAAGAAGATTGGCCAATTTTCTAAGTAAAAAAAAAACCCTGCGGCTTAGGTGTGCTACCTGGGAAACACAAGACCAGGCCGCAGCAAGGGAGTTCAGGCCAAGCCAAACCCATCTCCAGTGGTGTCTGGCCTCATCTGGTGCAGATACTCACTCCCCTTTTGCACAAGAACCACACCAGGTATCACTCCATACACTTGTACATGAGCATTTAGCATTTTTCTTTATCTTTTGCATTTCATGTTTGATTTTTTCTCTTTCTCATGCTTTTATAACACAAGGGACTGTGTTATTTAAGTGTGGGGGAGGGGTTTTGTGTTTACTAATAATGTTTATTCTGATCTTATTTTCCTTTTCACTTTGAGTCTCATTTTGCATTCATCTAAGTGCATATAAAAACCAAAAAAATCTGAAAACTTTTCACAAAAAAAAAAATGCTCATGTAGTTGCATTCACATTTTAGGATTGAGTCAAGTTTGCATTTTCATATAGGTTGCATCATATGCAAATGGGAGTAATGATAGGTTCTTTCCTTGAGAGTACATCACTTTGAGAATTTGGATTAAATATGCTTGTGAAATGACTTCTGTGCTTGCAAGGCTTGAAATGGTTTGAATCTGAGAAGCAAGTTTGAATTGAACTCAACTCTAATAAGTGAAAACCTTGAACTTGACTTGAAATTATCTTTGATGCATTGTTTGAATAAGCTTGTGGATACCTATATACATATTTGAGCTAGAATCCTGTTTTTACCACCCTCTTCCTTAGCTCAAATAGCTGAGTCCACATCTGGATCAGTTTTCCTCACCTTGAACCCATCCTTCCTTCAAGCCAAATGTTTGTGTTTGATTGAAAGGCCACCTTGGATCAAACTTAGCAGAAAGTGTTAGGTTTAGAGCGACAAGGGCAAGTCTCATTGAGTGTTAAGTTCCATCATCAATGAGCTGAGAGATTTGGTGAGAACTAAGTGTGGGGGAATACTTGTTGGTGAGTGGAAAAAGGAGAGATGAGTGGAAATAAAAGGAGAATGGTGGGAACTAGGGGATAGAAAAAGAAAAGAAATCAGTCTTGGAGTTTTGAGTCAAGAAAGTGAGCTCTAGTGTTTTGAAAAGAAAAAGTCTAGCCTCTAAGTGAAAAGAAAAGAAAAGAAGCCCAAGAGCTCAAATGTTTTAAAAAGAAAGAAAAAGAGGCTAGAGGTTACAAAAGAAAGTGAAAAAGAGCTATGTAAAGTTTGGACTCCAAGACTTGAGTGTGAAAATGAAAAGTGAGTCCCCTAGTGAGAGGAAATGAGTGTGGAAAGTGAGGTTCTTGAGAGGTTGAACAAGTGAGAAAGCTTTGAGTAGAGTGTGGGGTGGGATGAGTCCTTGCCCTTGTATGCATAGGTTGCTTTTTACCTTTAGCATTCTGCCAAAGTTTGATCATTCATAGAGAGATCCCCTTGCTGCATTGAACCCACTCAGGCGCTGATGAGATCATTTTAGTCTCATTACCTCACCCTAGCCAAACTTTGCTTGTTTGAACATTGCATCATTTGATCCACTTGGTAAAGAGCTTAATGAATGTCAAAGAGTTGAGGAATAAGAGAACTTGTGGAGATTACTGTTGAGTTGATACATCAGAGTATGGTCTTGCATTGCATATTGAGCATGAACTTGAATTCTCTTAGTTGTCACTTTTCTCTTTCAAAGGAAATATGAACTCCCAATGCATTCAACCTCTCTCTCTCATTTGTTCTTTTTGCTTGAGGACAAGCAAAGGATAAGTGTGGGGGAGTTGATATATTCATAAATTGCATCATTTAATGTACATATTCTAGTCAAAATCATGTCTCATTTGCATGCATTTTAGGTCTTTAGGCATTGTTTTAGGACTTAGGAGATTGCATTAGGTCCAAGAGAGTTTTGCATGTTTTGGAGTGTTAAACAGGTGCTTTTGGAGCCAATTTGGAGTGGATGATGTGATTCAGATGAAGAAATGGAGTTGGAATGATCAAAAATGGTGAAAAGGAGCAATTTTGGGTTTCTCGGCAAAATGGTGTACTGAAGGTCGAAGGTTCTCGACCAAAATCCTTCCCGCGGGTAGCTTTCTCGGCCAATAACACGTACCACGGTCAAGTCTCTCGGCCAAAATCTCCGGGTGCAGACACGTTTCCGAAATCGCCTGTCCGGGGAACCTTCCGGTCAGATTTAGCTGTCGGAGTCTTCATAAAGGTTGGAGATAATTGAGTCAAGAGTTCATAACAGTTGGAATCAAGGCATTTGGACCACAGAACTGAAAGATATGGTAATCGGAAGACGAACAGGTCTCGCACTCATTCCGGAGCAATCCGATACCCCTGAATGATCGCCTGTCCGGGGAACCTTCCGGTCCGATTTAGACGGCGGGTGCTTCATAGAAGTTGGAGAGCATTGCATCACGGTCTCTTAGCAAGTAGAATCGTGGAATTCGGACGCGTGAGCAGAGAGATAAGCTTGTCGGAAGGAACCCCAGTCTCGCAGGTATTCCGGACCGAGCAGATCAGTTCTAAAGGATGCGAAGGACGGTGCACTTCCAGGCCGATTTAGTTTCCGGGTCCTTCATGAGAACCATAGACATTTGAGCCTTCTTTCCAGAACGTCCAAGAGCATTCAATTCGGATCTATGAGCAGAAAGATACAGTCTCCGGAATGGACACATGTCTAGACGCCTCTCTCTGGTCGTGTACATGCACTGCAAAGATGTGCCCTCCAGGAAGCCTTACACTTCCCAAGCACCGAAGCTTTCTTCACAAAAGTTGGAGATAAATGAGTCCTCTATCTTCTGCAACCGAAATCATTCAATTCGGACAAGTATCATAGGAGTTACACTCTCCGGAATGCGAAGTGGTCTAAGCTGCTCTGGATGCTGCGAGTTGGAGAGGAAGGAGACCAAGCCGCAGCAACACTCGCAAATCACTCCGACTTGAGCCTGCGACCTAGGTGCAATAGAGACCAACCCGCACAGTTTGTACATTCCCCAGAAACCGCCTTAGCCCTGCGAGTTGGAGAGGAAGGAGACCAAGCCGCAGCAACACTCGCAAATCACTCCGACTTGAGCCTGCGACCTAGGTGCAATAGAGACCAACCCGCACAGTTTGTACATTCCCCAGAAACCGCCTTAGCCCTGCGAGTTGGAGAGGAAGGAGACCAAGCCGCAGCAGCACTCGCAAAACACTCCTACTTAGGCGTGCGGCTAAGACAAGGCGATTCAGGCTTCACAAGACAAGTCTTCATCTACTGCGACTTAGGTGTGCGACCTGGGACATACTGGACTGACCCGCAGGATTTCCACTTGACCCAACTGAGCCGGGTCAGTACCCAGTTTGTCCTGGGCTGACCCGGTCCATTAGCACTAGGTATATATAGTTTTTTGGGAGAAAAACCCAAGGAGGATCATCTTCTCTCTTAGTTTCTCTCTAGTTTTCTTTCCTTTTTAGTTTAAAAACGTTTTTGATTAAGAGAGATCTCAAGGATTTAATCAATCTAAGTCTGTTTCTCATCATCTCATCATCTCATTTCTGCTTCTAATCATGATTAACATCATCTCTTGCAAAAGATTAGATGTGTTCTTCATGATTAGTGAGTAGTCATCTTTTAAGCTTCTAGGTGTGTAGATTAGGGTGCTTAGATGTAGATTAATGATTGTTTAAGCTTAGATTCTCTTCTCCTTTCCTTAGTTAGCTGATCCTAATGCTAGATCCTTGCACATCACTTGGGTCTAGAATCTGGGTTTTTCATGCACCAAAAGTGTTTGATGAAATGCCTGAATGAAAGCTAACTAAGGGTTTATGCATTAATGTCATGGGAATGATTGTTAAATGCATGAATGGCATATTAGAACTGTTTCTTAATGCTCATTGATTCATATTTCACAAATGATGATTTGGTTTGAAAATGGATTGGTGTAGAGGTTAGTGCCTTCATGAGAGGATTAATCTAGATTAGAGTTCTAAGTTAATTGGAATTTGAGATCATGTGATGCTTGCTTTATCTTTCTGTATAAGATTCAGTCTTTCTTAGCTCTTATTTTGATGCACAAAGAGGCTGTCTGGTCATGTTAGACTTGGAACCTTATGCTTGTTAATTGCTTATTCACTAATGGGAATTAGTCTTGAATTGGTAATTAACAAAGGGATTTCTGTCATGAGAATGAATTAATCTGAATTGGAAGTCTAGACTAAAGATTTGCAAGTGTTGCATTGTTTGCTTAGCATCATGAATTCACATTTAAAGCACCCTAATCAATGATCACATCTAGAGGTTTAGCTTTCTTTTTATTTGAATTTGAGTGTTTATTTAGTTTCTCTTGCTTGTTTAATTCTTAATTACTGTTTGTTCTTGCTTGTTTTGTTATATGCTTTTAGATAATCTTGGTTACCAACTCATCTGCTTATTAGACTTGGATTAAGAATTGATCCTCATAGTTCTAGTGTCTAGAATCTCTCCATTTGGATTGATACCTCAAGTGCTACAATGACATGAGTAGTTGAGGAATTGATCAAGGATTGAAAAATTCCTACTATCATTCAGTTGTCGGGGGCTTCATCAAAGTTGGAGACGATTGGATCATGGTTCCATAGCAAGTGGAATAATGGAATTCGGACGAAGTTGAGCTCGTCGGAAGAAACCCCTGTCTCGCTGCCGTCTTGGACCGACCCGATGAGCTCCGAAGAATGCGAAGGACGGCGCACTTCCAGGCAGATTCAGTTTCCGGGGTCTTCATAAGAATCAGAGATGTTTGAGTCCTCTTTCCAGAACGTCCAAGATCATCCAATTCAAATGTATGAGCAAGAATTTAACGTCTCCGGAATGGACACATATCTAGACGCCTTTCTCTGATCGTGTAAATGCATTGCGAAGATGAGCCCTCCAGGAAGCCTTCCACTTCCCAAGCGCCGATAGTTTCTTCACCAAAGATCGAGCTGAATGAGTTATCTTTCTCATGGAACTGGTTTCAGGTCATTTGGAGTTACGAGCGGAAAGTTACACTGAACAGAAGAGAAGCTGCTCAATTCGGGTTTTAAGAGATGCAACTGTAAGCTAAGTGCTGTGTCCTACCTCGGCGTGAATACCTCGGCATGTATGCCGAGGAGGCATGTATGCCGAGGAGGCATGTTTACGAAGCCTTGGGACTATACCTCGAGGTAGGACTTCGGCCTTTCAACACCGAGGCTCCCTTGATCACCAAAATGATCCCCAAACGACTAAGTGTTGAAGCAGACCTTGGTGTGAACCCTTCAGCATGCTATGCCGAGCTCCTATGTTACACAACCTCGGGTACCAGGCACCTCGGCATGTATGCCGAGGTCCTCATCTCTCCAACCCAGATCACAAACAAATCCTCTTCACGTTTCAAAGCTTTAACCGGATCAAATGCCAAGTCTCATGCATGTTCTTCAAGTGTTCATCAAAGTTTCAACCCAGCACATAACCCCCTGGTGTATGGCCCTCGGTGTGAGACTTCTTCAGATGGCGAGGGGTGGCTCCAGCAACCCAGAAAGGGCGGGTCAGTACCCAGTTTGTCCTGGGCTGACCCGGCCCACACCCTTTTATATAAATAGTTTTTAGAGACTAAAACCCTAGTTATGTTTTATCTTATCCTCTAATCTGCCTCTTTTTGTTTTTTCTCTGCTTCTTAGTGTAAAAACGAGTTTGATCAAGAGATATCTAGCAGATTTAATCATCTTAAAGCTATTTCTTATCATCTAATCATCTCATCTCTGCTTCTAATCATGATTAACACCACCTCTTGCAAAGGAAATGGTGTGTTAATCATGATTAGTGAGTAGTTATCTTTTAAGCTTCTAGGTGTGTAGATTAGGGTGCTTAGATGATCGGTTTATGATGTTTAGGTTCTAGATTCTCATCTCCTTTCCTTAGTTAGCTGCTCTTAATGCTAGATCTTTGCACATCACTCTGATCTAGACCTTAGTCATTTCTCCACCCACAAGGTGTTTGATGAAATGTCTGAATGAGCTAAGCTAGGGGTTTATGCCGTTTTCATCATGGGAATGATTTGTTAAATGCATGAATGACATATTAGAACTGTTTCTTAATGCTCACTGATTCATATTTCACAAATGATGATTTGGTTTGAAAGTGGATTAGTGTAGAGATTAATGCCTTCATGAGAGGATTAGTCTAGATTTGAGTTCTAAGTTAATTGGTTTTGAGATCATGTGATTGCTTGTTGCTGCTTTCTGTGTAAGATTCGGTCTCCTTGAAATAGAAACCGTTTGGTCATTATTAGACTTGATACTTTATGCTTGTTGATTGCTTGATCTTGCTTAAGGTGAATTAATCTTGATTAAGTGATTTACAAAGAGTTTATTGTCATGGGAATGAATTAATCTGCTTTTGAAGTCTAGACTAAAGAGTAACTTGCATTGCATTATTGTTCTTAGCATCATGAATAAATCTCTAAAGCACCCTAATCAATGATCACATCTAGAGGTTTAGCTTTCTCTTTGTTTTGAATCTGAGTCTTTGTTTTGTTGTCTTGTTGCTTGTTCTTAAATTACTGCTTGTTTTTTTGTTTACTTTATATTTTAGATCACCTTGTTACCAACTCATCCGCTTGTTAGACTTGAATTAAGATAGCTCCTCATAGTTCTAGTGTCTAGAATCTCTCCATTTGGATTGATACCTCAAGTGCTACAATGACATGAGTAGTTGAGGAATTGATCAAGGATTGAAAAATTCCTACTATCACTATCCTTAGTATCTTCTACTGGGGAGTTGATATAGAGCATAAATTGACATTGGATGTAGCTAGCAATGGGCGTTTTGCAAATCTTACCATAGAACAAGGAGAGCTATTTGTTAAGAATTTGGCCAAGAGTAATGAAAGATACAAGGAGCTTGATATTGAAGCTTGTAAAGATGGTCAAGCTGAGGTGGAGCTTTGTTTTCAGCAAGAGTTTGTTCCACAAGGGCAAGTTGCTTCAAAGCCTCAAGAAATGGAATTGAACAGAATGTTCCAACAACTTCTCAAGGAACAAGATGAGATCACCAGAAGAGTGAAGAGTTCTTACAATGATCTCCACAACAAAATAGAGAGTTTAACCTCTCAAGCGAATCACATGGTGATCAAAGATCATGAAGCTGCTATAAATGAGATAGAACGTCTGCTCTATAGTCCACAGCAAGACATTGCTCTTAGAGGTCTTTCTTCACAAGACAATGAGGACATTGAGCAACTCAGTAGGGAGGTGACCCTTGAAACTGAAGTTTTGCTATAAAAGACGTCCATGGAGCTTCTAGAGACAAGGTTCAGATTGTTGCTGAAGAGAGGGCCAAGTAAAAGCTCAAGAAGGAAGAAAAATCTATTGAGCCGCCAGCCTATGTGCCTCTAAGTCTCTGTGATGAGTTTCAACACTTTGAGATGAAGTATGTGGGGAATTGTGGAATGAAAGAGAAGGATCAGCCTCTTAGAGCTTGTGAGAAAAAGAAAGAACGCCAAAGAAAGCTTGATCTTGAGTTCGTTGACGGTGAGAAGTTCTTTAGTGATGATGAGGATTGCTTGAAACTTCAATATTCTACACAAATGAGGAAAGAAGTTTCTTACAAAGTGGTTCAAGAGAAAGGTAAAAGTCCTAAGTCTAAGATAAAGAAGCCTAAAGAAGCTCACTCTCCTACCATTTCCAAGAAGAAACCAAGCAAGACCAAGGAGGAAGAAACTTTGCTAGACAAATTCTCCACTATCACTCTCATTCCATTGCCTTATCAAGATCGAGTGATTGAGTATAAGGTCAAGTGTAGAGGAGGGTCTAAGCCATTTGCAAAGGTCAGAGCACTTCTCACTCAAGAGCTGAAGGACAAAGGTGAAGATGGTATTGAGGAGCTCATGAGGAAAGTGGTGAGGCTTGAATTCAAAGAAAATCCAGGGAGTTTCTCTACTCTCTCTCTCTCTCTCACTAAGCAAAAGGTATGGAAAGTCAAACTTAGTGACTTAAAACAAAGTGCACTTGGGAGACATTCCCATGTCTATCATTGTATATACTCTTTTTATTTGATTTCCAATTTTAACTCTATGTTTTGGGAGCCTTTTGATATTTTTGTTAAGTGTGTGCAAGGTTATTTGATGGTCTAAGGGTTGAGACGTGTTGGACAGAGACCAAGGACGTGCATCAGCTAGTCTATGGTGATGATTGAGTGTCCATCCCCATCTCCAATTTTCTAAAAGGTAACACTCCAAACCTGTACATAGCATTCAAGCATCTAGTTTTTCATTTTCTTAGTTTATCTTTTTCATATTTGTTTTTCTTTTTTCTCATGCTTTTATAACACAGGGGACTGTGGTATTTAAGTGTGGGGGAGGGGTTTTGTGTTTACTAATCATGTTTTCTCTTGTTCTTATTTTTATTTGCATCTTGAGTCTGCATCCAAGTGCATATAAAAACCATAAAAATTGAAACATCTGAAAAATTTTCACAAAAAATGTTCATTTAGTTGCATTCACATTTTTAGGATTGAGTCTAGTTGGATAATCATGTAGGTTGCATCATTTTCATGGGAGTAATGATTGGTTTCTTTGAGAGAGAATCATCTTAAGAACTTGAATTCATGGCCCTAGTTATTAATTCTCTATTGCTTGCAAAACTGGTATGAAATCAAGGGTGAACCATGCTTGGAACTGATGTCTCAATGCTTCTGTGTTAAATTGAATCAAGTTGTGATTAACTCTTGCCTTGCTTAAGTGAAAAACATAATTTGACAATCCAATTATCATGTTTGAGCATATCATTGTGAACTCATGGGTACCACGAAATATTTGAGCTCTTTTATCCCTTTTTGCCACTCTTTGCTAGCTCAGATAGCTGTTCTCTCATCCTGAGACAGTTCCCTTGCCTTTAACCAAACCTTCCTTGAAGCCTGAAACACTCTAGTGAGAGATGTGAGGTCTTTTTCTGAATAAACTTGACAGAAAGTGTTGGGTTTAGGGCGACAAGAGTACAGTTTCATGTAGATCTAGCTTTGCATCATGAGTCTAGAGTAGGCTAGGAAGAGATCTTGGGAAACACTGAGTGGAAAAGAGAGAGTTTGAGATGAGAACCAGGGGATGGAAAAGAAAAGAAAACGGTTTGTGGTCTGTTGTTTAAAGAAAGAAAGCTCTTGTGTTTTGAAAATTAAAGTCTAGCCTCTAAGTGAAAAGAAAAGAAAAGAAGCCAAAAAGGCTCAAGTGTTTAAAGTGAAAAGAAAATAGGCTAGACAATGATAAGTGAGAAGGAGCTAAGTGAAAAGGTTTAGACCCCAAAGCCTGAGTTTGAAAATGAAGAGATGAATCCCCTGGTGAGAAAAAGATTGAGAGTTAAGTGAAAAGTGGGTTGAGAATGCAATGAATGCCTTGAGAGAAGGGTAGCTTAGGTGTGTTTTTCATGGGTTGAGAGTTAAGGTGAAAGACCAACTTGGGGCATTGGATAGATGGGATTCTACTCTTGTATGCATCAGTTGCCTTTTACCCTTACCCTTCTGTTAAAGTTTATTAATTTTTGAGTGATCCCTTGAGCTGCATTGAACCCACAAGCATTGGAATGAGATCATTTTAATCTCATAACCCTGTTCCAAACCAAATGAGTTGACATGATTTGCATGAGCATGATCCACATGATACTTAAATGAATGTCAAAGGACTGGAGTTAGGAATTATTGTGAAGGTTGACACTTTTCATAAGACCTTTTAGAGAACACCCGTGAGCAAAGAGACCCTTTTCATAAGACCTTGTGAGCTTAAGCACGCGGTGCACACCAAACAATCTCTCATTTTACTCATGTTTAAATCTGCTTTGGCTAGCTTAACTGATCCCCAGACAGATTTTCCGAGCAATGTCTTACCATTTTTGCAGGAATTTAAAGACGTTTTCCCGGATGAGAGCCCCAGCGGTTTACCACCTATACGCGGGATTGAGCACCAGATAGATTTTGTGCCCGAAGCTTCCTTGCCTAATCGGCCCATGTACCGAACTAATCCTGTCGAGACCATGGAGCTAGAAAGACAGATTGGGGATCTCATGAAGAACGGACACATTCGGGAGAGCATGAGTCCTTGCGCGGTCCTGGTCCTGCTCGTGCTCAAGAAGGACGGATCATGGTGATATATTCATAAATTGCATCATTTAGTGTACATATTTAAGTCCAAATCATGTCTCATTCGCATACATTTTAGTTCTTTAGCCATTGTTTTAGGACTTAGGAGATTGCATTAGGTCCAAGAGAGTTTTGCATAGTTTGGAGTGTTAAACATGTGCTTATGGAGCTTATATGGAGTGGAGAATGTGATTCAGATGAAGAAATGGAGTTGAAATTATCAAAGATGGTGTAGAGGAGCAATTTTGAGTTTCTCGGCAAAATGATGTACTGATGGTCGAAGATTCTCGGCCAAAATCCTTCCTGCGGGTAGATTTCTCGGCCAAAAACACAAGTTGGCAGTTAAGTTTCTCGGCCAAAAATCTCGGGTGCAGATACATCTCAGAAATCACGTTACCGGAAGGTCTTTCCGTCCGATTCAGCTGTCGGGGTCTTCATGAAAGTTGGAGATAATTTAGTGAAGAACCCATAACATGTCGAATCAGGGCATTTGGAGCACTGAGCCGAAATATATGGCCACTGGAAGACGAACATGTCTCGCACTCACTCCGGAGAAATCCGATACGCCTCAAAGATGTCATTACTCGGAAGCCTTCCCCTCCGATTTGGTTTACAGGGTATTCATTAAAGTTGGGGAAGATTGAATCACGGATCTAGAGCAGGTAAAAGAAATGTATTTGGAGTTGTGATCAGAGAGTTAAGCTCACCGGAAGACGCACCTGTCTTGCCACCGTTTTAGACCGACCCGATGAGCTCCAAATATTGCGAGGGATAATGAACTTACAGACCGATTCAGTTTACAGGGCCTTCATCAAGATTCAAATAATTTAGTGTTCTTCCCAGAACTTTTGAGATCATTCAATTTGGAGCTATGAGCAAGAAGATAACGTTTCCAAAATGGACACATGTCTAGAAGCCGATTTGGACCCGTACAATGCACGTTAAAGATTAACCCTATTGGGGCCCTTGCATCCCCAAAGAACTAAGCACTAGTTTTTCATGATTAGCCTATGAGTATGGATTTCTAATGTGATTAATTAGTTAATGGAACTTGTTTATAATGCTTTTGATTGCTAATTTCACTAATGAGAGTTAGTTCTTGAATTTGGTAATTAACAAAGTGATTAGGGCCTTGAGGGAGTATTAGTCAAAAATAGAGTTCTAGACTGAAGGATGAGCACTTTTGTGAGTTTGTAGACATCATGCGTTATCATTAAACATCCCCTAATCAATTACCTTGCCCGAAGACTTGCTTTTTATTGGTTGATATTTGAATTTTCGTCATTAACTATTGTTGACTTTTTATGTTGACTTGTAAGTTGACTTCTGTTGATCTTTTCTATTTTTAGCTTTTTGTATTTATTGTTAATCTTTTTTGAGTTTTTGATTGCTTATTTTAATCATTTTTTCAGTAGTTAATCAATCCAAAACCCCTGATTTGCTTAGCTTAAGTAATTTCATGTATTCTTGGTGTGTTAATCTTAATCTCTTTGGATTGATACCTTAATATTGCAATGACATGAGCATATTAAGGTATTGATTTAGTCTAAAATTCCTTTATCACATGGCGCATGAGCGTTGACTGCCGGGCTGTAAACAATATAACGGTAAAGTATCGACATCCCATTCCCCGTTTAGATGATATGCTTGATGAACTTCACGGGTCTTGCCTGTTTTATAAGATAGATCTAAAAAGCGGATATCATCAAATACGGATGAAGGAGGGAGACGAGTGGAAGACAGCCTTTAAGACCAAGCACGGTTTATTCGAGTGGCTTGTCATGCCTTTCGGTTTGACTACCGCACCCAGTACCTTTATGCGGCTCATGAACCATGTCTTGCGATCCTTTATCGATGTCCTTGTTGTCGTATACTTTGACGACATCCTGGTCTACAGCAAAACCTTGGCTGATCACTTAGAACACTTGCGAATGGTCCTAGAAGTACTTAGGAAGGAACGACTCTTTGGTAACCTGAAAAAGTGTACCTTCTATGCAGATAGTGTCAATTTTCTAGGTTTTGTTGTAGGAGCTAACGGAATCCAGGTGGATGAAGAAAAGATCAAGGCGATTCTGGAGTGCCCTAGTCCTAAGAGCGTTGGAGAGGTCAGGAGCTTCCACGGCTTAGCCGGGTTTTATCGACGGTTCGTCAAGGACTTCGGCACACTTGCCGCCCCGCTCACCGAGGTCATCAAGAAGGACGTTGGCTTCAAATGGGACGCAGCACAGGAAGAAGCTTTCCAGCTCCTAAAAGACAGGCTTACTCACGCCCCTTTACACTCTTTACCTGATTTTACTAAAACTTTTGAAATCGAGTGTGATGCTTCAGGCATAGGTATCGGTGCGGTCTTGACTCAATAAAAGCGGCACATAGCTTATTTCAGTGAAAAATTGGGTGGATCCACGTTGAACTACCCCACGTACGACAAGGAACTCTATGCCCTCGTTCGCGCTTTACAGACTTGGCAACACTATCTCTGGCCAAAGGAGTTTGCAGTCCACACGGATCACAAGTCGCTAAAAAATCTTAAGGGGAAACAGAAGCAGAACAAGCGACATGCAAGATGGGTTGACTTCAATGAAACCTTTCCCTACGTCATTCAGTACAAGAACGGAACGGACAACATCGTGGCCGACACTTTGTCTCAGCAATACAGCCTGATCTTCACTTTGGACACCAAGATACTCGGCTTTGAGATGATAAAAGAGGCTTACTCCTCTGATCCCGACTTCCAGGAATTTATCAATATTGTTCTAAATTTGCTAATGGCAAATACTTTAGAAATGATGATTTCCTGTTTTATGAAAATCGATTGTGTATACCTAACGTTTCACTTCGTGACCTATTGGTGGGACACTTCGGCGTAACCAAGACTCTCAGTGTGGTCCAAGACCATTTCTTATGGCCACATATGAAACGGGACGTGGAACAGATCTGTAGCCGGTGTGTTACTTGTAAGTTTGCTAAATCCAAAAGCCAGCCACCAGGTATGTACACGCCATTGCCCATCCCTAGTTCACCTTGGTCCGACATTTTCATGGACTTTGTCTTAGGTTTACCGAGAACTAGGAAAGGACGAGATTCGGTCTTTGTGTTTGTAGATCATTTTTCGAAAATGGCCCATTTTATACCTTGTCATAAAACAGATGATGCATCTAATATAGCCGATCTGTTCTTTAGGGAAGTTGTTAGGTTGCATGGCGTACCTAGAACAATAGTCTCTGATAAGATACCAAATTTCTCAGTTACTTTTGGAATACTCTGTGGTCCAAGTTAGGTACTAAGCTTTGTTTTTCCAGCACCTGTCATCCCCAAACCGATGGACAACCGAGGTATTGAATAGGACTTTGTCGGCCTTGTTTAGGTCTGTCATTAAAAAGAACCTCCGAACTTGGGAAGACTGTTTGCCACCTGTACGATTTGCATATAATCATTCAGTGCATTCTACTACTTTGTTTTCTCCGTTTCAATTGGTTTATGGCTAACCCACTTACTCCACTTGATCTTTTGCCTTTACCATTGTCTGAACATGTGAGCATGGACGGTAAGAAAAGGGCCGAGTTTGTAAAACAGATGCATAAGGCCAAGCAAAACATTGAACGAAAGACGAAGCTGTACAAGAAACACGTTAACAAAGGCCAGAACAAAAGAACGTTCGAACTAGGCGATCTAGTGTGGGTCTACCTAAGGAAGGATCAGTTCCCCGAAGAAAGAAAGTCCAAGCTACTACCCCGCGTGGATGGTCCCTTCACAGTCCTAGAATGGATCAACGACAAGGCAAGTATTCAGTAAGTTCTAGTTTTAATGTTTCTGAAATACTTCCTTATGTTTCAGATGGTCCGGACTTGAGGACAGGTCCTTTCCAAGAGGGGGCAGGATACGATCATGGACCCAGAGCATGACCCAGAGAGAGAAGTCGAGGTTCCGGATGCTCACTTGGCCGTACCAGAAGGACCCATGACGCGATCCAGGGCCAAGAAGTTGGCAGGGGCGGTTCAAGCTGTGCTTAATAGGATCAAGACCGGACCAGACGACCCAGCATCGCCCAAGGTCGTGACCGTGCTCGTGAACGCCGGCTGTAGCTAACCTGGTCCGGGTGATGGCTTAATACTCTTTTTTCTTACATCCGGGTTTGTCCCAATGGGTTTACCGGGTGGGGTTTTAAGGAGGTTAAGTCCATTGCCCAACTCTCGACCTAGGTTCGTTTACGGTCTGGTTCATGGGACGGAAGCTTAGGAGTCATTCTCGGCAAAGAAGTTCAAAAGTCGGTCAAGGGCCAGCCGAAGAGTTATTCAATGTTTTCTTTGTTTTAGTCAAAACATTTATGTTTTAGTTATTTCCTAAGTATGGCTTTTCCCCTGCTTTCTCTTCTATTAAACCCGATGTATTTTCATTCCGGAACTCATTCACTTTTCAACTTAATAAAATTTTCGAGTTTTCTCTTTGTTCTTTTAAGAACTGTTTTCGATTCTTAGGTGGTCAGCCTCTTGAATCTTTTCTTTGGTTTATTCAGTTCTTCTCATCAGTCTCAACGCAGCCTTTGATCGATCTAGCTTAGGAATTTGTTTAAGTAGTTTTAGGGGCACAAGGATTTTCGGGAACTTGTTCTCACGCCTTTTAATCCTAGATCCGCGGATTCTTATCTTGTTGCAGCCATCCCCTTTGTTTGTGACGATCACCGCGAGTTTGGGCCTAGGGATATTCGGGAGTTCACACTCTCACACCTTAGCATCTACTCCGTGCATCCGATCCAGCCAAGGATCTATCAACCTCCATTGTCCAAGTGTGTCCGGTCAGCGTTTCTGGTTCAGTTTTCTTAATCCTATTGGGTGCCTCTTCAATGGCGCCTTGAGAACCTCCAGCTGAGCTGCTTGAACCACTCTCAGTCTGTTCATCATTAGAGACCACAGCCAGTTGTTTTCCCTTCTTCTTGGAGCCAGAAGCAACCACCAAAGCTTTCTCCTCATTCCTTGTTCTTTTTGGCTCTTGTTCACCCTTTCCTTGCTTTGTACCCTTCTTGGTGCCTTGTCCATTCCCTTTTGGCTTTGAAGATCCTGAGACCAGGCTCTTGTCTTTGGGTGCAATACCTTTCTTCATGCGAGCAAGGACATTGGTTCTCTCAGTCATCGGCCAAAAATTTCTCATAAACAAGTTAACACAAGATCAAGTTCCACAAAGTTCTCAAGAATTTTGAAAAATTATTACAAAATCGATTTCTAAAGAACATGAACAACTTTCTCAAGCCAAGCATCAGTCCAATAAATTCATAGCAATGCAAAACAAGGGTGCAAAGAAAAGACTCAGCAAGAAACAAGTTTATCTCTTTTTTCAAGAAAAATCGTTTTTTCAATGAATTATCTTGGAACAATTTCAAAACTCAAGGACAGTGAATCACCAAGAAAGAGCTCTGTTTCCCATGATAATCTATCACCCTAGCATTTATAAAAATAATCCGAAGGTCTACAACAACCTATTAAAATCGATTCCACACAATGAAGCTCAAAAATCACCATTTAAGAACATGGAAAAAGATTAGTTTTAACAGAGTGAATACCTTGGGATTATGATGCAATGAGTTAGAAATGCTAACAGGATGAGATTACCAACTCAAAAACGAGTTCAGAGCACTTTGAATCAATGAATTTGGTGAAGTAATGAGAGAGTTATGAAGGAAACAATGGAGAGAATGGGGTGTAGAAGGCAAACTCGTTTTCTCCTTGACGAAGAGAGAGTGTGGGACTAGGTACAGCCATTGGACTGGTGGTCAATAGATCAACTTTTACCAGTCAAGGCTTGACTTGTCCTTTTTTTGTTGACCAGACTCCTTTTGACTTCCTTTTTGCGACTTGGACTTGTCCCGGCTTTCCCGCAGAATTAACCCGGTGTGTTCAGCGAGTTTTTGTGCGACTCGGGACCATCTCCTTCCCGTCTCGCAAGAACAAGTCGCACAAAACTCTCTCTTGCACGTTTTGGCCTCTTCTTCTATACTGCGACCTGGCCTGATCTCAGAACGACCCGCACGTCCAACTCGGTGTGTTCAGCGAGTTTTTATGCGACTTGGGACCATCTCCTTCCCGTCTCCCAGGACGAAGTCGCACAAAACTCTCCCTTGCACGTTCTGGCCTCTTCTTCAATGCTGCGTCCTGGCCAGAACTCAGAACAACCCGCACGTCGAACTCGGTCTGTTCAGCGAGTTTTTGTGCGACTTAGGACCATCTCCTTCCCGTCTTGCAGGACCAAACTTCTTGTGTTGATGAAATTCCCTAAGACCTTTGATTAACTATTTCTAGCCTAATCAAGCATTAAGAACACTAAAAAAGAAAGGAAACTATGGATTAAGGCCTAGACATCAAAAATTTAACATCAAAATCCCCTAATCTACCATGCCCAAAAACTATAAAGAACTCTACTCACTAATCATGCTTAAGACACCTAATCTTTTGCAAGAGGTGATGTTAAACATGATTAATTAGATAGAAAAGATGAAAATACTGGAAAGAAACAGCTTTAGATTGATTAAATCCTTCAGATATCTCTTCACAAACACGTTTTGGACTAAAGGGGAAAAGAAAACAAAGAGAGAATTAATGAAGTTTTAAGGTATTTCCCCAAAAAACTATATATAGCAAGGGTTTTGGGCCAGGTCAGCCCAGGAAAAACTGGGTACTGACCCGGCTCAGTTGGGTCTTGTGCCTGATGTGCGAGATGGTCACTTCCCTGCTCAAGTCGCACACCCAAGTCGGTCTCATCTGCAAACACATGTGCTAGATGGTTCAACTTCATGTCCAACTCGCACACCCAAATCGCACAGCTTTTTGGACTTAGCCAAATTGGATTCTGGAAGTCTCTACCCTGCTCAGAGTCTCCTTACACGCATCTCTAAGGTAGAATCTTGCTCCCAGACTATGAACATTCATGGGTGCGAGTTACCAAGTCGCACACCCAAGTCGTAGCATTTTTCATCTTCTCAGACAACTTCGGGTTTGAGGCAGCATAACTCCTTGAATACTGGTCTAAATGGCTTGATTCCAACTTCAGTGGAAAAAGCACTCAAATATCTCAAATTTGATGAAGAAACCTTTAGCGCTTGGGAAGTAGAAGGTTCCCCGGACGGCTCATCTCTGAATGCATTGAAAATATCAAAAAGAGGCTCTTGGACCAGTGTTTACTCCGGAGACGGTATCTTTCTGCACATAGCTCCAAACTGGATGATCTCAGATGTTCTGGAAAGCGCACTCAAAGACCTTGAATCTTTTTGAAGGCCCCGGCAACTGAATCGGATTGGAAAGGCATCGTCCCACATAAGCTTTGTGACTCACCGGATCTGTCTTGAAACTGTAGCGAGACAGGTGTGTCTTCCGGGGAGCTTAACTCTCAGCTCATGACTCCATATCCTCTGATTCTAACTGTTATTCAACCACAGCGCAATCTTCTAAAACTGTTATGAAGACCCCGACAGCTAAATCGGACGGCAAGGCTCTCCGGACAGGAAATGTTTCAAACGTATTGGATTGCTTCAGGATGGATGCACGACAGGTCTGTCTTCTGGTGGGTGTATCTTTCAGCTCGCTGCTCCAAATGTATTGATTATAACTGTTCTGGAATCTAGACTCCATTATCTTGTACTTTTCTGGAATACTTTACTCGCTGCTCCAAATGTATTGATTGTTTTCCACTAAGTCCTAAAACAATGCCTAAAAACCTAACATGTATGCAAATGAGACATGATTTGGACTTAAATATGTACATTAAATGATGCAATTTTTGAATATATCAATGATTGCGAGGAAACTGTGTCCATACTTCCAGGCCCATCCCATCACAATAGTCACGTCTTTTCCGATGAAGTTGGTATTTCACAGCCCTGACATATCTTGGCAGCTCATGAAGTGGGCCATCAAATTAGGGGAGCATGACATTCGATACCAAATAAGGATCGCAATCAAATCTCAGGCGTTAATGGACTTTCCTTCTCTCCCAGAGCCGATCTAGAAGAGGTCGAGGCAGTACGAGCAGCGAGCTCGCATTGGAAGATACACGTGGATGGCTCCAGAAATAAGAAGAGAGTAGGAATCGGGCTAGTAATCGTGAAACCGTTCGGAGATACCGCGTACAAGTCTATTCCATGTCGATTCCAGGCCACCAAAAACATGGCTGAATATAAGGCAATGCTGCTTGGCTTGGATGTAGCAAAGGATCTGGGGGCACGCCGGCTGGTCGTGTACAGCGACTCGAAACTCTTAGTCAGCCAACTTATGAGAGAATTCAAAGCCAAGAATGAGATAATGGAACGGACTTATGAGAGAATTGACGAAGCAGAAGCTGGAGGTATTTGAAACGGTGAAAATCATAAAAATACCAAGGAGCGAAAACAACTTGGCAGACGCAATAGCGAAACTAGCGTCATCCCTCAAGCGCCTACCAGAGTATGATATCCCCGTTAGCTGGCTACCCGGGTTAAGGCTACATCAGATAGAGGCGGTTCAGGCGCTCGATGTGGACTGTGCTGGAGGATGGTAAGATCTCATCATCCACATCCTGCAGTTAAGAATGTAAACGGCCATGTATTGCCTGATTAAAGAGGACATCTTCAGAAGGTCATTTATCGGGCCGTATATGAAATGTGTAGCGGAACACGAGATAGGAAGGGTACTCCGAGAAGTGCATGAGGGGGACTGCCGAGCGCACACCAACGGACAGAAGCTCGCAGGGAAGATCATGTCCGCAGGCTATTACCGGCCAACAATGAACTGGGACGCGACTAGATACATCAAACATTGTGACAAATGCCAAAGATTTTTCTAGGTCAGCCATATGCCGCCGAGAGAACTTGCGAACCATTAGCTCAGCCTGGCTAATCATGAAGTGGGGGCTAGATATTGTGGGAAAAATACCAATGGCGGTAGGGCAGAGGGAGTACTTGATGGTTGTGACCAATTACTTCACGAAGTGGATAGAGGCAAAGACATCGACCAAAATCGAGTTCTCCTACAAGGTAAGAGTCCGTATGGGAAAACAACATCTGCAATTTTGGAATTCCTCATGATATGTTCATAATTTACATCATTTAGGTTGCATAAATCATTCCAAATCATGTTTTATTTCATGCATTTTAGGTCCTTAGGGTTTGTTTTAGAACTTAGAAGATGCATTAGGTCCCAATGAGTCTTTGCATGTTTTGAGTGTCTATCAGGTGAATTTGGAGCTGAAAAGAAGAATCCAGGAGGTGGAATGGTGAGCAAAGCTTGAAAAAGTGGAAAAATTGGGTCTATGGAGGTTATCGGCCATTCTCGCTGGCCAGGAAGGTTTTACCGGCCATTTTCATGGACCGCGGGAAGCTTTACCGGCCATTTTCATGTACCGCGAATGAAGTGTATCGGCCAAAATCTCCGGGTGCAAACATGTCTCAGAAATCGCCTGTCCGGGGAACCTTCCGGTCCGATTCAGACGGCGGGTGCTTCATAGAAGTTGGAGAGCATTGCATCACGGTCTCATAGCAAGTAGAATCGTGGAATTCGGACGCGTGAGGAGAGAGATAAGCTCGTCGGAAGGAACCCCTGTCTCGCAGGTATTCCGGACCGAGCAGATCAGTTCTGAAGGATGCGAAGGACGGTGCACTTCCAGGCCGATTCAGTTTCCGGGGCCTGCATGAGAATCAGAGACATTTGAGTCTTCTTTCCAGAACATCCGAGATCAGTCAATTCGGAGCTTTGAGCAGAAAGATACGGTCTCCGGAATGGACACATGTCTAGACGCCTCTCTCTGGTCGTGTAAATGCACTGCAAAGATGTGCCCTCCAGGAAGCCTTACACTTCCCAAGCACTGAAAATTCCTTCACCAAAGTTGGAGATTAATGAGTCCTCTGTCTTCTGCAACCGGAGTCACTCAATTCGGACAAGTCTCCAGGAAGTTACACTCTCCGGAATGCGAGATGGTCCAGACAGCCCAGAGTGACTAAGTTAAGCATGCCGCGATGGAATGCCACGGTCCACACTTGGCCGTGGCAACTTTTGTGCACCCTCGGCAAATGACACGATCTTCATGCCACGGTCTACACTTGACCGTGGCAAACACACACTTGGCTGAGAGGAACTTCTTGCAACCTTCGGCGATTGACACGGCCTAAATGCCACGGTCTGAGGCTTGACCGTGGCAACTTCTTGCAACCTTCGGCGATTGGCACGAGCTGAATGCCACGGTCTGGGACTTGACCGTGGCAAATGAACAAGTGGCTGGAGACAACTTCTACACAGCTTCGGCTTTTGACACGATTTCAATGCCACGGCCTGAGACTTGGGCCGTGGCAAGCATAGACTTGGCTGGGAAGGATTTCACATGCATGCGGGTTTTGGCACGGTCAGCATGCCACGGTCTGGGGGCTTGACCGTGGCAACCTTTACACATCTTCGGCGTTTGACACGGTAACTTGCCACGAGTTCCAGATGAAGCTTGATCAGACCGTGGCATCAAAAGAAACCAAGAACACAAGTAAAGACTTTGACACGGTCAGGATTGCCACGGTCACTCCAAGAGCACACCAGACCATGGCAAACCTACACTTACCCATCAAGGCCGGGTCAGTACCCGGTTTGTTCCGGGTTGACCCGGTTCGCCCAAGCCTCCTTTATAAGGTTTCTAGACCTAATTTGTAGAGAAGACTGAATCTACTTTTAGTCTTCTTTCCCCTTTTGTGAAAACCTACTTAATACACTTTGTTTTAGAGAGCTGAAGATCGATTTTGAAGTTTTGTTTCCATCTTGTTCATCATTTCTTATCATCAAATCAAACTTCTAATCATGATTAACAACACATCTTGCAAAGGATCTAGTGTGTTGATCATGATTAGTGAGTAGTTACCTTAATGAGGTTCTAGATGTGTAGGTTAGGGTGCTAAAGTGTTAGATTAGGAGTGCTTAGGGCTAGATTCATGATCTCATCTCTCTAAATAGCTGATCTCTAGGCGAGATCCATACACATCATATGTGGTCTAGATCTTAGGCATTTCATGCATCAAAAATGTTTGATGAAATGCCTGAAAGAGCTATGTTAGAGATCTTTGCATTTAATGCCATGATGATGCTTGTTAATTGCTTAGATGATCTTTTAGAACTGTTTCTTAATGCTTATTGATTCATATTTCACAAATGATGATTTGGTTTGAAAATGGATAGTGTAGAGGTTAATTCCTTCATGAGGGGATTAACCTAGATTAGAGTTCTTAATCACTTGAATCATGTCTCATCATTGTCATTAGCATTTCTAGTTTAGCACCAAAGCACCCTAACCAACTATCATGTCTAGAATCTCATGCCTCCATCATATCATATGCACATCATTTATCATTGTCATTTGGCTTTAAACCTGTTTAAGTTTGTTAGTTGTCATTAGTTAACAAAAATCACTCTTGTTTGCTTGAATTAAGAACTGATCACATAGTTTAGTGTCTAACACCACATCTGGATTGATAAACCTCTTTGTGCTACATTGACAAGGGGATTGATAGCCCTGAGACCCTAAAAAGTCTTGTCTATCAATTGGCGCCGTTGCCGGGTTGTGGTTGATTAGTATTAAGCTCTGATCTGTTCTTGAGATCAAGTGCTTACTTTCTTGTTTTTACTGATTGCTTTCAAGTTCTGTTTGTGATTTCAGGTGTATGAACACCAGGTCTAGATCAAGAAGCTGTGGTCCACCTTTCCCTCTCAACGACAACATCAACCTTCTGGTACCAAGGAGGAGAAGGGACAGACGTGGTAGACAGATTGATCAGGCTGAGATGGAAGAACAAAGAGATCACGTGGTAGATATAGAACAACCGGTTCAAGAGCAACAGGCTCAGGGTAATGGAGCTGGTAATGGAGTTGGTCAAGGGCTTCATCAGGGTAATGTTCATCAGGAACAGGTGCACCACCAACAAGCTTATGTCCACCAGGGACAAGCTCAAGCTCATCAACAGAGGCATCAGGCCAATGTACAGCAGAGACAACAGGTGCAACACCAACCCCACCCTTTCCAACCACAGCAAAGAAGATATGAGCAACCCCAAGTCTATGTTGGAGAGAATGACAGGGCCAATGCTCATCAGTATGGAGCTGGTATTCAGGCACCTCCTGTGCAAAACAACAACTTCGAAGTGAATGCATCATTGTTGAATATGGTCCAGAACTCAAAGTTCCATGGGTTAGCAATGGAAGACCCCTTGGAACACTTGGACCAGTTTGATAAGGTGTGTGATCTGACAAAAATAAATGGAGTTTCAGAAGACAGCTTTAAGCTAAGACTATTCCCATTCAGTCTTGGTGATAAAGCTCATCAATGGGAGAAGAATCTTCCAAGAGGCTCCATTCAAACCTGGGAGCAATGCAAGCAAGCTTTCTTATCTAAGTTCTTCTCAACTTCAAGAACTGCAAAACTGAGGAACCAAATCTCTAGCTTCACTCAACACAGCAATGAGAGTTTTGGTGAAGCATATGAGAGATTCAGGAGCTACACAAACCAATGCCCACACCATGGGTTTAGTGAAGCTTCTCTCCTCAGCACACTCTATAGAGGAGCTCTTCCCAAGATTAGAAACCAACTGGATACTGCTTCAAATGGGAACTTCCTGGGTAAAGAGATTCATGCTGCTTTAGAGCTAGTGGAGAACTTAGCATTGAGCAATGATACCTATGGTGAAGACTATGACAGGTAAAATAGGAATGAAGGTTCAAGCTCAGAACAGAGGGTCACCAGAGAAGTTGAGAAGTGAATTAGACAAGTTGAAGCTGGTAACTCACAAGCCAATGCATTTTGTTGGAGAGTATGAGGAACCATCTCAAATCTTTGAGAACATCAGTGAAGAAGGTCTAACCCAAGAGGAACTAAACTACATTGGGAATCAGAGGTTCCAGAGGTATCAGTATGGTAATGCCAATCCAAACCTCTCTTACAGGAACACCAATGTAGCTAACCCACAAGACAAGGTGTATCCCAATCCTCAAGCTCCACAGAACTTTGTTCCCCAGAATAACTTTCAAAGATCTTTTCAACCAAAGAATCAGTTTGGTCAGAATCAAGGTTTTGGTCAGCAACAGCAACCATTTCAGGGTCCTAGTTTCAATACACAGCAGCAAAAGGCACCACCTGGGTTTGGTCCTCCACAGTTCCAACAGCAAGCACCGGTTCAACATCAGTTTCAGCCACCAACTGTTCAACAAAGTCCTGTTTTCAATGTTCTTCTCCAACAGCTCTTACTAGGACAACAAAAGATGGTATCTGACATGGAGACACTGGGCGCTGAACTAAAGTCTATTAAAAAGAACAAGGGCATCTGCACTTCTGAACCACAAGTCTCTCTTCCTGGTAAACCTCTTCAAAACCCAAAGGATTATTGCAATGCCATCTACTCCAATGATGACCACTCAGCTGTTGTGCAAGAAATAGAAGACCTTCTCTATGGTCAAGTCTCTAGTGAACCTGCACAAACTCATGTGGATGAGATTGCCATTATAGAGGATTTCATGGGCTTCATACATGAACTCAATGAGGACATTGAGAATAAAAGTGTGGGGGCAGCCGGTTCAGTTCTTTCTGTTCAGCAAGGGAATGATTCCGTGTCTATTGAAACAAAGGAGCTGCCAACTGGTCAAGCAAAGCTAACAGATTGTGCCTCCACCTATGAATCAACTCAGATGAAGCCCACCTCCCTCCCAAAGCTAGGCAACCCAGGGAAGTTCACCATCTCTTGCACTCTTGGAAACTTTAGAGTTGAGAATGCTTTGTGTGATTCAGGCTCAAGTGTGAGTATAATGTCTAAAGATATGATGGAGAAGCTAAAGGTCAAGTCTATAACGTCCTACCCCTCTTCTATCACCTTTGGTGATTCCTACTCCAAGAAACCATATGGATTTTTAGAAGACTATCCACTTCAAGTTGGTGAATGCATAATTCCCACTGATTTTGTCATCATGAAGATGAAGAAGACCAAAGAGCTCCCCCTTTTGCTTGGGACTGCATTTCTCAACACCACTGGTGCAATGATTGACTTTGATACTCAAAGAGTGGTGCTTACAACGGTGGATAAGGATGCCTTTTACCCTGTTCAACCACCTTTAGCTGAATTTTGTGGATCAGTTGTTCAAGAGATAGAACCCCCTAAGGTACTTGAGATGAAGTATGTAGGAAGTGCTGGGATTTTAGGTGGATCCCAATCTCTCTCAGCTATGGAAATGGAAAAAGAACCTCACACCAACTCTGTTTACAAGGATGGGACTGAACAGCCATTGATCAGAGAAGAAGACATCTTGCTCTCATGGTCTCCTACACTTAGTGATCTAAGGATGATTAACACCAAAAATGATGGCTCAGCATCAGAAGACAAGAGTATTAAACCTGATCTTTCTTCTCAAGACTTTGATCTCACTCCTTGGGTTGATGATGATGGTTCTCTGAAGTATAAGCTGGATTGCAATGGGAAGCCAGGTCTGTTTGCTGAAGTGAGGGCATGTCTCACAAGGGCCATCTTTGATAAAGACCCAGATGGTATTCAAGAGCTGGTGGACAAAGGTCTCAAGGTGGGATCTAGAGGACAAGGGTCTAATGGTTCCCAAAGGCAGCAAACCAACTCAGCTTGCTCAGGACCATTGAAGTGCTGAAGAGCATCAGTGCTCAACCTCACCCCAGCTAAAAACAGGGTTTCCAAAGTCAAACTTAGAGACTTTAAACAAAGTGCTCTTGGGAGACACCCCAAGCTTATCCTTTGTAAATATGCTTTTGATCTTTTGATTCCTTTCTTTTTATGTTTTAGGATGTTTTGATGGGTTTGTTTAAGTGTCTACAGGTTATAGGTTTGAGTCTAAACCCTTGGAAAGTGAATGCAAGATGAAAAGAGGTGAAGGAATGGAGGTAAGCTTGACTCGGCCTTTGACATGGGCACTGGCCACGGTCAGAAACAAGACGTGGTAAGCATCTTTGTGTTGCCACGGGGAGATAATCACGGTCTCAAGACCAGGACGCGGCAAAGGAATGGGAGATGTCCAAGGCTCGGGACTTGCCACGAGGTCCAAGACACGGAATCAGAGCCTGGCCGTGGCAAAGCAAATGGTGCGCAACTCTGGTTCGGCCTTTGCCACGGTGGGAATGACACGAGATGGAAGGTGACCGTGGCAAAAGAAAAGAGGGCTAAGTTTTAATTCGGATTTTTGCCACGGCCACGAGACGCGGACAAGGGCTTCACCGTGGCAAACACAAAGTTTAACAAAGGCATGGATTCGAAGTTTGCCACGGGAAGACAAGGTGACCGCGGCAAAGAAATGAAGACTGAGTATCCATTCGGTGCATGACACGGCTGGAAGGCACGGGTTCAAGACCAGGCCGTGGCAACATGAAAATGGAATGTCCAACTTTCGGGGTTTGCCACGATGAGTTGTCACGAGGAAGAGATGTGACCGTGGCAAAGATTTGGCGGGTTTGACAGAGGAATGAGCACTGCCACGAGGAGTTTGACACGGGGAAACAACCAGACCGTGGCAAGAGAAAGGGAAGGAGACATAGTTCGGGGTCAGACCTCAGCAATTGAGGTAAACACTCAAAACCTTGTAAATAGCATGTAGATCTTTCTTTTTCTTTTGCATTTTACTTGTTCCCTTTGATTTCACTTCTTTCTCATACTTCTATAACACAAGGGACTGTGTTATTTAAGTGTGGGGGAGGAGTTTCATCCTTTACTAATCATGTTTTCTATTTTCTTATTTTACACTTTGAGTCTTGAGTCACACTCTAGTTGCATATTCATCTAAGTGCATATAAAAACCAAAAAAAAGAATGGAAAAATCTGAAAAATTTACACAAAAAAATGATCATGTAGTTGCATTCTCATTTTTAGGATTGAGTCTAGATTGCATTTGCATGTAGGTTGCATCTTGCAAGGAGTAATGATAGGTTTTCTAGAGAGTACATCACTTTGAGAACTTGAACCAAATATGCTTGTGAATCTTTTTCTGTGCTTGCAAAGTCTGAAATGATTTGAATCTGAGAAGCAAGTTTGAATTGAACTCAACTCTAATTAAGTGGGAACCTTGAACTTGACTTGAAATCTTGTGATGCATTGTTTGGAAAAGCTTGTGGATACCAATATACATACTTGAGCTAGAACCACTGTTTTTACCACTCTTTTCCTTAGCTCAAGTAGCTGAATCCACATCATGGATCAGTTCCCACACCTTGAACCCATCCTTCTTTTAAGCCAATGTTTGTGTGTGAATTGAAAGGCCACCTTGGATCAAACTTAGCAGAAAGTGTTAGGTTTAGAGCGACAAGGGCAGGTCTCATTGAGTGCTGTGTTCCAACATCAAGGAACTGAGAATTTTGGCGAGGAATAAGTGTGGGGGAAAAGACTTTTTTGGTGAGTGGAAAAGGTGAGATGAGTGAGAAAGAGAGAGTGAAAATAGCTAGGGGAATGAAAGAAAAAGAAATCAGTCTTGGTGTTTTGAGAAAGTGAGCTCTGGTTTGTTGAAAAGAAAGAGTCTAGCCTCCAAATAAAAAAGAAAGAAAAGAAGCCAAAAGGCTCAATTTTTTTGTTAAGAAAGAAAGAAGAGGCTAGAAGTTGTAAAAGAAAAAGAGCTGTGTAAAGTTTGAGTCCCAAGACTTGAGAGGAAAATTGAAGAGTAAATCCCCTAGTGAGAGGAAAATGAGAGTGAAAAGTGAGGATTTTTGAGCAAGTGAGGAAGCTTTGAGTAGAGGGTGGGGTGTGATGCGTCTTTGCCCTTGTATGCATAGGTTGCTTTTTACCTTTAGCATTCTGCCAAAGTTTGATCATTCATAGAGAGATCCCTTTGCTGCATTAAACCCACTTGAGCACTGATGAGATCATTTTAATCTCATAGCCTCTCCCTAGCCAAGCCAGCTTGTTTAAACGTTGCATCATGAGATCCACCTGATAAAAGCTTAATGAATGTGAAAGAGTTGAGAGAGAGAAGAACTTGTGGAGATTCCTTGCTGAGTTGATATATATCTGAGTATGACTTTGCATTGCATAATTAAGCATGAACTTGAATTCTCATTGTGATCACTTCTCTCAAAAAGAAAATGTGAACTCCCATTGCATACAACCTCTTTCTCTCATTTGCTCTTTTTGCTTGAGGACAAGCAAAGGACAAGTGTGGGGGAGTTGATATGTTCATAATTTACATCATTTAGGTTGCATAAATCATTCCAAATCATGTTTTATTTCATGCATTTTAGGTCCTTAGGGTTTGTTTTAGGTTTTAGAAGATGCATTAGGTCCCAATGAGTCTTTGCATGTTTTGAGTGTCTATCAGGTGAATTTGGAGCTGAAAAGAAGAATCCAGGAGGTGGAATGGTGAGCAAAGCTTGAAAAAGTGGAAAAATTGGGTCTATGGAGGTTATCGGCCATTCTCGCTGGCCAGGAAGGTTTTACCGGCCATTTTCATGTACCGCGGGAAGCTTTACCGGCCATTTTCATGTACCGCGAATGAAGTGTATCGGCCAAAATCTCCGGGTGCAAACATGTCTCAGAAATCGCCTGTCCGGGGAACCTTCCGGTCCGATTCAGACGGCGGGTGCTTCATAGAAGTTGGAGAGCATTGCATCACGGTCTCATAGCAAGTAGAATCGTGGAATTCGGACGCGTGAGCAGAGAGATAAGCTCGTCGGAAGGAACCCCTGTCTCGCAGGTATTCCGGACCGAGCAGATCAGTTCTGAAGGATGCGAAGGACGGTGCACTTCCAGGCCGATTCAGTTTCCGGGGCCTTCATAAGAATCAGAGAAATTTGAGTCTTCTTTCCAGAACATCCGAGATCAGTCAATTCGGAGCTTTGAGCAGAAAGATACGGTCTCCGGAATGGACACATGTCTAGACGCCTCTCTGTGGTCGTGTAAATGCACTGCAAAGATTTGCCCTCCAGGAAGCCTTACACTTCCCAAGCACTGAATTTTCCTTCACCAAAGTTGGAGATTAATGAGTCCTCTGTCTTCTGCAACCGGAATCACTCAATTCGGACAAGTCTCCAGGAAGTTACACTCTCCGGAATTCGAGATGGTCCAGACAGCCCAGAGCGACTAAGTTAAGCATGCCGCGATGGAATGCCACGATCCACACTTGGCCGTGGCAACTTTTGTGCACCCTCGGCAAATGACACGATCTTCATGCCACGGTCTACATTTGACCGTGGCAAACACACACTTGGCTGAGAGGAACTTCTTGCAACCTTCGGGGATTGACACGGCCTAAATGCAACGGTCTGAGGCTTGACCGTGGCAACTTCTTGCAACCATCGGCGATTGGCACGAGCTGAATGCCACGGTCTGGGACTTGACCGTGGCAAATGAACAAGTGGCTGGAGACAACTTCTACACAGCTTCGGCTTTTGACACGATTTCAATGCCACGGCCTGAGACTTGGCCGTGGCAAGCATAGACTTGGCTGGGAAAGATTTCACATGCATGCGGGTTTTGGCACGGTCAGAATGCCACGGTCTGGGGGCTTGACCGTGGCAACCTTTACACATCTTCGGCGTTTGACACGGTAACTTGCCACGAGTTCCAGATGAAGCTTGATCAGACCGTGGCATCAAAAGGAACCAAGAACACAAGTAAAGACTTTGACACGGTCAGGATTGCCACGGTCACTCCAAGAGCACACCAGACCGTGGCAAACCTACACTTACCCATCAAGGCCAGGTCAGTACCCGGTTTGTTCCGGGTTGACCCGGTTCGCCCAAGCCTCCTTTATATGGTTTCTCGACCTAATTTGTAGAGAAGACTGAATCTACTTTTAGTCTTCTTTCCCCTTTAGTGAAAACCTACTTAATACACTTTGTTTTAGAGAGCTTAAGATCGATTTTGAAGTTTCTTTCCATCTTGTTCATCATTTCTTATCATCAAATCAAACTTCTAATCATGATTAACAACACATCTTGCAAAGGATCTAGTGTGTTGATCATGATTAGTGAGTAGTTACCTTAATGAGGTTCTAGATGTGTAGGTTAGGGTGCTAAAGTGTTAGATTAGGAGTGCTTAGGCCTAGATTCATTGATTCATTTCTCTAAACAACTGTTCTCTATGCTAGATCCTTGATAATCACTTGAGATCTAGATTCTGGGAATTTCATGCACCAAAAGTGTTTGATGAAATTCCTGAAAGAGTTGTGTTAGAGGTTTAAGCATTTTTCTGCATGATGATGTATTGTTATTTGCTTGAATGATCATTGAGAACTGATTATTAATGCATATTGATTCATATTTCACAAATGGGAATTTGGTTTGAAAATGGATTAATATAGGGGTTAATACCTTCATGAGAGGATTAACCTAGATTAGAGTTCTTAATCACTTGAATCATGTCTCATCATTGTCATTAGCATTTCTAGTTTAGCACAAAAGCACCCTAACCAACTATCATGTCTAGAATCTCATGCCTCCATCATATCATATTCACATCATTTATCATTGTCATTTGTCTTTAAACCTGTTTAAGTTTGTTAGTTGTCATTAGTTAACAAAAATCACTCTTGTTTGCTTGAATTAAGAACTGATCACATACTTTAGTGTCTAACACCACATCTGGATTGATAAACCTCTTTGTGCTACATTGACAAGGGGATTGATAGCCCTGAGACCCTAAAAAGTCTTGTCTATCACCTCACCAAATCATTACGGATAATGGGAAGCATTTTCACAGTCAAGAATTTTGCGACTTCTACGGAAAATATCACATCAAGCTTAATTTTTTGACACCCTGTTACCCTCAAGCAACTGCGCAGGTGGAATCCTCGAACAAAACAGTAATGAATGTCCTGAAGAAACGACTGAAAGAAAACAAGAACAATTGGCCCGACGCACTACCATGGGTGTTGTGGGCATATAATAACACCGGATTTTGACCCTTTTTATGGATCGTTTTAATATCTTATGCAGGTGTTTAACTCTGTTTTCAATTGTTTTTAAGTGATTTCTATGTTTTAGAGTTTTAGAAGACTTTTCAAGAAATTTGGACTGAAGATGTGCAATTTGGAAGAAACGAGCGATTATGGATAAATGCAGACCGTCAGAAGTATGGTACTCGATGGAGGCCTTCTCACCGTCCGATCATCCCCAAAATTTGAGACAACATATAAGAAACAACCAGCTTTCTAATGCAATATGTTTGGAGACAATCCAATGGTTAGATCTTCAGATATTCCCGATGCACTAAAGATAGAAAATACAGTCTCGAAGGAGAGCATAAGCCGCGACCACGGCCAGACCTAATTCCAGCCCAAGTCCAGCCCACTACTCATTCTTCAAACCCTAGACGTTTCCAACGATTTAGAAGGCTATATATACTCGTTTTATGTCATTCTAATGACCAAGTCGTGGAGAGAGAGCAGAAGAGAACCGCACGCCTCGGAGTTGCCGTCTTCAGGAGAAGAAGGAGTCGCCAAAGGATCCATCATCAATCTGCATCTTCATCCTCGTTCTTCGTTCTTTACCTTTCTCTTATTTAATTTCCAGCAAACTACAATACTTTTGTGATGTTTTTATACACTATGATTGAGTAATTCCCTTGTTGGGTTTTAAGGGATTGATTTCTGGTTTGTTAGATTAGGGTTTATCTTTAGAGTTCTTCGTCTAAATCTGTGTTTCGTTTATGTGGCTTGGATCGATAATCTAGCTACTGCGATTAGGTTGATTTACTCACCGAAAGTGTTGTTGAATCGATTAACCCTATTTAGATGAACAAATTCTCTTAGACGGCGTGAGTCGATCTAAAGCGTTTTGTGAAACTATCAAACTAATTTGTCTAGAAACTTAGAAAACTGAATGGGAGTTTAGTAAATCTGAGTGAATTGATTTGTGATTAATACTACGTGAGTAGGTTAGTCTGGGTTTGATTTCAGGAACACATCTATAGAAAACTCTATGTTTGATTTTCTTGTTAGCTAGTCTATGATTCCCGGCGAATTCTCTAACGCCCAACACCTTCTCGTATTGATTTGATCTTATTGTTTACTTGTTTTTAAGTTTATTATTTGCTATTTTCGTCACTGTTCACCACCCCCAAACAAACACCCATATTTTCATCTTAGCTCAGTTCTCATCTCAAGTAAACTCGTATTGCAGTTACTTGGTCTTCAGTGGATCGACCCCTAAGTATTACAACGTACATTTGTGCGTTTGCAAAAAAACTAGGATTAAAACCTGAGTACATTAAGTTTTTGGTGCTGTTGCCGGGGATCTTTAACGTTGCCTACGAGTTTCAGGTCAGAATCGAGTCTAAGGTACGTTCTCTTGTTCATTTTTGAAAAAAAAAAGTGAATATATTTATTATTTTATAGAAAATATATATATATATACATATATATAAAAATTAATATTAAAAAAACGAAAAAATATATATATCTATATATATATAACTAAAAAATATTTATTATTTTACAAATATATATATATATATTAACATAAAAAGAAATTTAAAAAATTATAATATATATAAACTAAAAACCAAAAAAAATATATAAAATATCAAAAATGTATTAATTAATTAATTAATTAATTAATTAAAAAAAAAAAAAAAAACATACACACACACACACATACACAAAAAATAGAAATGGGCGATAACAATAGACACTTGCATGGTCTAGATAGGCTTAGAGATAACCACCACGTTCGGCAAAACGTTGATGAGCACGTTAGGTTTCAAAACGCTCCTCGCTTAACTCTAAGAGATTATAACACTCTGTATGCTTTCTATGAGAACCATTCTCCCATTAGTTTACAACCCATCAACGTAGACTATGAGATTAGCCCGAAGCTCATAAAATTGGTCAAGCAGAACCGGTTCCATGGCAATGCATCGGAGAATCCTATGGACCATCTCGAAGATTTTGAAAAAATCTGCAGTACCAAGCAATCCATCGGAGTTCCTGCAGATTACAAAAAGTGCAAGTTGTTTCTATTTTCTCTTTGTGATAAGGCGCGTGCTTGGTTCAAGCCTTTGTCTTCTTGTTCACTCGAGTCATGGGAGGAATGCAAGGCTGCCTTCCTTAACCATTTCTACACAACCTCTAGATCAAACTTCTTTAGAGACAATATTTATAGGTTCCAACAAAAAGGAGGCGAACCTTTTCATGACGCTTGGGATCGTTATAAAGGCTACATTAGGGAATCTCCTCATCACGGTTTTACAGAGACATGCATCTTGAATACCTTCTACGAAGGTCTTGAATGGACATCTAAGGCTCTAAATGTAGCAAGCGATGGAAACTTCATGATAAAGACTGTGGAAGAAGCTTACATCTTGATTAATAATCTTGCTGCAAGCTGCAGAAACAATTGTCCTGATCAAGGAAGAATATCACATTCTACTTCCCATGATAATAAGGAGATTGAAGAACTTAAAGCCATGGTGAAATTGTTTCTCCAAAATCAGCAGCGTTCTGTTAATGTCTGTGAAGCAGTTAATGCAGCTGAGATTAATCATCAACTTGGAGCACAAGATCACGCTCATATTAATCTCCATCTGCTCCAAAATCATCCCCAACCTCTCAAGACAACAAGCTCGAGCTTATGGTGCAACCACTTCTTATGAAGCTGCAAAGATTAGCAAACGATGTGGATATAAGAGTGGACTGCTTATACACTGAATTTAATGGTAAATTTGAAGCTCTTTCCACTCATGTTGATAGCATGGACGTGCAGCTATCGCAAATCATAGATAGTTCAAAAAGCACCGAAGCTATGGAGAGACGAATCTCTGAGGTACATGAAGAAATCGCCCAAGGCATCCGTAACCTTGAGCTTAAGTTAGACAACATGAATGATCTTGGGTACAAGTTAGACATCATGAATGATCACCTCAACAAGAACAATGAGGAGTCATTTCAGAGGTTCACTAACCTCTCAACTCATGTCAAGATGCTCGAGAAACAAATCGGACAAATTGGAGCAAGTGTGAAGAGACAAGATGGTCACCTTCCGGGAAAAACCGTAGACAATCCAATGTGGCGTTGCAATGTCATAAACACTGATGGTGAGAGAGAAGTCACGCCTATTCCTAGCAATCAGGACACTGAAGTTGAATCTCCAGCATGTCCTGAAGAGTATGATGCAATAGGCAAAGTTCCACACCAAAGGAAGCTTCATAAGATAAACAATTCGGTGAAGTTTGTCTTCCCCTGCATAATTGAAGGTATGGAATTTTCTGACTCTCTATGTGACACAGGAGCAAATGTGAATGTCATGTCCAAAGCAGTTGCAAACGAGCTGGGGATGTGTGATATCAAACCTCCTCACGGTTCCGTTAAGTTTGGAGACAATTCAAGCACGATTCCATACGGTTTCGTAACGGATTTGATGGTGCAAGTAGGAGGGTGTCTTGTTCCTGTTGATTTTCACATTCTTGAGATGGATAATGACTCTCCCAGGGCGTTAATATTTGGAAGCTCATTCCTTGCAGCAGTGGGGGCAGTTGTTGATTAGCCCAACAGAAGAGCTTGTTTTTGTAAAGTCAAAAAGAGAATCTTCTATCCTGCAGTCTGTAGTGGTGGAAGCTCTTACTGTATAACCATCTACAAGGAAGAGAAGTTGATTCTAGACCCTGGAGATAACAAGGGAAGGTGCCTACACGTTTCTATACAAGCCCCTTTAGTCGAGCCTAAGGGAGTTGTCGAGTCGAGAAAATCAAAGCACCAAGCAAGGAAGTCTAAGCGCAAATCAAAGCAATCTAAGGGCAAAGCTACCTCACATGGTGCAAGCTCGACATCGACCTCTCAAGACCCTATTGGAGATGTAGAGAAAGATGGTAATGCTAAAGTACTCACCCCAGAGACACGTCCAGCCCCGCCTCCAAAAGCAAAACCTTCCGAGCTTCCTTGGTTTATGCATATCGCGAATTACCTAGCAGCAGAGGTCGAACCGCCACGATTCTTCGGCTACAACAAAAAGATGTTCTTGCGTGATATAAGAAGGTACTTTTGGGATGAACCATATCTTTATAAGCAGTGTGCAGATAACTTGTTTCGCAGGTGCATCTCCGAAGAAGAAGTTCCAAAAATCCTTTTTCATTGTAACAGATCTAACTATGTTGAACACTTTGCTACTGATAAGACTTTAGTGAAGGTTTTACAAGCTGGTTATTGGTGGCCTACCATGTTCAAGGACGCCCATAAATTCCTATCTAAGTGTGATGCTAGCCAAAGACAAGGGAACATCAGCAAGCAACATTAGAGGCCACAAAACTTCATTCAAGAAGTCGAAGTTTTTGATGTTTGGGGAATCGATTTTATGTGTCCTTTTCCTTCGTCTTTTGGAAACAAGTTCATCCTTGTTGCTGTTGACTACGTGTCTAAGTGGGTAGAAGCCATAGCCAGCCCCACAAATGACGCAAAAGTAGTAATGAAGATGTTCAAGTCGATCATATTTCCAAGATTTGGTGTTCCGCGAATCGTGATAAGTGATGGTGGTTCTCACTTCATCAAAAAAGTCTTTGAGAATCTGTTGAAAAAAACGGAGTGAAACATAAGGTAGCTACACCTTATCACCCACAGACGAGTGGCCAAGTGGAGGTATCAAACAGAGAACTCAAAAGAATTTTGAAAAAGACAATAGGACCGACAAGAAAAGATTAATCAGCAAAGCTCAATGATGCTCTTTGGGCATATAGCCCGTTGGGCACTACACCTTTTCAACTTGTTTATGGTAAGGCTTGTCATCTTCCATGGGAGTTAGATCTCAGGGCAGAATGGACAACAAGAAAGCTGAATTACGATATCCAGACGGCAAATGAGTTAGACGAGATTCGTGATAAGTAGGGTTTTTAGGTCTTAGATGGGTTATCAATCCCCTTGTCAAAGTAGTATAAGGGGTGTCAATCCATATGTGTGGTAGTTAGGCACTAGTTTATAAGACAAGTTCTTAAGTCAAGCTGAATAAAAGATGAGTGTGGTGAAACCAGCAACAAGAAAGCAAAAACAAGAAACAAACAAGAAATGATTAATGAACTACTAAACAAGCAAGCAAACAAAATGATGATAAAGCAAATGATGAAAGATAAACCTCTAGATGTGATCATTGATTAGGGTGCTTTAGATATTGATTCATGATGCTAAGAACATAATGCAACACTTGCTACTCTTTAGTCTAGGCTTCTTAATCAGATTAACTCATTCCCATGACAATAATCCCTTTGCTAATCACCTAATCAAGTCTAACAACATTTAGTTATAATCAAGCAATCAACAAGCATAATGCATCAAGCCTAATAAGTGACCAAACAATCTCTCAACCAAGAAGACTGAATCTTATACAGAAAGACATAACAAGCAATCACATGATCTCAAACATTTTAACTTAGAACTCTAATCTAGACTAATCCTCTCATGAAGGCATTAATCTCTATACTAATCCACTTTCAAACCAAATTCCCATTTGTGAAATATGAACTAATGAGCATTAAGAGACAGTTCTAATATGTCATTTATGCTTCAAACAAACATTCCCATGGCATTTAAAACATAAACCCTTAAGTTAGCTCTTTCAGGCATTTCATCAAACACTTTTGGTGCATGAAATGCCTATGAACCCAGATTTCACTTTCCCAAGGAAATCTGGCATTAGGAGCAGCTAACTAAGGAAATGAAATGAGAATCTAAACCCTAAACATCACAAATCAAACATCTAAGCACCCTAATCTACACACCTAGAAGTTTAAAAAGAAGACTACTCACTAATCATGATGAACACACCATTTCCTTTGCAAGAGGTGATGTTAATCATGATTAAAAGCAAAGATAAGAAGATGAGATGATAAGAAACAGACTTAGATTGATTCAATCCTTGAGATATCTCTTAAAAACTCGTTTTTTTAACAAAAGGGGAAAGAGAAACAAGAGAAAACAAAGCTTAGTTCTTGGAAAAAACCTTAAAAAGTATTTATATCTGTCTAAAAACGAACCGGGTCAGCCTGGAACAAACCGGGTCCTGAACCCGCTTTAGTGGGTAAAGTGGAAATACTGCGGGTTGGTCCAGTGTCTCCCAGGTAGCATGCCCAAGTCGCAGTAGATGAAGAACTGGTCTTGTGAGACTTAAATCGCTTTGTCTTAGCCGCACGCCCAAGTAGGAGTGTTTTGCGAGTCTTGCTGCGGCTTAATCTTCTTCTTCTTCAACTCGCAGGACCAAGGCGGTTTCTGGGGAATGTAAAAACCGTGCGGGTTGGTCTCATTTACACTCAGGTCGCAGGCTCAAGTCGGAGTAGATTGCGAGTGATCATGCGGCTTGGTTCCAGTGTCTCCCAGGTCGCATGCCCAAGTAGCAGTATTGTGGACTTAGCAATTTTCTTGCTCGGGAGCCTCAGACCTCATCCATTGATAGCTTACCCGCACTTCTCAACTAGCAGCATCAATTTCCAGGCATTCGTCTTCAGGCCTGCGAGTTAACCAAGTCGCAAGGCTTTCTCGCAGCATTCAGAGCAGCTGGGACGACTTCGCATTCCGGAGAGTGTAACTTCTAAGATACTTTTGCCGAATTGAGTGATTCTGGTTGCAGAGGACAGAGGACTCATATATCTCCAACTTTGGTGAAGGAAGCTTCGGTGCTTAGGAAGTGGAAGGCTTCCTGGAGGGCTCATCTTTGCAGTGCATTTACACGATCAGAGAGAGGCGTCTAGACATGTGTCCATTCCGGAGATCGTATCTTCCAGCTCATAGTTCAGATTTGAATGATCTTGGACGTTCTGGAAAGAGGACTCCAATTTCTCTGATTTTCATGAAGGCCCCGGAAACTGAATCGGCCTGGAAGTGCACCGTCCTTCGCATTCTTCAGAGCTCATCGGCTCGGTCCAAAACGGCAGCGAGAAAGGAGTTTCTTCCGACGAGCTTAACTTTCTGCTCACGCGTCCGAATTCCATGATTTTAATTGCTCTGGAACCGTGATCCAATCCTCTCCAACTTTGATGAAGCACCGGACAATTGAATCGGACCGGAAGGTTCCTCGGACAGGCGATTTCGGAAACGTGTTTGCACCCGGAGATTTTGGCCGAGAAATCCTTTAGCCGGTACGCGTTTTGGCCGGTAAAAATCCACCCGCGGTACGCGTTTTGGCCGAGAAAAACCTTCCCGGTGCGCGAGAATGGCCGAGAACCTCCAAAGACCCAATTTCACCATTTTTCAAGCTGTGATCACCATTCCACTTCCTGGATTGATATTTTCAGCTTCAAATAGCTCCAAATACACCTGATAAACACTCAAAACATGCAAAGACTCATTGGGACCTAATGCATCTCCTAAGTCCTAAAACAATGCCTAAAGACCTAAAATGTAAGCAAATGAGACATACTTTGGACTTAAATATGTACACTAAATGATGCAATTTATGAATATATCAACTCTCCCACACTTATCATTTGCTTGTCCTCAAGCAAAAAGAACAAATGAGAGAGAGAGGTTGAATGCATTGGGAGTTCATATTTCCTTTGAAAGAGAAAAGTGACCACTAAGAGAATTCAAGATCATGCTCAATATGCAATGCAAGACCATACTCTGATGTATCAACTAAATAGTAATCTCCACAAGTTCTCTTATTCCTCAACTCTTTGACATTCATTAAGATCTTTACCGAGTGGATCAAATGATGCGATGTTCAAACAAGCAAAGTTTGGCTAGGGTGAGGTAATGAGACTAAAATGATCTCATCAGCGCCTGAGTGGGTTCAATGCAGCAAGGGGATCTCTCTATGAATGATCAAACTTTGGCAGAATGCTAAAGGTAAAAAGCAACCTATGCATACAAGGGCAAGGACTCATCCCACCCCACACTCTACTCAAAGCTTTCTCACTTGCTCAACCTCTCAAGAACCTCACTTTCCACACTCATTTTCCTCTCACTAGGGGACTCACTTTTCATTTTCACACTCAAGTCTTGGAGTTCAAACATTACATAGCTCGTTTTCACTTTCTTTTGTAACTTCTAGCGTCTTTTTCTTTCTTTTTAAAACATTTGAGCTCTTGGGCTTCTTTTCTTTTCTTTTCACTTAGAGGCTAGACTTTTTCTTTTCAAAACACTAGAGCTCACTTTCTTTACCTCAAAACTCCAAGACTGATTTCTTTTCTCTTTTTTTTCTATCCCCTAGTTCTCACCACTCTCCTTTTTCCACTCATCTCTCCTTTTTCCATTCACCAACAAGTATTCCCCCACACTTAGTTCTCACCAAATCTCTCAGGTCCTTGATGATGGAACTTAACACTCAATGAGACTTGCCCTTGTCGCTCTAAACCTAACACTTTCTGCTAAGTTTGATCCAAAGTGGCCTTTCAATCTCACACAAACATTTGGCTTGAAAGAAGGATGGGTTCAGGGTGAGGAAAACTGATCTAGATGTGGACTCAGCTATTTGAGCTAAGGAAGAGGGTGGTAAAAACAGGATTCTAGCTCAAATATGTATATAGGTATCCACAAACTTATTTAAACAATGCATCACAAGATAATTTCAAGTCAAGTTCAAGGTTTTCACTAATTAGAGTTGAGTTCAATTCAAACTTGCTTCTCAGATTCAAACCATTTCAAGCCTTGCAAGCACATAAGTCATTTGACAAGCATATTTAATCCAAATTCTCAAAGTGATGTACTCTCAAGGAAAGAACCTATCATTACTCCCATTTGCATATGATACAACCTATATGAAAATGCAAACTAGACTCAACCTAAAATGTGAATGCAACTACATGAGCATTTTTTTGTGAAAATTTTTCAGATTTTTCCTTTTTTTTTTTTGCTTTTTATATGCACTTAGATGAATGCAAAATGAGACTCAAACTGAAAAGGAAAATAAGAGCAGAATAAACATGATTAGTAAACACAAAACCCCTCCCCCACACTTAGATAACACAGTCCCTTGTGTTATAAAAGCATGAGAAAGAGGAAAAAATCAAACATGAAATGCAAAAGATAAAGAAAAATGCTAAATGCTCATTTACAAGTGTTTGGAGTGATACCTGGTGTGGTTCTTGTGCAAAAGGGGAGTGAGTATCTGCACCAGATGAGGCCAGACACCACTGGAGATGGATTTTGCATAGCCTGAACTCCCTTGTGCGGCATGGACTTGTCTTGGACCAACTCGCAGACTTTGGGACATAGATACCTCGGCCTTTCTTCTTTTTGGTGCGGCCTGGTCTCCTTGCTCCCAGCCAGCACGCCCAACCCGGAGTAATTTGCGAATGGACGTGCGGCCTAGCTTCCTCTCTTCTGACCCGCACTCTCAAGCTGCAGTATTTGGGACTTAAACACTTCGGGCCTCTTCATGGTTTTGTGCGGCTTGGTCTTCTTACACCAGGTAGCACGCCCAGGCTGGAGTAAATTGCGAGTTGGGCTGCGACCTGGGCTCTTCTTGCACCAAGCCGCACATCTAGGTAGCACTCAGGCGCCCTCCAAGCTTTTCAAACCTTAGACACTTCTCTAAGCCCTTTCACATGCTCCATTCCATTCATCACTGAGCTATGTCCTCCAAAAATCACGTAGAACCTGAGACCAACTCACAAAACCCATCAAAAGATCCTAAAACATAAAAAGAAATGAGAGAAAAGAATAAAAAGATTATATTCAAGGATAAACTTGGGGTGTCTCCCAAGAGCACTTTGTTTAAAGTCACTAAGTTTGACTTTGAAAAACCTGTTTTTAGCTGGGGTGAGGTTGAGCACTGATGCTCTTCAGCACTTCAATGGTCCTGAGCAAGAAAGCTGAGTTGGTTTGCTGCCTTTGGGAACCATTAGACCCTTGTCCTTGAGATCCCACCTTGAGACCTTTGTCCACCAGCTCTTGAATACCATCTGGGTCTTTATCAAAGATGGCCCTTGTGAGGCATGCCCTCACTTCAGCAAACAGACCTGGCTTCCCATTGCAATCCAGCTTATACTTCAGAGAACCATCATCATCAACCCAAGGAGTGAGATCAAAGTCTTGAGAAGAAAGATCAGGTTTAATACTCTCGTCTTCTGATGCTGAACCATCACTTTTGGTGTTAATCATCCTTAGGTCACTAAGTGTAGGAGACCATGAGAGCAAGATGTCTTCTTCTCTGATCAATGGCTGTTCAGTCCCATCCTTGTAAACAGGGTTGGTGTGAGGTTCTTTTTCCATTTCCACAGCTGAGAGAGATTGGGATCCACCTAAAATCCCAGCACTTTCTACATACTTCATCTCAAGTACCTTAGGGGGTTCTATCTCATGAACAACTGATCCACAAAATTCAGCTAAAGGTGGTTGAAAAGGGTAAAAGGCATCCTTATCCACCTTTGTAAGCACCACTCTTTGAGTTTCAAAGTCAATCATTGCACCAGTGGTGTTGAGAAATGCAGTTCCAAGCAATATGGGGAGCTCTTTGGTCTTCTTCATCTTCATGATGACAAAATCAGTGGGGATCACACATTCACCAACTTGAAGTGGATAGTCTTCTAAAAATCCATAGGGTTTCTTGGAGTAGGAATCACCAAAGGTGATGGAAGAGGGGTAGGACGTTATAGACTCGACCTTTAGCTTCTCCATCATATCTTTAGACATTATACTCACACTTGAGCCTGAATCCCACAAAGCATTCTCAACTCTAAAGTTTCCAAGAGTGCAAGAGATGGTGAACTTCCCTGGGTTGCCTAGCTTTGGGAGGGAGGTGGGCTTCATCTGAGTTGATTCAGAGGTGGAGGCACAATCTGTTAGCTTTGCTTGACCAATTGGCAGCTCCTTTGTTTCAATAGACACTAAATCATTCCCTTGCTGAACAGAAAGAACTGAACCGGCTGCCCCCACACTTTTCCTCTCAATGTCCTCATTGAGTTCATGTAAGAAGCCCATGAAATCATCTATAATGGTGTCCTCATCCACTTGAGTGTGTGCATTCTCAGTACAAACTTTACCATAGAAGAGGTCTGCAATCTCTTGCACAGCAGCTGAATGGTCCTCATTTGAGTAGATGGCATTGCAATAATCTTTTGAGTTTTGAAGAGCTTTACCAGGAAGAGAGACTTGTGGTTCAGAAGTGCAGATGCCCTTGTTCTTTTTAATAGGCTTTAGTTCAGCGCCCAGTGTCTCCAGGTCAGATACCATCTTTTGTTGTCCTAGTAAGAGCTGTTGGAGAACAACATTGAAATCAGGACTTTGTTGAACAGTTGGTGGGCCAAAACCAGGAGGTGGAGCCTTTGGCTGTAGGCTGACTTGATTTGTGAAGCTATTCCCTTGATTCTGAACCGCTGGTTGCTGAAAACCCTGTTGACCTTGGGAGTTACCTTGGTACTGATTCTGTTGAAAAAAGCTTTGCGGAGGGTATATTTGGTCTTGGGGGTTGGCCACATTGTTGCTCCTATAGGACAAGTTCTGGTGGTTGTTGAAGTTGTTGTAACCATTGAACTTGTTTTGACTCCCAATGAAGTGCAACTCCTCTTGAGTGATACCCTCTTCATTGATATTTGTGAAGCATCTCTTCTCCTCACTCACATAGTGTATAGGCTTTTGAGTGGCAGCTAGGGCTTTGTCAAGCTTTATATTCAACACTTTAAACTTCTCTTCCAGCCCTTGGTGTCTACCAGAATCTTCTCCTCTATAGCTTCTATCATAATCTTCCCCATAAGTGTCTTGGCTCATGGCTAAGTTCTCAACAAGTTCCATAGCTGCATTGATTTCTTTTGCCAAGAAATTTCCATTTGATGTTGTGTCCAACTGAATCCTGATCTTAGGAACAGCTCCTCTATACAAAGTGCTAAGGAGGGAGGCTTCTGAAAAGCCATGATGTGGACACTTACTTGTGTAGCTTTTAAACCTGTCCAAAGCTTCTCCAAAGGTCTCATTAGAATGTTGAGTGAAGCTGGAAATCTGGTTCCTTAGCTTTGCAGTCCTTGAGCTTGAGAAGAACTTGGATAGAAAGGCCATCTTGCATTGCTCCCATGTGTGGATGGATCCTCTTGGGAGGTTCTTTCCCACTGATGTGCCTTATCTCCAAGGCTGAATGGGAACAATCTCAGTTTGAAGCTGTCTTCAGATATCCCATTGATCTTAGTGAGATCACAAACTCTGTCAAACTGATCCAGATGCTCCAAGGGTCCTCCATAGGTAAGCCATGGAACTTCTGATTCTGAACCATATTGATCAAAGAGGCCTTCACCTCAAAGTTGTTGTTTTGGACAGGAGGTGACCTGATTCCTGCTCCATACTGGTGTGCATAAGCTCGGTCATTCTCACCAACAAAGACTGGTTGGGGCTGATGACGTATGGGTGGGTTTGGGTGGGGCTGTGGTGGATTAACCTGAGGTCGGTCTTGGTTCTGGTTACCCTGAGCGTGTCCCTGATGGACCTGAGCCTGTTGAACTTGAATTCTAATCCCATTACCAGCTCTTTGACCTTGATCAGCTTCTTGAGCCTGATGCTCATTCCCAACTTGCTGATCCATTCCTAACCTTTCCAAGTGAACAGCTATTTCTCTTTGTCTTCTTGCTTGGCTTCTTGTGATCATCAACCTGAAAACAAAGCCAGAACTTGAAAGGTGATCAGTAAAACAAATGAAACTTGATCTCAAAAACTATATCAGAAACTAATGCTAACAATCCCCACACAATATGGCAACGGCGCCAATTGATAAGTAGGGTTTTTAGGTCTTAGATGGGTTAACAATTCGGTGAAGTTTGTCTTCCCCTCAATAATTGAAGGTATGGAATTTTCTGACTCTCTATGTGACACAGGAGCAAATGTGAATGTCATGTCCAAAGCAGTTGCAAACGAGCTGGGGATGTGTGATATCAAACCTCCTCACGGTTCTGTTAAGTTTGGAGACAATTCAAGCACGATTCCATACGGTTTCGTAACAGATTTGATGGTGCAAGTAGGAGGGTGTCTTGTTCCTGTTGATTTTCACATTCTTGAGATGGATAATGACTCTCCCAGGGCGTTAATATTTGGAAGCTCATTCGTTGCAACAGTGGGGGCAGTTGTTGATTATCCCAACCGAAGAGCTTGTTTTTCTAAAGTCAAAAAGAGAATCTTTATCCTGCAGTCTGTAGTGGTGGAAGCTCTTACTGTATAACCATCTACAAGGAAGAGAAGTTGATTCTAGACCCTGGAGATAACAAGGGAAGGTGCCTACACGTTTCTATACAAGCCCCTTTAGTCGAGCCTAAGGGAGTTGTCGAGTCGAGAAAATCAAATCACAAAGCAAGGAAGTCTAAGCGCAAATCAAAACAATCTAAGGGCAAAGCTACCTCACATGGTGCAAGCTCGACATCGACCTCTCAAGACCCTATTGGAGATGTAGAGAAAGATGGTAATGCTAAAGTACTCACCCCAGAGACACGTCCAGCCCCGCCTCCAAAAGCAAAACCTTCCGAGCTTCCTTGGTTTATGCATATCGCGAATTACCTAGCAGCAGAGGTCGAACCGCCACGATTCTTCGGCTACAACAAAAAGAAGTTCTTGCGTGATATAAGAAGGTACTTTTGGGATGAACCATATCTTTATAAGCAGTGTGCAGATAACTTGTTTCGCAGGTGCATCTCCGAAGAAGAAGTTCCAAAAATCCTTTTTCATTGTAACGGATCTAACTATGCTGAACACTTTGCTACTGATAAGACTTTAGTGAAGGTTTTACAAGCTGGTTATTGGTGGCCTACCATGTTCAAGGACGCCCATAAATTCCTATCTAAGTGTGATGCTTGCCAAAGACAAGGGAACATCAGCAAGCAACATTAGAGGCCACAAAACTTCATTCAAGAAGTCGAAGTTTTTGAGGTTTGGGGAATCGATTTTATGTGTCCTTTTCCTTCGTCTTTTGTAAACAAGTTCATCCTTGTTGCTGTTGACTACGTGTCTAAGTGGGTAGAAGCCATAGCCAGCCCCACAAATGACGCAAAAGTAGTAATGAAGATGTTCAAGTCGATCATATTTCCAAGATTTGGTGTTCCGCGAATCGTGATAAGTGATGGTGGTTCTCACTTCATCAAAAAGTCTTTGAGAATCTGTTGAAAAAAAACGGAGTGAAACATAAGGTAGCTACACCTTATCACCCACAGACGAGTGGCCAAGTGGAGGTATCAAACAGAGAACTCAAAAGAATTTTGGAAAAGTCAATAGGACCGACAAGAAAAGATTAATCAGCAAAGCTCGATGATGCTCTTTGGGCATATAGCCCGTTGGGCACTACACCTTTTCAACTTGTTTATGGTAAGTCTTGTCATCTTCCATGGGAGTTAGATCTCAGGGCAGAATGGACTATAAAAAAGCTGAATTACGATATCCAGACGGCAAATGAGTTAGACGAGATTCGTGATAAGTAGGGTTTTTAGGTCTTAGATGGGTTATCAATCCCCTTGTCAAAGTAGTATAAGGGGTGTCAATCCATATGTGTGGTAGTTAGGCACTAGTTTATAAGACAAGTTCTTAAGTCAAGCTGAATAAAAGATGAGTTTGGTGAACCCAGCAACAAGAAAGCATAAACAAGAAACAAACAAGAAATGATTAATGAACTACTAAACAAGCAAGCAAACAAAATGATGATAAAGCAAATGATGAAAGATAAACCTCTAGAAGTGATCATTGATTAGGGTGCTTTAGATATTGATTCATGATGCTAAGAACATAATGCAACACTTGCTACTCTTTAGTCTAGGCTTCTTAATCAGATTAATTCATTCCCATGACAATAATCCCTTTGCTAATCACCTAATCAAGTCTAACAACCATTAGATATAATCAAGCAATCAACAAGCATAATGCATCAAGCCTAATAAGTGACCAAACAATCTCTCAACCAAGAAGACTGAATCTTAAACAGAACGACATAACAAGCAATCACATGATCTCAAACATTTTAACTTAGAACTCTAATCTAGACTAATCCTCTCATGAAGGCATTAATCTCAACACTAATCCACTTTCAAACCAAATTCCCATTTGTGAAATATGAACTAATGAGCATTAAGAGATAGTTCTAATATGTCATTTATGCTTCAAACAAACATTCCCATGGCATTTAAAACATAAACCCTTAAGTTAGCTCTTTCAGGCATTTCATCAAACACTTTTGGTGCATGAAATGCCTATGAACCCAGATTTCACTTTCCCAAGGAAATCTGGCTTTAGGAGCAGCTAACTAAGGAAATACTGCGGGTTGGTCCAGTGTCTCCCAGGTAGCATGCCCAAGTCGCAGTAGATGAAGAACTGGTCTTGTGAGACTTAAATCGCTTTGTCTTAGCCGCACGCCCAAGTAGGAGTGTTTTGCGAGTCTTGCTGCGGCTTAATCTTCTTCTTCTTCAACTCGCAGGACCAAGGCGGTTTCTGGGGAATGTAAAAACCGTGCGGGTTGGTCTCATTTACACTCAGGTCGCAGGCTCAAGTCGGAGTAGATTGCGAGTGATCATGCGGCTTGGTTCCAGTGTCTCCTAGGTAGCATGCCCAAGTAGCAGTATTGTGGACTTAGCAATTTTCTTGCTCGGGAGCCTCAAACCTCATCCATTGATAGCTTACCCGCACTTCTCAACTAGCAGCATCAATTTCCAGGCATTCGTCTTCAGGCCTGCGAGTTAACCAAGTCGCAAGGCTTTCTCGCAGCATTCAGAGCAGCTGGGACGACTTCGCATTCCGGAGAGTGTAACTTCTAAGATACTTTTCCGAATTGAGTGATTCTAGTTGCAGAGGACAGAGGACTCATATATCTCCAACTTTGGTGAAGGAAGCTTCGGTGCTTAGGAAGTGGAAGGCTTCCTGGAGGGCTCATCTTTGCAGTGCATTTACACGATCAGAGAGAGGCGTCTAGACATGTGTCCATTACGGAGATCGTATCTTCCTGCTCATAGCTCAGATTTGAATGATCTTGGACGTTCTGGAAAGAGGACTCCAATTTCTCTGATTTTCATGAAGGCCCCGGAAACTGAATCGGCCTGGAAGTGCACCGTCCTTCGCATTCTTCGGAACTCATCGGCTCGGTCCAAAACGGCAGCGAGAAAGGAGTTTCTTCCGACGAGCTTATCTTTCTGCTCACGCGTCCGAATTCCATGATTTTACTTGCTCTGGAACCGTGATCCAATCCTCTCCAACTTTGATGAAGCACCGGACAACTGAATCGGACCGGAAGGTTCCCCGGACAGGCGATTTCGGAGACGTGTTTGCACCCGGAGATTTTGGCCGAGAAATCCTTTAGCAGGTACGCGTTTTGGCCGGTAAAAATCCACCCGCGGTACGCGTTTTGGCCGAGAAAAACCTTCCTGGTGCGCGAGAATGGCTGATAACTTCCAAAGACCCAATTTCACCATTTTTCAAGCTTTGATCACCATTCCACTTCCTGGATTCATCTTTTCAGCTCCAAATAGCTCCAAATACACCTGATAAACACTCAAAACATGCAAAGACTCATTGGGACCTAATGCATCTCCTAAGTCCTAAAACAATGCCTAAAGACCTAAAATGTAAGCAAATGAGACATAATTTGGACTTAAATATGTACACTAAATGATGCAATTTATGAATATATCAATTCGCCATAACGCCTAGGAGAATTCTAAGATCTATAAGGAGAAGACGAAGGAGTTTTATGACAGGAAAATAGTTCATAAGACGTTCTCACCTAATTACCAGGTTCTACTTTATAACTCTTGTCTAAAATTGTTTCTCGGAAAGCTTAAATCTCGATGGTCTGGACCTTTCAAAATCAAAGATGTTTTACCCTATGGTGCTGTGGTTTTATGGAACCGCCAAGGAGGTGATTTCACTGTCAAAGGACAACGTCTTAAGCCATATCTTTCAGACATTCAAGAAGAAAAGGAAGATCCGATCTCCTTAGCAGATGCGTCTAATGCCTAAAAGACGACCAAGTCAAGCTAACGACTTAAAACAAGCGCTTAGTAGGAGGCAACCCACTCGGTATTTTACTTATTTCCCTTTGATCTTTATTTTCTATTTTGTTGCTTTGTTTTTTTTTCATTTAATTTCAGTTTTTTACAAAGAAGAACGAATAAAAAACGAGAAGAAATCTTAAACTGAAAACGGCCATCACTCCGGCCGACGGTGCCATCCTTCCAACCGCGACTCATTCTTCCGGAAAGGTAAGTACATCTAAGCACTTCAAATTTCTATTTCCTTATCCATCTTTTCTTAGATTTTATCACACTGAGGACAGTGTGAAATAAGTCTGGGGGAGGATGTTCATCCGTTACTAACGAAATTTGATTTGTTTTGAGTTTGTTTTGGAAAAAAAAAAATTATTCAAAAAGTTTTCAAAATTTTTTCAAAACGTTTTCAAACCAGGAACATAAATAGACAATACTATGATGATTTAGACCAGTGTGCTTCTATGCTATTTCCTCGTTTTTTTCTCTTTATATGATTTAGGCCTAGATTAGGCGGTAGCTAGAGTACTTACACTACGAACTCCCACCAGAGGATTTCTATTCATAGAGATTCTTTCTGACAGGATATACTAGCTCATTTTATCATTAATGGCTCACTTAATCTTGACTTAACTTTCTCATTAAAGCATTAGATCAGGGAAACGAATCATACATTCAGGACTCCTTTACCCTTTTACCACTCTTTGTTGATCCTGAATGGCTAGTTCACCTTTAGCTAGTTCCCCACTGTAACCCAGCCTCTTTCAAACCATATGCACTCTTGTTTCTCACTGTCCTATATGCAGATATGTGCAAAAACGTCGGAGAGAAAGATGATCAACGCGGTTTTCAGTCACTAAAGACAGAGACTCGCGATTTCATTGGAATGATTCATCAAAAGGAGAAAACTCAGTTTGTCTTGTAATAACTTCAAAAACTTGGTACAATTTCGTCTCTTAGACTCTCTCTCTATAAAAGGTTGTTTCCCCTTTCACAAAAAAAAAATAATATATTCAAAAAAAAAAGAGAAAGAAAAAAAAAAGAAAAAAAAAGAAGGGAAAGGAAATTTAAAACCTTAGAGAGTCTATGTGGATCGAGTTTTATACTTGAGGCAAGCTTGAATCTCATTATTTGGAGTTTTGGAGATTATCTTTCTGATTCCCGGAAAAGATCTAAGTCTGGGGGAGTAGCTGTTTACAACAATGGAGGAAGATTATGCCACAGCATTTGGCAAAGGAGAAGTGACTGAAAATCTGCAGTCATCAACAGGTCTTTCTCTCTCTTGCGGTTTTGCATAATATCTTGCATCCTCCAGTTCTTCAGGTAACCCGAAACACTTAAACTCCACCACTTAAATAGTCCTTAACAACCAAACGCCGTCTACCCTGAATGATGTTTTTGATGAGAATTCACTGTGCACTTAATGAATGTAGAGCTGGTTTACTGGAAGTTAGATCTAAGTGTGTAGATTTTCGCATGACGGATCAACGGACTAGTTATGTTTGTATTTTGGTGAGAATTTTCTAGACTAGATCCAGATAGATGTTTTACGATAGGTGATGGTTTAGAAGGACGGTCACTGAGATATAGTTTAGTTCCTGCAGGTTTTTAAGGATTCCTTTCCTGGCTTGATCTATGTTTTGTTTGAGGACAAACAAAGGTTTAAGTCTGGGGGAGTTGATAACACCGGATTTTGACCATTTTTATGGATTGTTTTAATATCTTATGCAGGTGTTTTAACTCTGTTTTCAATTGTTTTTAAGTGATTTCTATGTTTTAGAGTTTTAAAAGACTTTTCAGGAAATTTGGACTAAAGATGTGCAATTTGGAACAAATAAGCGATTTTGGATAAATGCAGACTGTCAGAAGTATGGTACTCGATGGAGGCCTTCTCACCGTCCGATCATCCCTAAAAGTGGGGAAAACATAGAATAGACAACCAACTTTCTAATGCAATTGGTTTGGAGACAATCCAACGGTTAGATCTTCAGATATTCCCGATACACTAAAGATAGAAAATGTAGTTTCGAAGGAGAGCATAGGCCGCGACCGCGGCCAGACCATGATTCCCCGCGGTCAGGACCACTGCGACCGCGGCCAGACAACGTTGACGTCCGAAAGTGACCTAATTCAAGCCCAAGTCCAGCCCACTACTCATTCTTCAAACCCTAGACGTTTCCAACGATTTAGAAGGCTATATATACTCGTTTTAGGTCATTCTAATGACCAAGTCGTGGAGAGAGAGCAGAAGAGAGCCGCACGCCTCAGAGTTGCCGTCTTCGGAAGAAGAAGGAGTCGCCGAAGGATCCATCATCGATCTGCATCTTCATCCTCGTTCTTCGTTCTTTACCTTTCTCTTACTTAATTTCCAGCAAACTACAATACTTTTGTGATGTTTTATACACTATGATTGAGTAATTCCCTTGTTGGGTTTTAAGGGATTTTTCAAAAGGATTCATGGATTGATTTCTGGTTTGTTAGATTAGGGTTTATCTTTAGAGTTCTTCGTCTAAATCTGTGTTTCGTTTATGTGGCTTGGATCGATAATCTAGCTACTGCGATTAGGTTGATTTACTCACCGAAAGTATTGTTGAATCGATTAACCCTATTTAGATGAACAAATTCTCTTAGACGGCGTGAGTCGATCCGAAGCGTTTTGTGAAACTATCAAAGTAATTTGTCTAGAAACTTAGAGAACTGAATGGGAGTTTACTAAATCTGAGTGAATTGATTTGTGATTAATACTACGTGAGTAGGTTAGTCTGGGTTTGATTTCAGGAACACATCTATAGAAAACTCTATGTTTGATTTTCTTGTTAGCTAGTCTATGATTCCTGGGGAATTCCCTAACGCCCAACACCTTCTCGTATTGTTTTGATCTTATTGTTTACTTGTTTTTAAGTTTATTATTTGCTATTTTTGTCACTGTTCACAACTCCCAAACAAACACCCATATTTTCATCTTAGCTCAGTTCTCATCTCAAGTAAACTCGTATTGCAGTTACTTGTTCTTCAGTGGATCGACCCCTAAGTATTACAACGTACATCTGTGCGCTTACAGAAAACTAGGGTTAAAACCTGAGCACATCAGCATACAAGACGACCAATAGAGGAGCAAATTGGGAAATTCCATTCTCTCTTGCGTACAGGATGGAGGCAGTGATACCGATAAAGCTGGAGGTCCCAAGGCCCGGACAACGTTTTTGACCCTAGAAGAGAATGACCACCTAGTCGGGGAGGAGCTAGACCTCCTAGAAGAGAAAAGGGAAAGGGCACAGGTCAGGAATGCGTGCTTTCAAGCGGAAGTTGCGAGAAGGTACAACAAGAGGGTTAAGCCACAGACTTTTGAGTCAGGGAAGCTGGTGCTTCAGAGAATGCAGCAGAACAAGAAGGTCAAGAAGGACGGGAAACTCAATCCAATGTGGGAAGGACCATACCGAGTCGTTTCTGTGTCAAGGCAAGGAGCCTATCATTTGGAGAACCTGAAGGGAAAATCGGTTCAACGAGCATGGAATACGCTACATTTAAAGGCCTATTACCGGTAATGTTAAGAATTGTATTTTCAAGTTTAAGCTAACAAGATTATGTTGTTTGTTATACTGTTTCTCTAAAGCGAAAATCAGGCAAGATAGGTAATCCAAAAGTTAGGAATACATTTAAAGCAAGAAACGTCAGGCGAGTTAAGTTCATACATTCAAAAAAACAAGGGAAAAGAGATACCGGTAATATAAATCATTACAGCCCCACTTAAGGGGAAAGTCATTGTGTGACCACAAAAAGATCAAGGGGAAGTCACATCAGCGGGATTACCACCGGCAACAAGGAAGGGGACCTCCAAGGTGTTCAAGGCGGAGGAGGTCAAGGTGGCGTTTTGGGAAGGAGGATCCTAGTAGGAGTCATAATGGCGTCCAATCCCTCTCCGCCAGCTTTGGTGCCCCTTCTGTCTGCATCATCGGGTGAAAAGCCATCGGAAACCCAATCCGTCTCGTAATCTTCCACGGTCGAGAAAGTGCCGGACCTGCCGATACCCTCGAGATTATTGCGTAACATGGTATAATTGGGGATACATGCATCCAGTTCACACAACAGGTCCTGGTGGGCCCACTACCGAAGGCAAAGCTCGTACTGAGCTACCATCTTAGGCGCCATGACCGACAGATCTCTCTCCTTCTTCACCTGCTCCAGCTCAACACCCAGATCAAGCCCGAAAGGGTGCCGCCAGATGGGATTGAAGATCCCAAGGCACGAAAATGGGACAGAGAATTGTCGTTCTCCCGAATCGCTATCGAAAATCGGGATTTTAGGGAAGCAACCTTGCCAGCTTTAGCTAGAGTGGCGAGCTGGTTGATTTCAAGCTCCCTCGCCTTGGCCACCAGTTCTGCCTCCTTTTCTTCACGACCTGGGCGATGCACATTCACCCGGATTCGTTACTCCATGTGGGTCCATTACGACTCCACGTCCTTCAGCCACAGTTCGGCAACAGCAACCTTGTCGGATAGGAGTGAGTTAACGTGCCTTAACTTGGAGACTTCTTGCGACAGCTGATGGACACACAAGTAAACCTGAAGAAGGGATATATGAGCTACATCGACATCAAAGGACTTGGAATAGCAAAATGAAGAGAAAAAGAAGGGCTAACAAATTGGGCACTGGATCTGAGAGGACATAACGGGCGTTAAGTTTGATGGAGGAGTATTCTTGCAAGAAGGAGGAAAAGACGAAGTCGTCTAAGGCGGAGTACGCCTTGACAAAGGTAGAGTCGGAGGTGATCCCCTTCCCTTTGGCTGCACCAACCGCGATCCTCAGTGCCCCCGTGGCAGGATCGTGAGGAGGAAGATGGGAGCGAAGGGGCATGTTTAGATTCGGGATATTTCCTTTGTCGGATCTCGCCTTCTTTGGAGGAGGAGGGGCAAGAGCTGATTCCCTTTCGATCTTGTGGGAAAAGTGGACTGGAGCAGGAGGAGCAGACACCATGGAGTAAAGTCTGCTCGAGAAATCTTGGAATACCCTCCTCATTGTGGGAATCGAACCTCCAGATCGTGGAAAAAGGTGAAGGTGATCGCAAGATTTCCCGAAACATAGAATTAAAACTGGAAATCAAATAAAAAGAGTATATACAATGATAGACATCGGAATGTCTCCCAAGTGCACTTTGTTTTAAGTCACTAAGTTTGACTTTCCATACCATTTGCTTAGTGAGAGAGAGAGAGAGAGAGTAGAGGAACTCCCTGGATTTTCTTTGAATTCAAGCCTCACCACTTTCCTCATGAGCTCCTCAATACCATCTTCACCTTTGTCCTTCAGCTCTTGAGTGAGAACTGCTCTGACCTTTGCAAATGGCTTAGACCCTCCTCTACACTTGACCTTATACTCAATCAATCCATCTTGATGAGTCAATGGAATGAGAGTGAAAGTGGAGGATTTGTCTAGCAAAGTTTCTTCCTCCTTGGTCTTGCTTGGTTTCTTCTTGGAAATGGTAGGAGAGTGAGCTTCTTTAGGCATTTTTATCTTAGACTTAGGACTTTCACCTTTCTCTTGAACCACTTTGCAAGAAACTTCTTTCCTCATTTGTGTACAAGATTGAAGTTTCAAGCCATCCTCATCATCACTAAAGAACTTCTCACCATCAATGAACTCAAGATCAAGCTTTCTTTGGCGTTCTTTCTTTTTCTCACAAGCTCCAAGAGGCTGATCCTTCTCTTTCATTCCACAGGTCCCCACATACTTCATCTCAAAGTGTTGAAACTCATCACAGAGACTTGGAAGCACATAGGCTGGCGGCTCAATAGATTTTTCTTCTTTCTTTAGCTTTTGCTTGGCCTTCTCTTCAGCAACAATCTGAAACTTGTCTCTAGAATCTCTATGGACTTGTTTTATAGCAAAAACTTCAGTTCCTAGGGTCACCTCCCTAGTTAGTTGCTCACTGTCCTCATTGTCTTGTGAAGAAAGACCTCTAAGAGCAATGTCTTGTTGAGGACTATAGAGTAGATGTTCTATCTCATTTATAGCAGCTTCATGATCTTTGATCTCCATGTTATTCACTTGAGAGGTTAAACTCTCTATTTTGTTGTGGAGATCATTGTAAGAACTCTTCACTCTTCTGTTGATCTCATCTTGTCCCTTGAGAAGGTGTTGGAACATGCTGGTCAACTCCATTTCTTGAGGCTTTGAAGCAACTTGCCCTTGTGGAACAAACTCTTGCTGAAAAGAAAGCTCCACCTCACCTTGACCATCTTTACAAGCTTCAATATCAAGCTCCTTGTATCTTTCATTACTCTAGCCAAATTTTTAACAAGTAGCTCTCCTTTTTCTATGGTAAGATTTGCAAAACGCCCATTGCTAGCTACATCCAATGTCCATTTATGCTCTATATCTACTCCCTAGTAGAAGACACTAAGGATAGCTTCTTGTTTGAACCCATGATGAGGACATTCTCTAGTGTATCCTTTAAGTCTCTCCCATGCTTCATCAAAGGTCTCATGGGTTCCTTTTTTGAAGCTCAGGATGTCTTTCCTGGCTTGGACAGTTCTTTGTATAGGATAAAACCTCTGAAGGAAGATCATCTTGCAATCATCCCAAGAATTGACCAAGTGGGATGGTAATGCTCTCTCCCATTTGCTTGCCTTTTCTCCAAGTGAAAATGGGAACAAGATGAGCTTGATACTGTCTTGGGGCACTCCTCCAGTCCTAAATGTGACACAAAACCTCTCAAAGGAGTCCAAATGATCATATGGGTTCTCCATTCCTAACCCCAAGAACTTAGACCATGTTTATCAATGGTTTCTGTGTGAGTTTCTATCATTTTTTAGCATTTTTTTAATTCAAAAAGCATGATTAAGAAGGAGGATCGATCCTAAATTTAGGATTAAAAGGATCGATCCCTATTTGTGACGTGGCTACTTTTCATTGGTTAAAGAAGGAAGAGAAAAAAAATGTGTTGGAAAATTTTTTTCGTTAAAATCATTTTTCATCTTGCCTGAAAAAAAAACCCAGAAGCCACCACCGATGCGATTTCTTTCGCCATGTTTATCTGTCATCGGCGATGACCGTCATCCGGCAGAGAAATCGGCTAACCGGCGGCGTCTTCTGTTCCAATCGCGGCCTGAAATCGCATCATCGCCGGTGTCTTTTCGTCGACGACCTCTCGTGAAATCGCGTCAGCACTGGAATCTTGGGCTGCATAGAATTGACAAAAAAAGGTTAAGTACAAACCAATCTAATCTATTTTGTTGTGGTAGTGATGTTTCTCACCTGTAAATCGATTTGGGCATAGTTTATAGATGTTTTGATTTGGGTTTTTGATGTGGTTTGTTTTTATCCTTGCATGCATATGAAATGGTTATAGATGTTTATAATCGATTATTTGTTGAGATGATTTGGTTTTAGGTGTTGTGATTTGAGATTGATATGGATCGATGGTTTTCTAAATGATATGTATTCGATTATTGCTTCAGATGTTTTGATTTTGTTATTGCTTGAGCTTGATTCATGCTCGAGGTTATTGCTTGACTATTGGTTGAGCTTATTGCTTGATATGGGTTGACATTTGAGTTTGTAATAGTTTTTTTTACATTTAAAAAAAAAAATTGGAAACTCATCTCAGTTTCTCCAATGCACATCAAAAAAACTAAAGTTTCTAATTAAGTTTCTACTTCCATTTTTAATAATAAATTATTCAAGTAGAAACCCACAAGGGTTTCTCTGATAATCATGCTCTTAGAGTCTTGAATCAATCTAACCAAGCTACCTTTGATCTCATAGGCCTCAGCTTCAATTGGAGCAGGGTGGATTCCGTACCTCTTTCCATGACAACAAGGAGTGTCACAGCTTCCAAGTGTTGGCTTTTTCTTTGGAGCTTGGGTTAGACTTGAAGCCATTTCTTGATGTAGTGGCAATTCTTGAGGTTTTAGAGCTTGGAGATTCCCTTGATTAGCCACCTCTTGAGGCTGTGGATCTTCTTGAATACCATTTCGATGGTTCACCTCCAACACCTCATATGCTCTTGTCTTCTCACTTCTCTTCTTCTTGTTTTGGTACCTTTGAAAGCATAAGAGAACTAAGGAAAACAAGTTAGTAATAATAAATAAAAATAAGTTCATCATCTCAACAAAAGATGAGGAAACAAGGTAAAAATAAAAGCTTAGTCTCAAGTAGAATCTAAATCTTAATGGCTAAAGCTAAATCCCCATGGCAACGGCGCCAAATTGATAAAGGAATTTTTTCTAAATAAATTCCTAAATATGCTCATGTCATTGCAATTTTAAGGTATCAATCCAAAGATTAAGATTAACGCACCAAGAATACAAGAAATTACTTAAGCTAAGCAAATCAGGGGTTTTGGTTTAATTAACTACTGAAAAAATGATTAAAATAATCAATTAAAACTCAAACAAGATTAACAATCATTAAAAAAAGCAAAAATAGAAGAGGTCAACAGAAGTCAACTTAAAAGTCAACAAAAGTCAATGATGAAAATTCAAATATCAACCAATAAAAAGCAAGCCTTTGGGCAGGGTAATTGATTGGGGGATGTTTAATAATAACCCATGATGTCTAAAAACTCACAAAAGTGCTCATCCTTAAGTCTAGAATTCTATTTTTGATTAATCCTCTCTCAAGGCACTAATCACTTTGTTAATTGATGTGATTAAGGTGGGTCCTATGTGATTTAGTGTGTGGAAGCTGATGAGTGAATTTAAGTGGGTCATGTACGTTTTAATATTTTTCTGTAAGTAAATAGAAGGTAAAAGAAAAAGAAGGGCAAAAAAGTCCAAAAATGGAAGCAAAGTAAGATAAGTCCACCATTTTCAGAAAGTGCCTTTTTTAGCAATTACACTTTTCAAAAGTACACCTAATGGTAATATTCTCTTGACTAAATCCTTCAAATATCTCTTAACAAACTCGTTTTAGACTAAAGGGGAAAAGAAAACAAAGAGAGAATTAAAGAAGTTTTAGGGGTTTTCCCAAAAAACTATATATATAGCAAGGGTTTTGGGCTGGGTAAGCCCAGGAAAAACTGGGTACTGACCCGGCTCAGTTGGGTCTTCTGTCTGAAGTGCGAGATGGTCACTTCCCTGCTCAAGTCTGACATGTCTATATTTTGCATCATTTAGGCTGCATTTTAGAGTCCATATCATGTGTTTTCTCATGTATATTGAGTCTTTAGGCATCAAAATAGGCTTTAGGATTTGCATTAGATCCCAAAGAGTTTTGCATGTTTTGAAGTCCTTATCAAGTCCTTTGGAAGCTATTTGGAACTCAAGAGGAGGATCAGGAGTGGAAACAGTGAAGAAAAGGGTCAAAAATGGTGAAAACCACTTGGAGGAATTTCTCGGCGAATACTCGTACCGGCTGGATCAGAACATCGGCCAAAATCGTTATCGGATGACATTTACCAGCTAAAAATCAAACCCGGGTGAAAATTCAATTTGGTGAAGTTTCATGCCGAGACGAGAAGTTTTTTTCGACTAAAAAGCTTACCGCGGTACCTGATTCTCGGATATTTTTCTTACTGCAGGAAGCTTTTATCGGCTAAATCCCATTTTCACCTGCGCGCCTCAAAGATCTCAAAGCCGGGAAACTTCCAGTCCGAATCAGCCAACGGGGTCTTCATCAAACTTGGAGATAATCAAGCCAAGATCCCAGAACAGTTAGAATCATGCAATTCGTACCAGTGAGTAGAGAGATATCGCTTCCGGAAGACACGCCTGTCTCGCATGCACTCAAAAAGCCGATCAGCTGAGCTCCAAAGATTACGTGGGACGAAGCCCTTCCAACTCGAACCAACCTACAGTTCCTTCATCAATATTGGAGGTCTGTGAATGCTCTTTCCGGAACGCCTGAGGTCGCTCAATTTGGAGTTATGTGCTGAAAGTTATTGTTTCTGGAAGACGAGTTGGTCGATATGAGCCCAAAGGAGTTGCGATACGCGCTAAGTGTTTCTACAAGCCTCGGCATCGTTACCTCGACATTGCTCAGGCCGAGGCTTATCTCCTGAAAGCATTTTGGGCTAGACCTCGTACCAACCCCTCGGTATGTTGAGATCAAGGCATGCATGCAAGAGAAGTGAAGCTGAAAACGACTAAGTGTTGAACATGCACCTCAGTATAAAGACCTCGGCGTTGCATGCCGGACTCCGTCTTCCTGAACCCCTTGACTACCAAGCTCCTCGGCATTACATGCCGAGGTCCCTTGTCACGAACCCAGAATCCAGAACAAATTGACTTAGAGGACACACATGAAGATGGACTGAAGACTAGGATTTTTGCATGTTCTTGACATGTTCTTCATGAGATAGATCAGTGAGTTTAGGGGTCTAGTCTGCATGTTTCATTCTTTAACCGACGAGATCTCTAAGCTGGATCCAAGCACATCACTTGAGGTTCAGATCTGAGACATATCTCGCATCAAAAGTGTTCGTAGAAATGTCTGAACCACTCGGTTAAGGGTTTAAGAGTTTTTCATCGCGAGAGTGATAGTTTGTTCTCTTAAATGACCTATTGAACTGGATCTTAAAGCTGACTGATTCATGCTTCTCAAAAGGGATTTTGGTATGAAAGAGGATCCGTTTAGATGTTTAATACTTTCATGAGAAGATTAACATACTTTGAGTTCATGTTAAATGAAACCGCTTGATAATACTGATTCATTAACTTGCTAGTCTAGCTTGAAAGCACCCAAGTCTTTTATCCTATCTAAAGCTTCTACCTTTATCATATATCATCATCATCTGATCATTTGCCTGCTTATTATTTGTCATTTGCATCCTCATCTAGTTTAAACTTCATCTTTTATCTCATTTTCATGTTTATTTGCTTGTCAAATAGATTAGATAAAAACTCTTGCTTGATCATCTTGACTTAAGATAACAAGTAACATAGACTAGTGCCTCACACACAAGTTTGGATTGATAACCCCTTGTACTACAAGACAGGGGATTGATAACCTCTACAAAGAGTTGATAAACTCTTAGTTATCAATTGGCGCCGTTGCCAACTTGTGGGAGAATTAGTCTCTTATTTATTCTTGAGATCAAGACTTTACTTTCTTTTGTTTTACTAACTCTTTTGCAAGTTCTGGCTTTGCTTTCAGGTGCATGAAAACCAGGTCTCGCAGCATAGAACCGGCTCTCCCTTACGACAACAACTTTAACTGAATCGAAAGGCGAGCACGCGAGAGAGAACAGAACTTTGAAAGGCTTGGTATTGCAGAACAGCAAAGGATTGAGCAGCAGGCTCAAGATGCCGAGCACCAGGCTCAGGCTAATCAAGCGCAGGCCGAGAGGAATGAACAACAAGCCTAGATTAACCAACAACAGGCTCAAAGAAATGAAAGGCTTGCTCAGCAAAACCAACATGAGGCAAATAGAAATGAGCAGCAAGCCCATCATGTTCCTCCGCCTCCACCACCAGTTCAGAGACAACCTCCTCCGGTCTTTGTTGGAGAAAATGACTGAGCTAATGCGCACCAATATAGAACCGGGATCCAGGCACCACCTGTGCAAAACAACAATTTTGAAGTTAAAGCTTCCCTGCTCAATATGGTGCAGAACACCAAGTTTCACGGTTTACCCGAAGAGGATCCTCTAGAGTATCTTGATCAATTTGATCAAGTTTGCGACTTCACAAAGATTAATGGCGTGTCAGAAGATAGCTTCAAGCTGTGCTTGTTCCCATTCAGCCTCGGTGATAAAGCTCACCAGTGGGAAAAGAACCTCCCGAGGGGTTCTATACAAACGTGGGAGTGATATGTTCATAATTTGCATCATTTAGGTTGCATATTTGATAGACAAGACTTTTTATGGTCTCAGGGCTATCAATCCCCTTGTCAATGTAGCACAAAGAGGTTTATCAATCCAAATGTGGTGTTAGACACTAAGCTATATGTTCAAGTTCTTAATTCAAGCAAACAAGAATAGGTTTTGATTAATCTAGAGACAACTATAAACATAAACAGGTTTAAAGACAAATGACAATGACAAATGATGTGAATATGATATGATGGAGGCATGAGATTCTAGACATGATAGTTGGTTAGGGTGCCTTGGTGTTAAACTAGAAATGCTAATGACAATGATGAGACATGATTCAAATGATTAAGAACTCTAATCTAGGTTAATCCTCTCATGAAGGTATTAACCCCTATACTAATCCATTTTCAAACCAAATTCCCATTTGTGAAACATGAATCAATATGCATTAACAAACAGCTCTTAATGATCATTCAAGCATTTAACAAATCATTCCCATGATGAAAAATTACTTAAACCTCTAACACAACTCTTTCAGGAATTTCATCAAACACTTTTGGTGCATGAAATTCCCAGAATCTAGATCTCAAGTGATTATCAAGGATCTAGCGTAGAGAACAGCTGTTTAGAGAAATGAATCAATGAATCTAGCCCTAAGCACTCCTAATCTAACACTTTAGCACCCTAACCTACACATCTAGAACCTCATTAAGGTGACTACTCACTAATCATACTAATCTCTCTTAAACCTTTGCAAGTTGAATAGATTAGCATGATTAATGATGAGAAATGGAGATGGAGATGATAGATTCAAAAGAAAACAGCTTTAAACACCCAGATCCCTTTAAACTCTCTTGATTAAACACTCAAATAAAGATATTTCTCTTCTTAATGGAGTCTTTTCACAAAAGAGGCAAGAGACAAAGGGAATAAAACTTAGTTTCTCCCAAAAAACCCTAGAAAGTATTTATACCTTCTTGAAAACGAACCGGGTCAGCCCGGAACAAACCGGGTCCTGACCCGGCTTTAATGGATAGAGTGGGAAAAGCTGCGGGTCGGTTCAGTATGTCCCAGGCCGCACACCTAAGTCGGAGTGATTTGCGAGTGATCGTGCGGCATAGATCCAGGCGCGGATGACTCGCATGCCTAAGTCGCACGATTGTGGACTTAGCATTTCTCTTGCTCGGGAGCTTCAGACCTCTTCCAGTGATAGTTTACCCGCACATTTCAACTCGCAGCATCAGCATTCAGGCGTTCATCTTCAGGCCTGCGGGCTAACCAAGTCGCAAGACCATCTCGCAGCATCCAGAGCAGCTTAGACCACTTCGCATTCCGGAGAGTGTAACTCCTGTGATACTTGTCTGAATTGAATGATTTCGGTTGCAGAAGACAGAGGACTCATTTATCTCCAACTTTGATGAAGGAAGTTTCAGTGCTTGGGAAGTGGAAGGCTTCCTGGAGGGCACATCTTTGCAGTGCATGTACACGACCAGAGAGAGGCGTCTAGACATGTGTCCATTCCGGAGACCGTATCTTCCTGCTCATAGATCCGAATTGAATGCTCTCGGACGTTCTGGAAAGAAGACTCAAATGTCTCTGATTCTCATGAAGGACCCGGAAGCTGAATCGGCCTGGAAGTGCACCGTCCTTCGCATCCTTCAGAACTGATCTGCTCGGTCCGGAACACCTGCGAGATAGGGGTTTCTTCCGACGAGCTTATCTCTCTGCTCACGCGTCCGAATCCCACGATTCCACTTGCTATGAGACCGTGCTCCAATGCTATCCAACTTCTATGAAGGACCCGCCATCTGAATCGGACCGGAAGGCTCCCCGGACAGGCGATTTCTGAGACACGTTCATACCCGGAGATTTTGGCCGATGCACTTCATTCGCGGTACGTGTTTTGGTCGACAAAGTTCACCCGCGGTACATGGAAATGGCCGGTAAAACCTTCCTGGCCAGCGAGAATGGCCGATAATCTCCCAGGACCCAATTTTCCACTTTTTTCAAGCTTTGCTCACCATTCCACCTCCTGGATTCATCTTTTCAGCTCCATATTCACCTGATAGACACTCAAAACATGCAATAGACTCATTGGGACCTAATGCATCTCCTAAGTTCTAAAACAAACCCTAAGGACCTAAAATGCATGAAATAAAACATGATTTGGAATGATTTATGCAACCTAAATGATGCAAATTATGAACATATCAACTCCCCCACACTTGTCCTTTGCTTGTCCTCAAGCAAAAAGAGCAAATGAGAGAAAGAGGTTGTATGCAATGGGAGTTCACATTTTCTTTTTGAGAGAAGTGATCATAATGAGAATTCAAGTTCATGCTCAATTATGCAATGCAAAGTCATACTCAGATATATATCAACTCAGCAAGGAATCTCCACAAGTTCTTCTCTCTCTCAACTCTTTCACTTAATTAAGCTTTTATCAGGTGGATCTCATGATGCAAGGTTTAAACAAGCTGGCTTGGCTAGGGAGAGGCTATGAGATTAAAATGATCTCATCAGTGTTCAAGTGGGTTAAATGCAGCAAAGGGATCTCTTTATGAATGATCAAACTTTGGCAGAATGCTAAAGGTAAAAAGCAACCTATGCATACAAGGGCAAAGACTCATCACTCCCCACCCTCTACTCAAAGCTTCCTCTCTTGCTCAAAAACCTCACTTTTCACACTCATTTTCCTCTCACTAGGGGATTTGTTCTTCACTTTCACTCTCAAGTCTTGGAACTCAAACTTTACACAGCTCTTTATTTCTTTTACAACTTCTAGCCTCTTCTTTCTTTCTTAACAAAACATTGAGCCTTTGGCTTCTTTTCTTTCTTTTTCACTTAGAGGCTAGACTCTTCTTTTCAACAAACCAGAGCTTACTTTCTCAAAACACCAAGACTGACTTCTTTTTCTTTCATTCCCCTAGTTATTTTCACTCTCTCTTTCTCACTCATCTCACCTTTTTCCACTCACCAAAAAGTCTTTTCCCCCACACTTATTCCTCGCCAAAACTCTCAGTTCCTTGATGTTGGAACACAGCACTCAATGAGACCTGCCCTTGTCGCTCTAAACCTAACACTTTCTGCTAAGTTTGATCCAAGGTGGCCTTTCAATTCACACACAAACATTGGCTTAAAAGAAGGATGGGTTCAAGGTATGGGAACTGATCCATGATGTGGATTCAGCTACTTGAGCTAAGGAAAAGAGTGGTAAAAACAGTGGTTCTAGCTCAAGTATGTATATTGGTATCCACAAGCTTATTCAAACAATGCATCAAAGATAATTTCAGGTCAAGTTCAAGGTTTCCACTTAATTAGAGTTGAGTTCAATTCAAACTTGCTTCTCAGATTCAAATCATTTCAGACTTTGCAAGCATAGAAAAAGATTCACAAGCATATTCAATTCAAGTTCTCAAAGTGATGTACTCTCTAAAAAACCTATCATTACTCCTTGCAAGATGCAACCTACATGCAAATGCAATCTAGACTCAATCCTAAAAATGAGAATGCAACTACATGCTCATTTTTTTTGTGAAAAGTTTTCAGATTTTTCCATTTTTTTGGTTTTTATATGCACTTAGATGAATATGCACTAGAATGTGACTCAAGACTCAAAGTGTAAAATAAGAAAATAGAAAACATGATTAGTAAAGGATAAAACTCCTCCCCCACACTTAAATAACACAGTCCCTTGTGTTATAAAAGTATGAGAAAGAAGTGAAACCAAAGCAAACAGGCAAAATGCAAAAGAAAAAGAAAGTCTACATGTTATTTACAAGGTTTTGAGTGTTACCTAGTGGCTGTTGAAATCAGACCCCAATGAGTAGGAGGGGTTCGATGTGTGGCCTGGTCATCCTATGTCTAACCCGCACTCCTATCCCGCAGCTTCTGTTACTTAGGCATTTTGGCCGTTCATCTTTTTGCTGCGGCCTGGCCATCCTCTGTTCTGACCCGCACGACCATCTCGCAGCTTCTGTTACTTAGGCATTCTGGCCGTTCATCTTTTGCTGCGGCCTGGCCATCCTCTGTTCTGACCCGCACGACCATCTCGGAGTAAATTCCGAGTCTTGCTGCGGGTTGGTCTTCTTTACTCCCAGGTAGCACGCTTATCTCGCAGGTTTTGGGACTTAATCTCTTTGGGTTCCCTTCTTTCTGTGCGGCCTGGCCTTCCTCTTTCCAGGTCGCACGACCATCTCGGAGTAAATTCCGAGTCTTGCTGCGGGTTGGTCTTCTTTACTCCCAGGTAGCACGCTTATCTCGACTTAATCTCTTTGGGTTCCCTTCTTTCTGTGCGGCCTGGCCTTCCTCTTTCCAGGTCGCACGACCATCCCGGAGTAAATTGCGAACGATCGTGCGACTTAGACTCCTTGGGTTTCAGGCCGCAGCACCAGGTCGCACGGTTTTGGACTTAGAACCCTTGGCCTTCTTCTTTCTGGTGCGGCTCAACGTCTACGCTTCTAGGTCGCACGCCCCAGCCGGAGTAAATTCCGAACCTTGCTGCGGCCTAGCTCCCTCTCTTCTGACCCGCACGCCCATCCCGCAGTAAATGGGACTTAAACATTTTGGACTTCTCCAGGTTTTGTGCGGCCAGGGTTATTTCACACCAGGTAGCACGCCCAGGCCGGAGTAAATCGCGAGTCTTGCTGCGGCCTGGACTCTTTATGCACTGACCCGCACACCTAGGTAGCACTGAGGCCTTCTTCAAGTTTTTCTGGCTTTAAACAGTTCTCTCAGCACTCTCACATGATCCATTCCATTCATCACTGAGCTATGTCCTCCAAAAATCACCTAGAACCTGAGACCAACTCACAAAACCCATCAAAAGATCCTAAAAAAGGAAAAGAAATGAGAGAAAAGAATAAAAAGATTATATACAAGGATAAGCTTGGGGTGTCTCCCAAGAGCACTTTGTTTAAAGTCTCTAAGTTTGACTTTGGAAAACCTGTTTTTAGCTTGGGTGAGGTTGAGCACTGATGCTCTTCAGCACTTCAATGGTCCTGAGCATGGAAGCTGAGTTGGTTTGCTGCCTTTGGGAACCATTAGACCCTTGTCCTCTAGATCCCACCTTGAGACCTTTGTCCACCAGCTCTTGAATACCATCTGGGTCTTTATCAAAGATGGCCCTTGTGAGACATGTCCTCACTTCAGCAAACAGACCTGGCTTCCCATTGCAATCCAGCTTATACTTCAGAGAACCATCATCATCAACCCAAGGAGTGAGATCAAAGTCTTGAGAAGAAAGATCAGGTTTAATACTCTTGTCTTCTGATGCTGAGCCATCACTTTTGGTGTTGATCATCCTTAGATCACTAAGTGTAGGAGACCATGAGAGCAAGATGTCTTCTTCTCTGATCAATGGCTGTTCAGTCCCATCCTTGTAAACAGGATTGGTGTGAGGTTCTTTTTCCATTTCCACAGCTGAGAGAGATTTGGATCCACCTAAAATCTCAGCACTTCCTACATACTTCATCTCAAGTACCTTAGGGGGTTCTATCTCTTGAACAACTGATCCACAAAATTCAGCTAAAGGTGGTTGAACAGGGTAAAAGGCATCCTTATCCACCTTTGTGAGCACCACTCTTTGAGTATCAAAGTCAATCATTGCACCAGTGGTGTTGAGAAATGCAGTTCCAAGCAATAGGGGGAGCTCTTTGGTCTTCTTCATCTTCATGATCACAAAATCAGTGGGAATTATACATTCACCAACCTGAAGTGGATAGTCTTCTAAAAATCCATATGGTTTCTTGGAGTAGGAATCACCAAAGGTGATAGAAGAGGGGTAGGACGTTATAGACTTGACCTTTAGCTTCTCCATCATATCTTTAGACATTATACTCACACTTGAGCCTGAATCACACAAAGCATTCTCAATTCTAAAGTTTCCAAGAGTGCAAGAGATGGTGAACTTCCCTGGGTTGCCTAGCTTTGGGAGGGAGGTGGGCTTCATCTGAGTTGACTCAGAGGTGGAGGCACAATCTGTTAGCTTTGCTTGACCAGTTGGCAGCTCCTTTGTGTTAATAGACACGTAATCATTCCCTTGCTGAACAGAAAGAACTGAACCGGCTGCCCCCACACTTTTATTCTCAATGTCCTCATTGAGTCCATGTATGAAGCCCATGAAATCCTCTATAATGGAATTCTCATCCACATGAGTTTGTGCAGGTTCACTAGAGACTTGACCATAGAGAAGGTCTTCTATTTCTTGCACAACAGCTGAGTGGTCATTATTGGAGTAGATGGCATTGCAATAATCCTTTGGGTTTTGAAGAGCTTTACCAGGAAGAGACACTTGTGGTTCAGAAGTGCAGATGCCCTTGTTCTTTTTAATAGACGTTAGTTCAGCGCCCAGTGTCTCCATGTCAGATACCATCTTTTGTTGTCCTAGTAAGAGCTGTTGGAGAAGAACATTGACAACAGGACTTTGTTGAACAGTTGGTGGCTGAAACTGATGTTGAACAGGTGCTTGCTGTTGGAACTGTGGAGGACCAAACCCAGGTGGTGCCTTTTGCTGCGGTGTAGTGAAACTAGGACCTTGAAATGGTTGCTGTTGCTGACCAAAACCTTGATTCTGACCAAACGGATTCTTTGGTTGAAAAGATCCTTGAAAGTTGCTCTGGGGAACTAAGTTCTGTGGAGCTTGAGGATTGGGATACACCTGGTCTTGTGGGTTAGCTACATTGGTGTTCCTGTAGGAGAGGTTTGGATTGGCATTACCATACTGATACCTCTGGAACCTCTGATTCCCAATGTAGTTTAGTTCCTCTTGGGTTAGACCTTCTTCACTGATGTTCTCAAAGATTTGAGATTGTTCCTCATACTTTCCAACAAAATGCATTGGCTTGTGAGTTACCAGCTTCAACTTGTCTAATTCACTTCTCAACTCTTTAACTTCTCTGGTGAGCCTCTGTTCTGAGCTTGAACCTTCATTCCTATTTGACCTGTCATAGTCTTCACCATAGGTATCATTGCTCAATGCCAAGTTCTCCACTAGCTCCAAAGCAGCATGTAGCTCTTTACCCAGAAAGTTCCCATTGGAAGCAGTATCCAGCTGGTTTCTAATCTTGGGAAGAGCTCCCCTATACAGTGTGCTGAGGAGAGAGGCCTCACTAAACCCATGGTGTGGGCATTGGTTTGTGTAGCTCCTGAATCTCTCATATGCTTCACCAAAACTTTCATTGCTGTGCTGAGTGAAGCTAGAGATTTGGTTCCTCAGTTTTGCAGTTCTTGAGGTGGAGAAGAACTTAGATAAGAAGGCTTGCTTGCATTGCTCCCAGGTTTGAATGGAGCCTCTTGGAAGATTCTTTTCCCATTGATGAGCTTTATCACCAAGACTGAATGGGAATAGTCTTAGCTTAAAGCTGTCTTCTGAAACTCCATTAATCTTGGTCAGATCACACACCTTATCAAACTGGTCCAAGTGTTCCAAGGGATCTTCCATTGCTAATCCATGGAACTTTGAGTTCTGGACCATATTCAGTAATGATGCTTTCACCTCAAAGTTGTTGTTCTGCACAGGTGGTGCCTGAATACCAGCTCCATACTGATGAGCATTGGCCCTGTCATTCTCGCCAACATATATTTGGGGTTGCTCATATCTTCTTTGTTGTGGTTGGAAAGGGTGGGGTTGGTGGTGCACCTGGTGTCTTTGTTGAACATTGGCCTGATGCCTCTGTTGATGAGCCTGAGCTTGTCCCTGGTGGACATAGGCTTGTTGGTGGTGCACCTGTTCCTGCTGAACATTGCCTTGGTGAAACCCCTGACCAATTCCAATACCAGCTCCCTGACCTTGAGCCTGTTGCTCCTGAACTGGTTGTTCTATATCTACACCGTGATCTCCTTGGTCTGCCATCTCAGTCTGATCAAGTTGTCTACCACGTCTGTCTCTTCTCCTCCTTGGAACCAGAAGGTTGATGTTGTCGTTTAGAGGAAAAGGAGGACCGCAGCTTCTTGATCTAGACCTGGTGTTCATATACCTGAAATCACAAACAGAACTTGAAAGGAATCAGTAAAAACAAGAAAGTAAGCACTTGATTTCAAGAACAGATCAGAGCTTAATGCTAATCAAACCACAATTTGGCAACGGCGCCAATTGATAGATAAGACTTTTTATGGTCTCAGGGCTATCAATCCCCTTGTCAATGTAGCACAAAGAGGTTTATCAATCCAGATGTGGTGTTAGACACTAAGCTATATGATCAAGTTCTTAATTCAAGCAAACAAGAGTGGGTTTTGATTAATCTAGAGACAACTATAAACATAAACAGGTTTAAAGACAAATGACAATGACAAATGATGTGAATATGATATGATGGAGGCATGAGATTCTAGACATGATAGTTGGTTAGGGTGCCTTGGTGTTAAACTAGAAATGCTAATGACAATGATGAGACATGATTCAAATGATTAAGAACTCTAATCTAGGTTAATCCTCTCATGAAGGTACTAACCCCTATACTAATCCATTTTCAAACCAAATTCCCATTTGTGAAATATGAATCAATATGCATTAACAAACAGCTCTTAATGATCATTCAAGCATTTAACAATACATCATCATGCAGAAAATTGCTTAAACCTCTAATACAACTCTTTCAGGAATTTCATCAAACACTTTTGGTGCATGAAATTCCCAGAATCTAGATCTCAAGTGATTATCAAGGATCTAGCATAGAGAACAGCTGTTTAGAGAAATGAATCAATGAATCTAGCCCTAAGCACTCCTAATCTAACACTTTAGCACCCTAACCTACACATCTAGAACCTCATTAAGGTGACTACTCACTAATCATACTAATCTCTCTTAAACCTTTGCAAGTTGAGTAGATTAGCATGATTAATGATGAGAAATGGAGATGGAGATGATAGATTCAAAAGAAAACAGCTTTAAACACCCAGATCCCTTTAAACTCTCTTGATTAAACACTCAAATAAAGATATTTCTCTTCTTAATGGAGTCTTTTCACAAAAGAGGCAAGAGACAAAGGGAATAAAACTTAGTTTCTCCCAAAAAACCCTAGAAAGTATTTATACCTTCTTGAAAACGAACCGGGTCAGCCCGGAACAAACCGGGTCCTGACCCGGCTTTAATGGATAGAGTGGGAAAAGCTGCGGGTCGGTTCAGTATGTCCCAGGCCGCACACCTAAGTCGGAGTGATTTGCGAGTGATCGTGCGGCATAGATCCAGGCGCGGATGACTCGCATGCCTAAGTCGCACGATTGTGGACTTAGCATTTCTCTTGCTCGGGAGCTTCAGACCTCTTCCAGTGATAGTTTACCCGCACATTTCAACTCGCAGCATCAGCATTCAGGCGTTCATCTTCAGGCCTGCGGGCTAACCAAGTCGCAAGACCATCTCGCAGCATCCAGAGCAGCTTAGACCACTTCGCATTCCGGAGAGTGTAACTCCTGTGATACTTGTCTGAATTGAATGATTTCGGTTGCAGAAGACAGAGGACTCATTTATCTCCAACTTTGATGAAGTAAGTTTCAGTGCTTGGGAAGTGGAAGGCTTCCTGGAGGGCACATCTTTGCAGTGCATGTACACGACCAGAGAGAGGCGTCTAGACATGTGTCCATTCCGGAGACCGTATCTTCCTGCTCATAGATCCGAATTGAATGCTCTCGGACGTTCTGGAAAAAAGACTCAAATGTCTCTGATTCTCATGAAGGACCCGGAAGCTGAATCGGCCTGGAAGTGCACCGTCCTTCGCATCCTTCAGAACTGATCTGCTCGGTCCGGAACACCTGCGAGATAGGGGTTTCTTCCGACGAGCTTATCTCTCTGCTCACGCGTCCGAATCCCACGATTCCACTTGCTATGAGACCGTGCTCCAATGCTATCCAACTTCTATGAAGGACCGGCCATCTGAATCGGACCGGAAGGCTCCCCGGACAGGCGATTTCTGAGACACGTTCATACCCGGAGATTTTGGCCGATGCACTTCATTCGCGGTACGTGTTTTGGTCGACAAAGTTCACCCGCGGTACATGGAAATGGCCGGTAAAACCTTCCTGGCCAGCGAGAATGGCCGATAATCTCCCAGGACCCAATTTTCCACTTTTTTCAAGCTTTGCTCACCATTCCACCTCCTGGATTCATCTTTTCAGCTCCATATTCACCTGATAGACACTCAAAACATGCAATAGACTCATTGGGACCTAATGCATCTCCTAAGTTCTAAAACAAACCCTAAGGACCTAAAATGCATGAAATAAAACATGATTTGGAATGATTTATGCAACCTAAATGATGCAAATTATGAACATATCACTAATCATGATTAACATCACCTCTTGCAAAGGAAATAGTGTGTTCATCATGATTAGTGAGTAGTCTTATTTTAAGCTTCTAGGTGTGTAGATTTAGGGTGCTTAGATGTAGATTAATGATTGTTTAAGCTTAGATTATCTTCTCCTTTCCTTAGTTAGCTGATCCTAATGCTAGATCCTTGCAGGAAGTTTTTCTCGGCTAAAACCTGTACCGCAGGAAGGTCCTCTCAGCCAAAAGTCACGTACCGCGTGCATGAACTTCGGCCAAAACTTCCAGGGATCTGTACGCTTCAAAGATCGCATTACCGGAAGGTCTTCCCGTCCAATTCAGTCTCTGGTGTCTTCCGTAAAGTTAGAGAGGATTGAGTCAAGGTTCCCGAACAGTTGGAATCAATGGATTCGGAGCAGTGATCTGAAAGTTATGGCCAATTTGCATATATTTCGGACCGATCCGATGTACCTCAAAGATCACACTTCCAAACTCGAATTATGCTAAGTCCACAAGGCGAGGGAGTGCGAGTGGGACATGAAGTGGAACCATCTAGCACATGTGTTCGCAAATGAGACCTAGATGGGAGTGCAACATGGCCAGGGACTTGACCATCTCGACATGTCCTCGGCTGACTCGGACTGAAACCCTTAGTTAAAAATACATTTTTTGGGAAAAAACCCTTGACTTTGGCTCGTGTCTTTTGTGATTTTTTCCTGGAGAAAGTTATTGCTGATTTTTGTTTGTTAATCATCTGGCCAGATGCTTTCTCATACTCTGAAAGAATTCCAACTAGGGCTCTGCAGTTTTTCTTGTTAGTTTTAAAGAAAAACATAGTGTCATCTGCAAATAACAAGTGGTTCAGTTTTAGACTTCCCCTAGCGATCTTGATGACATTTAATTGACCCTTTTGCTGTGCTTTTTTGCAGAGGCGTGAGAGCACTTCGCTGCACAAGATAAATAGGTATGGCGAGAGGGGATCTCCCTGCCTAATTCCCTGTTGAGGTATGATCTGTCCCCTTGCTACTCCATTGATTAGCACCAAGAATGATACTGTGGAAACACATTCCATCACCTACTGAATCCACCTTTGATGAAAACCCATGTTCTCCAAGACCAATTTGATGAACTCTCACTATATGCGATCATAGGCCTTTGTCATGTCTGTTTTCACAGCCGTTGAACCTCTCGCATGATATAGTCATATTTTTTCATGTTTAGGATTGCATTTTTGTCCAAATATTGAGTCTCATGCATACATTTAGGTAGTTTTACATATATTTGTCTTGTCACTTATTAGGCTTGGAACATTAATGC
>NW_006256756.1:10273543-10320103 GCF_000478725.1 Eutrema salsugineum | reverse complement strand
GGCACAGTGGATGCCACGGTCCACATCTGACCGTGGCACTTGATTGCAGTTCTTCGGGGTTTGACACGATCTTCATGCCACGGCCTACACTTGACCGTGGCAAGGTAACATTTGGCCGCGGAAGGACTTTACTCACATTCGACATTTGACACGGTCTCCATGCCACGGCTTAGGACTTGGCCGTGGCAACTTTGTGCAATCCTTCGGCATTTGACACGGTCTCCATGCCACGGTTTAGGACTTGGCCGTGGCAACTTTGTGCAATCTTTCGGCGTTTGACGCGGCCATGCATCACGATCAGAGGAGACCCGTGGCACTATGATTCACCCAAGGACAAGAGATGAAGGACTTGACACGGTCGCTTGCCATGGCCTGACCAAAACCTGCTAGACCGTGGCAAACTCCTTCTTTACCCACCAAGGCCGGGTCAGTACCCGGTTTGTTCCGGGTTGACCCGGTTCGTCCAAGGTTTCTATAAATACTTTTTAGACCTAATTTGGAGAGAACTTTTATCCTATCTTTAGTCTCCTTTTCCTTTTTGGTGAAAAACCACTTGTTAATACCTTGCTTTTGAGTTTAATATCGATTTTAAGAGTGTTTTCCATCTTGTTCTATCATTTCTTATCATCAAATCACACATCTAATCATGATTAACAACACATCTTGCAAAAGATTTAGTGTGTTGATCATGATTAGTGAGTAAACCCATATTAAGGTCTTAGATATGTAGATTAGGGTGCTTAAGTGGTAGATTAGTGAGCTTAGGGGTTAGATCATGCATATTCCATTTTCTACAACCTGTTATTAATGCTAGATCCATACAAATCATATGTGGTCTAGATTCTGGGCATTTCATGCACCAAAAGTGTTTGATGAAATGTCTGAACCAAGGTTGTTAGAGGTTTAAGTATTATTCATCATGGGAATGATTGTCTATATGCTTAAATGATAGATTAAACTGATTCTTAATGCTTGTTGAATCATGTTTCACTAATGATGATTAGGTTAGAAACTGTTTTAGCATAGGAGTTGATACCTTCATGAGAGGATTAGCTTAATCAATGATGTTTAAGTTGAATGGTTTGCTTGATAATATGGTTCATTAGCTCACTAGTTTATCACTGAAGGCACCCTAATCCACTGATATGTTCATAATTTGCATCATTTAGGTTGCATAAATCATTCCAAATCATGTTTTATTTCATGCATTTTAGGTCCTTAGGGTTTGTTTTAGAACTTAGGAGATGCATTAGGTCCCAATCAGTCTATTGCATGTTTTGAGTGTCTATCAGGTGAATGTGGAGCTGAAAAGATGAATCCAGGAGGTGGAATGGTGAGCAAAGCTTGAAAAAGTGGAAAAATTGGGTCCTGGGAGATTATCGGCCATTCTCGCTGGCCAGGAAGGTTTTACCGGCCATTTCCATGTACCGCGGGAAGCTTTACCGGCCATTTTCATGTACCGCGAATGAAGTGTATCGGCCAAAATCTCCGGGTATGAACGTGTCTCAGAAATCGCCTGTCCGGGGAGCATTCCGGTCCGATTCAGACGGCGGGTGCTTCATAGAAGTTGGAGAGCATTGCATCACGGTCTCTTAGCAAGTGGAATCGTGGAATTCGGACGCGTGAGCAGAGAGATAAGCTTGTCGGAAGGAACCCCAGTCTCGCAGGTATTCCGGACCGAGCAGATCAGTCCTAAAGGATGCGAAGGACGGTGCACTTCAAGGCCGATTTAGTTTCCGGGTCCTTCATGAGAACCAGAGACATTTGAGTCTTCTTTCCAGAACGTCCAAGAGCATTCAATTCGGATCTATGAGCAGAAAGATACGGTCTCCGGAATGGACACATGTCTAGACGCCTCTCTCTGGTCGCGTACATGCACTGCAAAGATGTGCCCTCCAGGAAGCCTTACACTTCCCAAGCACCGAAGCTTCCTTCACCAAAGTTGGAGATAAATGAGTCCTCTGTCTTCTGCAACCGAAGTCATTCAATTCGGACAAGTCTCATAGGAGTTACACTCTCCGGGATGCGAAGTGGTCTAAGCTGCTCTGGATGCTGCGAGATGGTCTTGCGACTTGGTTAACCCGCAGGCCTGAAGATGAACGCCTGAATGCTGATGCTGCGAGTTGATATGTGCGGGTAAACTATCACTGGAAGAGGTCTGAAGCTCAAGAGCAAGAGAAATGCTAAGTCCACAATCGTGCGACTTAGGCATGCGAGTTAGCCGCGCCTGGAACTATGCCGCACGATCACTCGCAAATCACTCCGACTTGAGCCTGCGACCTGGGTGCAATAGAGACCAACCCGCACAGTTTGTACATTCCCCAGAAACCGCCTTAGCCCTGCGAGTTGGAGAGGAAGGAGACCAAGCCGCAGCAACACTCGCAAAACACTCCTACTTAGGCGTGCGGCTAAGACAGGGCGATTCAGGCTTCACAAGACAAGTCTTCATCTACTGCGACTTAGGTGTGCGACCTGGGACATACTGGACCGACCCGCAGTAATTCCCACTTTATCCATTAAAGCCGGGTCAGGACCCGGTTTGTTCCGGGCTGACCCGGTTCGTTTTTAAGGAAGTATAAATACTTTTTAGGGTTTTTTTGGGGAGAGAATTAAGTTTTATTCCCTTTGTCTCTTGCCTCTTTGGTAAAAAAGACTCCATTAAGAAGAGAAATATTTTTATTTGAGTGTTTAATCAAGAGAGTTTAAAGAGATCTGGGTGTTTAAAGCTGTTTTCTTCTGAATCTATCATCTCCACTCCATTTCTCATCATTAATCATGCTAATCTACTCAACTTGCAAAGGTTTAAGAGAGATTAGTATGATTAGTGAGTAGTCACCCTAATGAGGTTCTAGATGTGTAGGTTAGGGTGCTAAAGGTTAGATTAGGAGTGCTTAGGGCTAGATTCATTGATTCATCTCTCTAAACAGCTGTTCTCTATGCTAGATCCTTGATAATCACTTGAGATCTAGATTCTGGGAATTTCATGCACCAAAAGTGTTTGATGAAATTCCTGAAAGAGTTGTGTTAGAGGTTTAAGTAATTTTTCATCATGGGAATGATTTGTTAAATGCTTGAATGATCATTAAGAGCTGTTTGTTAATGCATATTGATTCATGTTTCACAAATGGGAATTTGGTTTGAAAATGGATTAGTATAGGGGTTAATACCTTCATGAGAGGATTAACCTAGATTTGAGTTCTTAATCATTTGAATCATGTCTCATCATTGTCATTAGCATTTCTAGTCTAGCACCAAAGCACCCTAACCAACTATCATGTCTAGAATCTCATGCCTCCATCATATCATATTCACATCCTTTGTCATTGCTTAGTTCTTGATTAGTCATTGTCATTAGTCTTTAAACCTGTTTAAGTTTGTTAGTTGTCATTAGTTAACCAAAACCCAATCTTGTTTGCTTGAATTAAGAACTTGATCATATAGCTTAGTGTCTATCACCACATTCTTGGATTGATTAACCTCTTTGTGCTACTTTGACAAGGGGATTGATAGCCCTGAGACCCTAAAAAGTCTTATCTATCAATTGGCGCCGTTGCCAAATTGTGGTTTGATTAGCATTAAGCTCTGATCTGTTCTTGAGATCAAGTGCTTACTTTCTTGTTTTTACTGATTCCTTTCAAGTTCTGTTTGTGATTTCAGGTGTATGAACACCAGGTCTAGATCAAGAAGCTGTGGTCCTCCTTTTCCTCTAAACGACAACATCAACCTTTTGGTACCAAGGAGGAGAAGAGACAGACGTGGTAGACAAATTGATCAGACTGAGATGGCAGAACAAGGAGATCACGTAGTAGATATAGAACAACCAGTTCAGGAGCAACAGGCTCAAGGTCATGGAGCTGGTATTGGAGTTGGTCAAGGGCTTCACCAGGGTAATGTTCAGCAGGAACAGGTGCACCATCAACAAGCTTATGTCCACCAGGGACAAGCTCAAGCTCATCAACAGAGGCATCAGGCCAATGTTCAGCAAAGACACCAGGTGCACCACCAACCCCACCCTTTCCAACCACAGCAAAGAAGATATGAGCAACCCCAAATCTATATTGGAGAGAATGACAGGGCCAATGCTCATCAGTATGGAGCTGGTATTCAGGCACCACCTGTGCAAAACAACAACTTTGAAGTGAAAGCATCATTGCTGAATATGGTCCAGAACTCAAAGTTCCATGGGTTAGCAATGGAAGATCCCTTGGAACACTTGGATCAGTTTGATAAGGTGTGTGATCTGACCAAGATAAATGGAGTTTCAGAAGACAGCTTTAAGCTAAGACTATTCCCATTCAGTCTTGGTGATAAAGCTCATCAATGGGAGAAGAATCTTCCAAGAGGCTCCATTCAAACCTGGGAGCAATGCAAGCAAGCCTTCTTATCTAAGTTCTTCTCCACCTCAAGAACTGCAAAACTGAGGAACCAAATCTCTAGCTTCACTCAGCAAAGCAATGAAAGTTTTGGTGAAGCATATGAGAGATTCAGGAGCTACACAAACCAATGCCCACACCATGGGTTTAGTGAGGCTTCTCTTCTCAGCACACTGTATAGGGGAGCTCTTCCCAAGATTAGAAACCAGCTGGATACTGCTTCCAATGGGAACTTTCTGGGTAAAGAGATTCATGCTGCTTTAGAGCTAGTGGAGAACTTAGCATTGAGCAATGATACTTATGGTGAAGACTATGACAGATCAAATAGGTCTGAAGGTTCAAGCTCAGAACAGAGGCTCACCAGAGAAGTTAAGGAGTTGAGGAGTGAATTGGACAAGCTGAAATTCACCACTCAGAAGCCAATGTATTTTGTTGGAGAGTATGAGGAACCTTCTCAAATTTTTGAGAACATAAGTGAAGAAGGTCTTACCCAAGAGGAGCTCAACTACATTGGGAATCAGAGGTTCCAAAGATATCAGTATGGTAATGCCAATCCAAACCTCTCTTACAGGAACACCAATGTAGCTAACCCACAAGACCAGGTCTATCCCAATTCTCAAGCTCCAAAGAACTTTGTTCCCAAGAACAACTTTCAAGGGTCATTCCAACCCAAGAATCAATTTGGTCAGAATCAGAGTTTTGGTCAGCAACAGCAACCATTTCAGGGCACTGGTTACACTTCACAGCAGCCAAAGGCACCACCAGGGTTTGGTCCACCACAGTTCCAACAGCAGGCGCCGGTTCAACAACAGTTTCAGCCACCAATGGTTCAACAGCAGCCACAGATGGGTACAGATATGGTTGGTATTCTGCAACAACTACTTCAGGGTCAACAGACTATGCAGCAGGAAATCAAGGAACTGAAGCAAAACCAGGCATCAAGCTCAAGGAACCAAGGTCACCTACCTGGAAAACCAGAACCCAACCCCAAGGAATATGCCAAAGCCATTACACTGAGGAGTGGCAAGGAGTTACCTGGTATTGAGAACAACAAAGTGATCATTGAGGACAATGATCAACCTGAGGGGGAGGCAGCCTTAAAGGATGATCAAGTTGCTGAGAAACCAAGGACAGAAAAGGGTAAAGAGGTAGCAAAGGAACCAGAACCAGAGAAGAAGTATGTGCCACCACCTCCATACCAACCCAAGCTCCCATTTCCAGGGAGATTTAAGAAGCAACTAGTGAACAAGGCAAGAGCTGTATTTGAGAAGGCACTCAAAGAGACACCACTCACAATGCCTCTCATTGATGCATTCTTAATGATGCCAAAGATGAGGAAGTTCTTGAAGGATGCAATTCTGAACAAGACAAAAGAGCTTCAAGGCATGGTAGTACTAAGTCATGAATGCAGTGCTATCATTCAGAAGAAGTCCATTCCAAGGAAGTTAACTGATCCAGGGAGCTTCACACTCCCTTGTGCCATTGGACCTCTTCTATTCTCTGGATGTCTTTGTGATTTAGGAGCATCAGTCAGCTTGATGCCATTCTCCATAGCACAGAAGCTGGGCTTTAGAGTTTTCAAACCTTCAAAGATTTCTCTTATCCTTGCAGATAGATCAGTTAGATTGCCTGTTGGTATGTTGGAAGATCTACCTGTCAAGATAGGTGGTTTTGAGGTTCCAACAGATTTTGTTGTGCTGGAAATGGATGAGGAACCAGTAGATCCTCTCATCTTGGGCAGGCCATTCTTAGCCACTGCAGGAGCTATTATTGATGTGAGAGGTGGGATAATAGAGCTTCAACTTGGGTCTGAAAGGCTCAAGTTTGATGTGAATGAGATGATGAAGAAACCCACCATTGAAGGTCAATGTTTCTATGTGGAGACAATGGACCAGTTGGCTGATGAGTTGCTTGAGGAACTGAACACTGAGGATCCTCTTCAAGCTGCTCTAACTCAAGAACAAGGAGATAATGAGCTCTTGGCTGAAGCAAGTGAAGGGTATAAGATGTATCTGGACAATGCAAGAGAGCTGGGTCCTGAAGCAAGGTTCTTGGAGCTGGAACAAAGTGGTTCTGAAGTCTTTGCTATCAAGGAACCAGTCACCAGCCAAAGCAGCCTGGACCAGGACTGGAATGAGGCGGATGCACCCTCTGTTGAGCTCAAGCCTCTACCAACAGGGCTCAGGTATGCGTTCTTAGGCCTGAACTCTACTTTTCCCGTGATCATAAATGATAACTTGCTAGAGCATGTGGAACATGCATTACTTAGTGAAATAAGGAAATTTAGGAGAGCCATAGGGTATTCCTTGGCAGACATTAGAGGAATCTCTCCTGAAATATGCACCCACAGGATCCACCTGGAGGACCAAGCCATGTCCTCTATTGAGCACCAACGTAGACTTAACCCCAACCTTATGGAAGTGGTTAAGAAGGAGATACTAAAGCTTCTTGAGGCAGGGATAATTTACCCAATCTCTGACTCAAGATGGGTGTCTCCTGTTCATGTGGTGCCCAAGAAAGGTGGGATCACAGTGGTGAAAAACGATAAGAATGAACTCATAGCTCAAAGAACCATAACTGGCCATCGCATGTGCATTGACTATAGGAAATTGAATTCTGCTTCTAGAAAAGATCATTTCCCTTTACCATTCATTGATCAAATGCTTGAAAGGTTAGCTAATCATCCTTATTTTTGTTTTCTCGATGGGTACTCGGGGTTCTTCCAAATTCCCATAGACCCCCGGGATCAAGAGAAAACGACATTCACCTGCCCTTATGGCACTTATGCTTATAGGAGAATGCCCTTCGGTTTATGTAATGCACCAGCCACTTTTCAAAGATGTATGATGCACATTTTCTCTGACATTATTGAAGAGAAAGTTGAGGTGTTCATGGATGACTTTAGTGTCTATGGCTCCTCCTTCTCGGATTGTCTCTCTAATTTGACACAGGTGTTGGAGAGATGTGAGCAGCACAACTTGGTGCTGAACTGGGAGAAGTGTCATTTCATGGTGCAAGAAGGAATTGTTCTTGGGCACAAGATCTCTGAAAAGGGTATTGAGGTTGATAAGGCAAAGGTGGAAGTGATGGTGAATCTGCAAACCCCCACTTCTGTTAAAGGGATAAGGAGCTTCCTGGGTCATGCAGGGTTTTATAGAAGATTCATAAAGGACTTCTCAAGGATTGCCAGGCCTTTAACAAGACTGTTGTGTAAGGAAGTGGATTTCATCTTTGATGCTGAATGTGAAGAAGCCTTTAAGTTGATCAAGGAGGCATTGGTTAGTGCACCAATAGTTCAGGCACCAGACTGGTCTCTTCCTTTTGAGGTCATGACAGATGCTTCTGACTTTGCTGTAGGAGCAGTACTTGGACAAAAGAAAGACAAGAAGCTGCATGTGATCTACTATGCCAGTAGAACACTTGACTCTGCCCAAGAGAAGTATGCTACAACTGAAAAGGAAATGCTGGCAATAGTTTTTGCCTTTGATAAGTTCAGAAGCTACCTGGTGGGATCAAAGGTCATTGTGTATACTGATCATGCAGCCCTCAGGTACTTGATGACCAAGAAAGATGCCAAGCCAAGGCTGTTGAGATGGGTTTTATTGCTCCAGGAGTTTGATATGGAGGTGCTTGATAAAAAGGGGATTGAGAATGGGGCTGCAGACCATCTCTCAAGGCTGAGGATTGAAGAAAAAGTTCCCATAGATGATGCTTTGCCTGAAGAGTCTCTGATGGTGCTCCATTCCTACTTGGAGTTTGAGGAAGTAGAGAGCATTCAAGAAAGGAGGATGCCGTGGTTTGCAGACATAGTGAACTATCTTGCATGTGGGGTGGAGCCTCCTGAATTGGATGCTTACAAGAGGAAAAAGTTCTTCAGAGATGTCCAGAGATACTATTGGGATGAGCCCTACCTCTATGTTCTGAACAAGGATCAGCTATATAGAAGGTGCCTTGCTGAAGAGGAGATGCAACCTGTGTTGCAAGAATGTCATGGTTCTGCCTTTGGAGGTCACATGGGGGCATTCAAAACTGTGGCAAAGGTTCTTCAAAGTGGGTTTTGGTGGCCTACAATGTTCAAGGATGCCCAGTTGGTAGTTTCAGCATGTGATGCCTATCAGAGGCATGGGAACATATCTAAGAGAAGTGAGATGCCTCAAAACCCCATTCTAGAGGTTGAGATCTTTGATTGCTGGGGGATTGACTTTATGGGACCTTTCATTTCATCCTATGGAAATCAATACATACTTGTTGCTGTGGACTATGTGTCCAAATGGGTTGAGGCCATTGCTTCCCCTACCAATGATTCCAAGGTTGTAGTGAGGCTGTTCAAGAACATCATCTTCCCAAGGTTTGGAGTTCCAAGGGTTGTCATCTCTGATGGAGGATCCCATTTTGTGAACAAGACTCTGGAAGGTTTATTGAGAAAGCATGGGGTTAAACACAAGATAGCTACTCCATATCATCCTCAAACTAGTGGCCAGGTTGAAGTATCCAATAGACAGATCAAGGCCATTCTTGAGAGGACTGTTAGCTCAAGCAGAAAAGATTGGAGCAAAAGGCTGGATGACGCACTATGGGCTTACAGGACTGCCTTTAAAACTCCAATTGGAACATCACCATTCAGTTTGCTATATGGGAAGAGCTGCCACCTTCCTGTTGAGTTGGAGTACAAAGCTATGTGGGCTGTGAAGTTTCTAAACTTTGATATCAAAACAGCTCAAGAGAAAAGGATCATGCAACTTCATGAACTTGAGGAGATCAGGCTTGAAGCTTTTGAAAGCTCAAAGATCTATAAGGAGAAGACCAAGGTCCTGCATGATCAAAAGATTCTGAAGAGAGAGTTCAAGTATGGTGATTTGGTCTTGCTTTTCAACTCCAGGCTTAAGTTGTTTCCAGGAAAGCTTAAGTCTAGGTGGTCTGGACCTTTCAAAGTTCTTGAAGTGAGGCCTTATGGTACCATTGTCTTGAAAGGAAAGAATGGTCAGGAATTTGTGGTGAATGGACAGAGAGTCAAGCATTACTTAGTTTCACAAGGGAAAGAGGAGGCTACAACATTTCCTCTTCTTGATCCACCAGCCTGTTAAACAGGTTCTCAAAGTCAAACTTAGAGACGTTAAACAAAGTGCTCTTGGGAGACACCCCAAGCTTATCTTTGTACATAGTTCTTTTGGTTTCTTCTCTTTTCCTTTATGTTTTAGAACTTTTTGATGGGTTTTGTGAGTTGGTCTCAGGTACTAGGTGATCCTTGGAGGACATAGCTTGTGATGAATGGAATGGAGCATGTGAGAGAGCTGAGAGGACTGTTTAAAGCCAGAAAAACTTGAAGAACACCTCAGTGCTACCTAGGTGTGCGGGTTAGTGCATGAAGAACCCAGGCCGCAGCAAGACTCGCGATTTACTCCGGCCTAGGCGTGCTACCTGGTGTGAAAGAACCCTGGCCGCACAATACCTTGAGAAGCCCGAAATGTTTAAGTCCCATTTACTGCGGGATGGGTGTGCGGGTCAGAAGAGAGGGAGCTAGGCCGCACGTCTATTCGGAATTCACTCCGGCTTGAGTGTGCGACCTAGAAGCATGGAGGCCAGGCCGCACAAAAAAGAAGGGAGGCCAAAGAGTTTAAGTCCCAAAACCTGCGAGATAAGCGTGCTACCTGGTGTGAAAGAACCCTGGCCGCACAATACCTTGAGAAGCCCGAAATGTTTAAGTCCCATTTACTGCGGGATGGGTGTGCGGGTCAGAAGAGAGGGAGCTAGGCCGCACGTCTATTCGGAATTCACTCCGGCTTGAGTGTGCGACCTAGAAGCATGGAAGCCAGGCCGCACAAAAAGAAGGGAGGCCAAAGAGTTTAAGTCCCAAAACCTGCGAGATAAGCGTGCTACCTGGGAGTAAAGAAGGCCAACCCGCACATATACTCGGAATTTACTCCAAGATGGGCGTGCTAGCTGGGAAGTAAGGGTTCCAGGCCGCAGCAAACAGAGGAACGGCCAGAATGCCTAAGTAAAAAAGGCTGCGGGATGGTTGTGCGGGTTAGACATAGGATGACCATGTCGCACAAAAATGTTTCCGGTTCTACACCGAGACGGTCACACGGCTCGATCCCGACGGTTTCCGGACGCACAAAAGAGAGAAAGGAGGCCGGTCAATGAGAAAAGGACGGGTCAAAGCCTTGACTGGTCAAAATAGATCTATTGACCACCAGTCCAAAGGCTTGACCCTACCCCACACTCTCTCTTCCTCACAACAAACCCGAGTTTGCAACTCTCTCTCTCTTTTCTCTCCATTGTTTTCACCATATCTCTCTCATTTCTCCACCAAAATTGTTGATTCAAAGTGCTCTGAGCTCATTTTTGAGTTGTTAACATCATCCTGATTGCATTTCGAACTCGTTGCATCTTAATCCCAAGGTATTTCATCCTGTTAAAATTCACCTCTTTCCATGTTCTTCAATGGTGATTTTTGAACTTTAAGGTGTGGAATCGATTTTGATAGGTTGTTTTAGACCTTGGGATTATTTTTATAAATGCTAGGGTGCTAGATAGTCTTGCAAAACAGAGCACTTTGTTGGTAATTACCTGTTCTTGAATTTTGAAAATTGTTGCAACAATTTTTTTTTCAAAATTTTGAGACTTTTGTGAGGTTTATCCTTGTACTAACAATATTTTTTGAGAATATCTTGGCAGATGACTGAAAGAACCAACTCTTTGGCCAAGAAGAAGGGCCCTGCATCAAAAGGCAAAGGTTTGGTCTCAGGAACTTCAAAGCCAAGAGACAAAGGTCAAGGTGCAAAGAATACCACAAAGCAAGGAAAGTGTGATCCAGCGCCAAAAAGGACAAGGCCTGAAGGAAGAGCTTTGGTGGTTGCTTCTGGTTCCAAGAAAAAGGGGAAACAGTTGGCTGTGGTATCTGAGAGTGAACAGACTGAAAGTGACTCCAGCAGCTCAGCTGGTGGTTCCCAAGGCACCATTGAAGAGGGATCAAAGAAGTTCAAGAAAACTGAACCAAAAACACTTGATTATCTGGCTAAGTTTCAGCAGATAGAGATCCAGCAAGGGAGATTCCCTGATTTGGACTTTCTGAAGAAGATTGGCCTCTATGAAGATGTCAAGACTTTGCTTGGGAACATGGGTGTTGAGTCACTTTTGGAGATGAGAGAAATCGCTTATGAGCAAGAGTCCCAAGAGTTCTTGGCCTCCTTTGAAGCTTTTATTTACTACCCAAGGGATTCAAGAATCATTCAAGGAGATGGACTTGGACATGTGGAGTTTACTGTGAAAGGGAAGGAGTATTCAGTGTCATTCAGAGAATTGAATAAGATCTTTGGGTTTTCAGCACCTAGAAATGAACTTCTCTCCAACCAGGTCAATCTCAGAAAAGATGAGATCCAACTTCTATGGAGATCAATTGCTTCTGGGAAGTACACAGCTGGAACAGCAAAGGCCTCTTGGATAAGGAACCCAGTTCTGAGATATGTACACAAGATTCTCTCTCACAGCTTTTACTTCAAGATTGATGTTGGAAGAGTTCACAAGGGAGATCTGATGCTTCTTGGTGTAGGGCTGAGACCGCTGATGCCAACACATGAAGATGGGGAACCCTATGAAGGGTATGAATACCCACTTTGCCTTGCATCTCAATTAGCAAGGTCTTTGATGTTCTACAAAAAGTGCATGTGGGGTTCCACAAAGCAAGATGCAAAGCTGACCCATGGATGGGTGGTAACAAAGATCTTGAAAGCCATGGGGTACAGATTCAAGGAGGACAAGGCAAAGTTTGATCTGATTAATGAAGCACATTTGTGTAGGATTGGCTTTCTCCAAGGAAGAGTGGGTACCAAGGTAGTCTACAACTTCAAGACACTCATCAGTGAACCAGCCCAAGTTCTCCTACCCAATCCCTCCATCACCACAGTCCAAGTTAAAAGGAACATTCACTTCTTCTTGCTGAAGGAAGAGCTGTACAATGTCCAAACTGATCCACCAATCCTCACATACAGGCAAGCTTGCAGAGAAGAAGCCTCCAAGGGAAAGAAAGCAACCGCTGAAGATGCTACCACAAGTGCAGCTGGTGCTCAAGATGCTGATCTGCCTCCACCTCAAAAACGTTTTGGTGGAAACAGATATCACTTTGATGATTACAACTGGGAGGAACCAGGCACTTCAGGGTTCAGAGCTCAACAAAAGATTGGTATTCTCCAACAATGGTGCAAGTACCAAGACAAAACCATCCACAAGATGGCCAAATGCATCAAGGAGATGAAGAAGAGGATCAAGAAGCTTAAAAACCCTTGCAAAGGTGGGGCTCCAGCACCGGTTTCACCAAGGAACAGAGAGGAAGTTGGGGATAGTTCCATGAACTGCACAGCCTTGGTCACATATGGAACCACTTGGGTAGATCTTGACGACGGGACTGATGAGGCCAGCCACCATTCTTGGGAAACACCGTCAGGCCACACATCGAACCCCTCCTACTCATTGGGGTCTGATTTCAACAGCCACTAGGTAACACTCAAAACCTTGTAAATAGCATGTAGATTTTCTTTTTCTTTTGCATTTTGCCTGTTTGCTTTGGTTTCACTTCTTTCTCATACTTTTATAACACAAGGGACTGTGTTATCTAAGTGTGGGGGAGGAGTTTTATCCTTTACTAATCATGTTTTCTATTTTCTTATTTTATACTTTGAGTCTTGAGTCACATTCTAGTTGCATATTCATCTAAGTGCATATAAAAACCAAAAAAATGGAAAAATCTGAAAATTTTACACAAAAAAAAAATGATCATGTAGTTGCATTCTCATTTTTAGGATTGAGTCTAGATTGCATTTGCATGTAGGCTGCATCTTGCAAGGAGTAATGATAGGTTTTCTAGAGAGTACATCACTTTGAGAACTTGAATTGAATATGCTTGTGAATCTTTTTCTGTGCTTGCAAAGTCTGAAACGATTTGAATCTGAGAAGCAAGTTTGAATTGAACTCAACTCTAATTAAGTGGGAACCTTGAACCTGACTTGAAAATATCTTGTGATGCATTGTTTGAAAAAGCTTGTGGATACCAATATACATACTTGAGCTAGAACCACAGTTTTCACCACTCTTTTCCTTAGCTCAAGTAGCTGAATCCACATCATGGATCAGTTCCCATACCTTGAACCCATTTCTTTTAAGCCAATGTTTGTGTGTGAATTGAAAGGCCACCTTGGATCAAACTTAGCAGAAAGTGTTAGGTTTAGAGCGACAAGGGCAGGTCTCATTGAGTGCTGTGTTCCAACATCAAGGAACTGAGAGTTTTGGCGAGGAATAAGTGTGGGGGAAAAGACCTTTTGGTGAGTAGAAAAAGGTGAGATGAGTGGAAAAGAGAGAGTGAAAATAGCTAGGGGAATGAAAGAAAAAGAAATCAGTCTTGGTGTTTTGAGAGAGTGAGCTCTGGTTTGTTGAAAAGAAAGAGTCTAGCCTCTAAGTAAAAAAAGGAAGAAAAGAAGCCAAAGGCTCAAATGTTTTGTTAAGAAAGAAAGAAGAGGCTAGAAGTTGTAAAAGAAAAAGAGCTGTGTAAAGTTTGAGTTCCAAGACTTGAGAGGAAAAGTGAAAAGTGAATCCCCTAGTGAGAGGAAAATGAGAGTGAAAAGTGAGGATTTTTGAGCAAGTGAGGAAGCTTTGAGTAGAGGGTGGGGTGTGATGAGTCTTTGCCCTTGTATGCATAGGTTGCTTTTTACCTTTAGCATTCTGCCAAAGTTTGATCATTCATAGAGAGATCCCTTTGCTGCACTTAACCCACTTGAACACTGATGAGATCATTTTAATCTCATAGCCTCTCCCTAGCCAAGCCAGCTTGTTTAAACCTTGCATCATGAGATCCACCTGATAAAAGCTTAATGAATGTGAAAGAGTTGAGAGAGAGATGAACTTGTGGAGATTCCTTACTGAGTTGATATATATCTGAGTATGACTTTGCATTGCATAATTGAGCATGAACTTGAGTTCTCATTGTGATCACTTCTCTCAAAAAGAAAATGTGAACTCTCATTGCATACAACCTCTTTCTCTCATTTGCTCTTTTTGCTTGAGGACAAGCAAAGGACAAGTGTGGGGGAGTTGATATGTTCATAATTTGCATCATTTAGGTTGCATAAATCATTCCAAATCATGTTTTATTTCATGCATTTTAGGTCCTTAGGGTTTGTTTTAGAACTTAGGAGATGCATTAGGTCCCAATCAGTCTATTGCATGTTTTGAGTGTCTATCAGGTGAATGTGGAGCTGAAAAGATGAATCCAGGAGGTGGAATGGTGAGCAAAGCTTGAAAAAGTGAAAAAATTGGGTCCTGGGAGATTATCGGCCATTCTCGCTGGCCAGGAAGGTTTTACCGGCCATTTCCATGTACCGCGGGAAGCTTTACCGGCCATTTTCATGTACCGCGAATGAAGTGTATCGGCCAAAATCTCCGGGTATGAACGTGTCTCAGAAATCGCCTGTCCGGGGAGCCTTCCGGTCCGATTCAGACGGCGGATGCTTCATAGAAGTTGGATAGCATTGCATCACGGTCTCTTAGCAAGTGGAATCGTGGAATTCGGACGCGTGAGCAGAGAGATAAGCTTGTCGGAAGGAACCCCAGTCTCGCAGGTATTCCGGACCGAGCAGATCAGTCCTAAAGGATGCGAAGGACGGTGCACTTCCAGGCCGATTTAGTTTCCGGGTCCTTCATAAGAACCAGAGACATTTGAGTCTTCTTTCCAGAACGTTCAAGAGCATTCAATTCGGATCTATGAGCAGAAAGATACGGTCTCCGGAATGGACACATGTCTAGACGCCTCTCTCTGGTCGCGTACATGCACTGCAAAGATGTGCCCTCCAGGAAGCCTTACACTTCCCAAGCACCGAAGCTTCCTTCACCAAAGTTGGAGATAAATGAGTCCTCTGTCTTCTGCAACCAAAATCATTCAATTCGGACAAGTCTCATAGGAGTTACACTCTCCGGAATGCGAAGTGGTCTAAGCTGCTCTGGATGCTGCGAGATGGTCTTGCGACTTGGTTAACCCGCAGGCCTGAAGATGAACGCCTGAATGCTGATGCTGCGAGTTGATATGTGCGGGTAAACTATCACTGGAAGAGGTCTGAAGCTCAAGAGCAAGAGAAATGCTAAGTCCACAATCGTGCGACTTAGGCATGCGAGTTAGCCGCGCCTGGAACTATGCCGCACGATCACTCGCAAATCACTCCGACTTGAGCCTGCGACCTGCGTGCAATAGAGACCAACCCGCACAGTTTGTACATTCCCCAGAAACCGCCTTAGCCCTGCGAGTTGGAGAGGAAGGAGACCAAGCCGCAGCAACACTCGCAAAACACTCCTACTTAGGCGTGCGGCTAAGACAGGGCGATTCAGGCTTCACAAGACAAGTCTTCATCTACTGCGACTTAGGTGTGCGACCTGGGACATACTGGACCGACCCGCAGTAATTCCCACTTTATCCATTAAAGCCGGGTCAGGACCCGGTTTGTTCCGGGCTGACCCGGTTCGTTTTTAAGGAAGTATAAATACTTTTTAGGTTTTTTTTGGGGAGAGAATTAAGTTTTATTCCCTTTGTCTCTTGCCTCTTTGGTAAAAAAGACTCCATTAAGAAGAGAAATATTTTTATTTGAGTGTTTAATCAAGAGAGTTTAAAGAGATCTGGGTGTTTAAAGCTGTTTTCTTTTGAATCTATCATCTCCATCTCCATTTCTCATCATTAATCATGCTAATCTACTCAACTTGCAAAGGTTTAAGAGAGATTAGTATGATTAGTGAGTAGTCACCCTAATGAGGTTCTAGATGTGTAGGTTAGGGTGCTAAAGTGTTAGATTAGGAGTGCTTAGGGCTAGATTCATTGATTCATCTCTCTAAACAGCTGTTCTCTATGCTAGATCCTTGATAATCACTTGAGATCTAGATTCTGGGAATTTCATGCACCAAAAGTGTTTGATGAAATTCCTGAAAGAGTTGTGTTAGAGGTTTAAGTAATTTTTCATCATGGGAATGATTTGTTAAATGCTTGAATGATCATTAAGAGCTGTTTGTTAATGCATATTGATTCATGTTTCACAAATGGGAATTTGGTTTGAAAATGGATTAGTATAGGGGTTAATACCTTCATGAGAGGATTAACCTAGATTTGAGTTCTTAATCATTTGAATCATGTCTCATCATTGTCATTAGCATTTCTAGTCTAGCACCAAAGCACCCTAACCAACTATCATGTCTAGAATCTCATACCTCCATCATATCATATTCACATCCTTTGTCATTGCTTAGTTCTTGATTAGTCATTGTCATTAGTCTTTAAACCTGTTTAAGTTTGTTAGTTGTCATTAGTTAACCAAAACCCAATCTTTTTTGCTTGAATTAAGAACTTGATCATATAGCTTAGTGTCTATCACCACATTCTTGGATTGATTAACCTCTTTGTGCTACTTTGACAAGGGGATTGATAGCCCTGAGACCCTAAAAAGTCTTATCTATCATCCACTATCATGTCTAAGACCTTTCTCATCATCATACATACATTCTCATCACTTGTCATTTGCTTAGTTCCTTGTTTGATCACTTCTTAGTCATTAATCTTTTTTTAAGTTTGTAGTTGTCATTAGTCAATCAAAACCACTCTTGTTTACTTGAATTGAGAAACTGATCACATAGCTTAGTGTCTATCACCACATTCTTGGATTGATAACCTCTTTGTGCTACATTGACAAGAGGATTGATAGCCCTGAGACCCTAAAAAGTCTTGTCTATCAATTGGCGCCGTTGCCAAATTGTGGATTGTTTAGCATTAAGCTCTGGTCTGTTCTTGAGATCAAGTGCTTATTTTCTTGTTTTTACTGATTACTTTCAAGTTCTGTATGTGATTTCAGGTGCATGAACACCAGGTCTAGATCAAGAAGCCGTGGTCCACCTTTCCCTCTCAACGACAACATCAATCTTTTGGTACCAATGAGGAGAAGGGACAGACGTGGAAGACAGATTGATCAGGCTGATATGGCAGAACAAAGAGAGCATGTGGTGGACATACAACAACCAATTCAGGAGCAACAGGTTCAGGGTAATGGAGCTGGTAATGGAGGTTGTCAAGGGTTAAATCAGGGTAATGTTCATCAGGAACAGGTGCATCACCAACAAGCTTATGTCCACCAGGGACAAGCTCCAGCTCATCAACAGAGGCATCAGGCCAATGTACAGCAAAGACAACAGGTGCACCACCAACATCAGCCCTTCCAACACCAGCAAAGAAGATATGAGCAACCACAAATCTATGTTGGAGAGAATGACAAGGCCAATGCTCATCAGTATGGAATTCAGGCACCACCTGTGCAAAACAACAACTTTGAAGTGAAGGCATCCTTGTTGAATATGGTCCAGAACTCAAAGTTCCATGGACTAGCAATGGATTATCCCTTGGAACACTTGGCAATTTGATAAAGTGTGTGACGTGACCAAGATTAATGTAGTTTCTGAGGACAGTTTCAAGCTAAGATTATTCCCATTCAGTCTTGGTGACAAGCTCACCAATGGGAAAAGAATCTTCCAAGAGGCTCCATTCAAACCTGGGAGCAATGCAAGCAAGCTTTCCTATCTAAGTTCTTCTCCACCTCAAGAACTGCAAAACTGAGGAACCAAATCTCTAGCTTCACTCAGCACAGCAATGAGAGTTTTGGTGAAGCATATGAGAGATTCAGGAGCTACACCAACCAATGCCCACACCATGGGTTTAGTGAGGCATCCCTTTTCAGCAGACTATATAGAGGAGCTCTTCCCAAGATTAGAAACAATCTGGATACTGCTTCCAATGGGAAATTTCTGGGAAAGGAGATACATGCTGCTTTAGAGCTAGTGGAGAACTTAGCAATGAGCAATGACACTTATGGTGAAGACTATGACAGATCAAATAGAACTGCAGGTTCAAGATCAGGACAGAGGCTCACCAAGGAAGTTAAGGAGTTGAGGAGTGAATTGGACAAGTTGAAATTCACCACTCAGAAGCCAATGCATTTTGTAGGAGAGTATGAGGAACCTTCTCAAATCTTTGAGAACATAAGGGAAGAAGGCCTAACCCAGGAGGAGCCTAACTACATTGGGAATCAGAGGTTCCAAAGATATCAGTATGGCAATGCAAACCAGAACCTCTCTTACAGGAACCCCAATGTAGCTAACCTACAAGACCAGGTCTATCCCAATTCTCAAGCTCCACAGAACTTTGTTCCCAAGAACAACTTTCAAGGGTCTTTTCAACCTAAGAATCAGTTTGCTCAGAATAAGGGTTTTGGTCAACAACAGCAACCATTTCAGAGTACTGGTTTCAGTTCACAGCAGCAAAAGGCACCACCAGGGTTTGGTCCACCACAGTTCTTACAGCAGGCGCCGGTTCAACAACAGTTTCAGCCACCAACGGTTCAGCAGCCACAGATGGGGACAGATATGGTTGGTATTCTGCAACAACTACTTCAGGGTCAACAGATCTTTGCAAGCCAGAATGCTGCCATGCAGCAGGAAATCAAGGAACTGAAGCAGAACCAGGCCTCAAGCTCAAGGAACCAAGGTCACATACCTGGAAAACCAGAACCCAACCCCAAGGAATATGCTAAGGCCATCACACTGAGGAGTGGAAAAGAGTTACCTTGTATTGAGAACAACAATGTGATCATTGAGGACAATGATCAAACTGAGGGGGAGGCAGCCTTAAAAGATGATCAAGTTGCTGAGAAACCAAGGACAGAAGAGGGTTAAGAGGTAGCAAAAGAACTTGAACCAGAGAAGACATATGTGCCACCACCTCCATACCAACCCAGGGTCTCATTTCCAGGGAGATTTAAGAAGCAACTTGTGGACAAGGCAAGAGCTGTATTTGAGAAGGCACTCAATGAGACACCACTCACTATGCCTCTCATTGATGCATTCCTAATGTGCCAAAGATAGGTAAGTTCTTGAAGGATTCCATTCTGAACAAGACTAAAGAACTTCAAGGCATGGTGGTACTAAGTCATGAATGCAGTGCTATCATTCAGAAGAAGTCCATTCCAAGGAAGTTGACTGATCCAGGGAGTTTCACACTCCCTTGTGCCATTGGACCTCTTCTATTTTCTGGATGTCTTTGTGATCTAGGAGCATCAGTCAGCTTGATGCCAATCTCTATAGCAAAGAAGTTGGGCTTTAGAGTGTTCAAGCCTCCAAGGATCTCTCTTATCCTTGCAGATAGATCAGTTAGATTGCCTGTTGGTATGTTGGAAGATCTACCTGTTAAGATAGGTGGTTTTGAGGTTCCAACAGATTTTGTTGTGCTGGAAATGGATGAGGAACCAGATGATCCTTTTATCTTGGGCAGGCCATTCTTGGCCACTGCAGGAGCCATTATTGACGTGAGAGGTGGGATAATAGAGCTTCAACTTGGGTCTGAAAAGCTCAAGTTTGATGTGAATGAGATGATGAAGAAACCCACCATTGAAGGTCAATGTTTCTATGTGGAGACAATAGATAGTTGGCTGATGAGTTGCTTGAAGAACTGAACACTGAGGATCCTCTTCAAGCTGCTCTTACTCAAGAACAAGGAGACAATGGGGTCTTAGCAGAAGCAAGTGAAGGGTACAAGTTGTATTTGGACAATGCTAGAGAACTGGGTCCTGAGACAAGGTTTTTGGAACTGGAACAAAGTGGCTCTGAGGTTTTTGCTATCAAAGGATCAGACACCAGTCAAAGTAGCTGGGACAAGGATTGGAATGAGGCTGATGCACCTCCTGTTGAGCTCAAGCTTCTACCAACAGGGCTCAGGTATGCTTTCTTGGGATTAAACTCCACATATCCAGTAATCATCAACGATAGCTTATTAGAGCATCAAGAGAGTGCATTGATTAGTGAGATAAGAAAGTTCAGGAGAGCCATAGGATATTCTTTGGCTGATATTAGAGGGATCTCTCCTGACATTTGCACCCACAGGATTCACCTAGAGGACCAATCTATGTCCTCTATTGAGCATCAACGACGTCTTAACCCCAACCTTAAGGAAGTGGTTAAGAAGGAGATACTAAAACTTCTTGAGGCAGGGATAATTTACCCAATCTCTGACTTAAGATGGGTGTCTCCTATTCATGTTGTGCCCAAGAAGGGTGGGATCACAGTGGTTAAAAACGAGAAGGATGAGCTGATAGCTACTAGGACTGTCATAGGACACAGAATGTGTATAAACTATTGAAAAATCAATGCAGCCTCTAGGAAGGATCATTTTCCTTTGCCTTTCATTGATCAGATGTTAGAGAGGCTTGCAAACCACCCCTTCTTTTGTTTTCTTGATGGGTACTCGGGGTTCTTCCAAATTCCCATACATCCTCGAGATCAAGAGAAAACAACATTTACTTGCCCTTATGGCACATTTTCATAGAGGCGAATGCCTTTTGGTCTCTGTAATGCCCCTGCCACATTTCAACGTTGCATGATGCATATATTATCTGACATCATTGAAGAGAAGGTTGAGGTGTTCAGGATGAAATCAGTGTCTATGGCTCCTCATTCTCGGATTGTCTCTCTAATTTGTCACAGGTCTTGGAGAGATGTGAGCAGCATAACTTGGTGTTGAACTGGGAGAAATGCCACTTCATGGTGCAGGAAGGAATAGTTCTTGGGAACAAGATATCTGAGAAGGGTATAGAGGTTGACAGAGCAAAGGTGGAAGTAATGGTGAATCTGCAAACCCCCACTTCAGTCAAAGGGATAAGGAGTTTCCTTGGGCATGCAGGGTTTTACAGAAGATTTATCAAGGACTTCTCAAGAATAGCTAGGCCCTTGACAAGGCTGTTGTGTAAAGAAGTTGATTTCATCTTTGATGCTGAATGTGAAGAGGCCTTCAAGATGATCAAGGATGCATTAGTCAGTGCACCAATTGTCCAAGCACCAGACTGGTCCCTTCCTTTTGAGGTTATGACAGATGCATCTGATTTTGCAGTTGGAGCAGTACTTGGCCAAAGGAAAGACAAGAAGCTACATGTTATCTACTATGCCAGTAGAACACTTGACTCTGCACAAGAGAAGTATGCTACTACTAAGAAGGAAATGCTGGCAATAGTCTTTGCCTTTGATAAATTCAGAAGCTACCTGGTGGGCTCAAAAGTCATTGTATATACTGATCATGCAGCACTCAGGTATCTGATGACCAAGAAAGATGCCAAGCCAAGACTGTTAAGATGGGTTCTTCTACTTCAGGAGTTTGATATGGAAGTACAAGATAAGAAGGGTATAGAGAATGGAGCTGCAGACCATCTCTCTAGGCTGAGAATAGACTCTAAAGTCCCTCTTAATGAAAGTCTTCCTGAGGAATCACTGATGGTGCTCCACTCTTATTTGGAGTTTGAAGAAGTGGATAGCATTCAAGAGAAGAGGATGCCCTGGTTTGCTGATATTGTGAACTATCTTGCTTGTGGAGTGGAACCACCTGAATTAGATGCCTACCACAGGAAGAAGTTCTTCAGAGATGTCCAAAGATACCATTGGGATGAGCCTTACCTGTATATCCTAAACAAAGATCAGCTGTATAGAAGGTGTCTTGCTGAGGAGGAGATGCAACCTGTGTTGCAAGAGTGTCATGGTTCAACTTTTGGGGGTCACATGGGAGCATTCAAGACTGTGGCCAAGGTTCTTCAGAGTGGGTTTTGGTGGCCCACAATGTTCAAAGATGCTCAGCTAGTTGTTTCAGCATGTGATGCCTGTCAGAGGCATGGGAACATATCAAAGAGGACTGAGAAGCCTCAAAACCCAATTCTAGAAGTTGAGATCTTTGATTGCTGGGGAATTGACTTCATGGGGCCTTTCATTTCATCTTATGGGAATCAGTATATTCTTGTTGCTGTAGACTATATGTCCAAGTGGGTTGAGGCCATTGCTTCCCCTACCAATGATTCCAAGGTAGTAGTGAAGTTGTTCAAGAGCATTATCTTCCCAAGATTTGGAGTTCCAAGGGTTGTTATCTCTGATGGAGGATCTCATTTTGTGAACAAAACCTTGGATGGATTGCTGAGAAAGCATGGAGTGAAACACAATATAGCTACTCCTTATCACCCTCAAACTAGTGGCCAGGTTGAAGTATCTAATAGACAGATCAAGGCCATTCTTGAGAGGATTGTTAGCTCAAGCAGAAAAGATTGGAGCAAAAGGCTAGATGATGCATTGTGGGCCTATAGGACTGCCTTTAAAACTCCTATTGGTACATCACCTTTCAATGTGCTGTATGGGAAGAGCTGCCACCTTCCTGTTGAGTTGGAGTACAAGGCTTTGTGGGCTGTGAAGTTGCTGAACTTTGATATCAAGACAGCTCAAGAGAAAAGGGTCATTCAACTCCATGAACTTGAAGAGATAAGGCTTGGGGCTTTTGAGAGCTCAAAGATTTATAAAGAAAAGACCAAGGCTCTGCATGACCAAAAGATTTTGAAAAAGGAGTTCAAGGAAGGTGATCTAGTGTTGCTATTCAACTCTAGGCTTAAGTTGTTTCCTGGAAAACTTAAGTCTAGATGGTCTGGTCCCTTTAAAGTTCTTGAGGTGAGGCCATATGGAGCTGTTGTGTTAGAAGGCAAGAATGGTCAAGAGTTTGTGGTAAATGGCCAAGGGATCAAGCACTATCTGGTTTCACAAAGGAAGGAGGAAGCTACATCAGTTCCCCTTCTTGATCCACCACGAGCCTGTTAAACAGGTTTCCAAAGTCAAACTTAGAGACTTTAAACAAGTGCTCTTGGGAGACACCCGAAGCTTATCTTTTGTAAATATGCTTTTGATCTTTTGATTTCTTTCTTTTTTATGTTTTAGGATGTTTTGATGGGTTTGTTTAGTGTCTACAGGTTACAGGTTTGAGTTTGGACCCTTGGGAAGTGAATAAAAGATGAAAAGGAATGAAGGAGTGGGCAAAAGCTTACGCCCGGTTTTGAGCATGGTCACCGGCCACGGTCAGATAACAAGGCGTGGCAAGCTTTTTAGCTAAGACATGGGAAAGGAATCACGGTCTTAGGTGTGGCCGTGGCAAAAGAAGCAACCGTTCGGGGTTTGCCACGGCCAAGGGACACGGGACCGCAGGCGGTTGTGGCAAAGAAAATAGAAAAGAAACCATCGTTCGGTGCTTGCCACTGGTAAGAGGCACGAAGAGAAGACACGGCCGTGGCAACACAAAGATGAAGGAACCTGGGATCGAGTTCTGAGACGGCCAAAAGACACGGAACTGAAGCTGGCCGTGGCAAAACAGGTTTGAAAAGCAAGGGTTCGGGTTTGACACGGACAGAGGACATGGGTTAAAGGATCTGGCCGTGGCAAAGAAAAAGATGAACGACCGAGGTTCGGTGCTTGCCACGATGAGTTTGCCACGGGAAGGAGATTTGACCGTGGCACAGGTTGGAAAAGAAGCAGATCTTTGGGGTTTGCCACGGTCGGACGACACGGGACGCTCCAGGCCGCGGCAAAGAAAGCACACATGTTCGGGTTTTGACACGGTCACGTGCCACGGTCAACGATGGTGCGGCAAAATTTTTGAAAAATCTTGACCGTACGGACGTTGACCGGTCAAAGAAGCGCCATACAGCTGTTCCCCACCTAGTCTTCTTCTTCTCACGAGTTTGCTCACCTTCTCTCCATTTCTTGAACTCTAAACACTCATATCTCTCTTGTTCTTGAACCAAATTGAGGAATTCCAACTGCATTGAACTCGTAATCCTGTCTAGTTTCTTGCTGCACATTCGTTTTTCACTCGAAATTTGAAGATTCCAAGGTACTTTAGTCTGTTAAAACTCACCTTTTCCATGTCTTAATGTACTGTTCATGAACAAGAAACACATGGAATCGATTTTAATAGGCCTCTTGATACCTTGGAATCATTTTGTGATTGTTGTGCAAGTAGAATGGATAGGAAATGCTTGAGAATAACCTGTTCTTGGAATTTTTTAGAAATTTCTTGACATTCATCAATTATTTCAGTTTTTTTTTAGAAATTGTGTTTCAAGCTGAACTCTTTGTGTGCATTGCTTCTTGCCATTGCTTTGAGTTTATTGAGTTTTTAACCAGCCTAAGACACATTCTTTTCTAATGAAATCGATCTGTACCACAACTGAACTTGGTGAATTTTTGGAAAACCCTTGTTGTTCTCTTGCTTTGGTGCTCACAGCTGTTTGAGAAAATGCAGGATGGGAGGAACAAAAAGAACAGCAGCCATGGAGAAATCGAAAAAAGAGAAAGCTGGGGCTTCAGAGGATCAGATTATACCTTTTGGGCATAAAGTTTTCAAGAAACAGAAGAAACAGAGAAAGCCAAAGAATCCAGCTGAGAAGAAAGGAAAGAATGTGGCTGCACCAAAGAAAACCAAGGCTTCTACTTCAAAGAATTCTGGCAAATAACTGGCGCTGGTTGAAGTTGTTCAAAGGAAAGGAAAAGAGGTGGATGTGGCTGAGGATGAAGAAGAAACAGAGAGTGATCCTGAAATAGCATTACAGCCGGTTAAGAAAGCAAAGACAAAACCAGAACCTGAGGACAAAGAACCAACTTTTGATGACTACTTTGCTGTGTTCAAGAATGTAAAGGTGCTGCAAACCAAGTTCCCTGATATGGAGAGTTGATATGTTCATAATTTGCATCATTTAGGTTGCATAAATCATTCCAAATCATGTTTTATTTCATGCATTTTAGGTCCTTAGGGTTTGTTTTAGAACTTAGGAGATGCATTAGGTCCCAATGAGTCTATTGCATGTTTTGAGTGTCTATCAGGTGAATATGGAGCTGAAAAGATGAATCCAGGAGGTGGAATGGTGAGCAAAGCTTGAAAAAGTGGAAAAATTGGGTCCTGGGAGGTTATCGGCCATTCTCGCTGGCCAGGAAGGTTTTACCGGCCATTTCCATGTACCGCGGGAAGCTTTACCGGCCATTTTCATGTACCGCGAATGAAGTGTATCGGCCAAAATCTCCGGGTGTGAACGTGTCTCAGAAATCGCCTGTCCGGGGAGCCTTCCGGTCCGATTCAGACAGCGGGTGCTTCATAAAAGTTGGAGAGCATTGCATCACGGTCTCTTAGCAAGTGGAATCGTGGAATTCGGACGCGTGAGCAGAGAGATAAGCTTGTCGGAAGGAACCCCAGTCTCGCAGGTATTCCGGACCGAGCAGATCAGTCCTAAAGGATGCGAAGGACGGTGCACTTCCAGGCCGATTTAGTTTCCGGGTCCTTCATGAGAACCAGAGACATTTGAGTCTTCTTTCCAGAACGTCCAAGAGCATTCAATTCGGATCTATGAGCAGAAAGATACGGTCTCCGGAATGGACACATGTCTAGACGCCTCTCTCTGGTCGTGTACATGCACTGCAAAGATGTGCCCTCCAGGAAGCCTTACACTTCCCCTGTTTTATTCCCTGAGTTGTTATCTGTTGATTGATAAATGAGTCCTCTGTCTTCTGCAACCGAAATCATTCCATTCGGACAAGTCTCGTAGGAGTTACACTCTCCGGAATGCGAAGTGGTCTAAGCTGCTCTGGATGCTGCGAGATGGTCTTGTGACTTGGTTAACCCGCAGGCCTGAAGATGAACGCCTGAATGCTGATGCTGCGAGTTGATATGTGCGGGTAAACTATCACTGGAAGAGGTCTGAAGCTCAAGAGCAAGAGAAATGCTAAGTCCACAATCGTGCGACTTAGGCATGCGAGTTAGCCGCGCCTGGAACTATGCCGCACGATAACTCGCAAATCACTCCGACTTGAGCCTGCGACCTAGGTGCCATAGAGACCAACCCGCACAGTTTGTACATTCCCCAGAAACCGCCTTAGCCCTGCGAGTTGGAGAGGAAGGAGACCAAGCCGCAGCAACACTCGCAAAACACTCCTACTTAGGCGTGCGGCTAAGACAGGGCGATTCAGGCTTCACAAGACAAGTCTTCATCTACTGCGACTTAGGTGTGCGACCTGGGACATACTGGACCGACCCGCAGTAATTCCCACTTTATCCATTAAAGCCGGGTCAGGACCCGGTTTGTTCCGGGCTGACCCGGTTCGTTTTTAAGGAAGTATAAATACTTTTTAGGGTTTTTTGGGGAGAGGACTAAGTTTTATTCCCTTTGTCTCTTGCCTCTTTGGTGAAAAGACTCCATTAAGAAGAGAAATATCTTTATTTGAGTGTGGAATCAAGAGAGTTTAAAGAGATCTGGGTGTTTAAAGCTGTTTTCTTTGGAATCTATCATCTCCATCTCCATTTCTCATCATTAATCATGCTAATCTACTCAACTTGCAAAGGTTTAAGAGAGATTAGTATGATTAGTGAGTAGTCACCCTAATGAGGTTCTAGATGTGTAGGTTAGGGTGCTAAAGTGTTAGATTAGGAGTGCTTAGGGCTAGATTCATTGATTCATCTCTCTAAACAGCTGTTCTCTATGCTAGATCCTTGATAATCACTTGAGATCTAGATTCTGGGAATTTCATGCACCAAAAGTGTTTGATGAAATTCCTGAAAGAGTTGTGTTAGAGGTTTAAGTAATTTTTCATCATGGGAATGATTTGTTAAATGCTTGAATGATCATTAAGAGCTGTTTGTTAATGCATATTGATTCATGTTTCACAAATGGGAATTTGGTTTGAAAATGGATTAGTATAGGGGTTAATACCTTCATGAGAGGATTAACCTAGATTTGAGTTCTTAATCATTTGAATCATGTCTCATCATTGTCATTAGCATTTCTAGTCTAGCACCAAAGCACCCTAACCAACTATCATGTCTAGAATCTCATGCCTCCATCATATCATATTCACATCCTTTGTCATTGCTTAGTTCTTGATTAGTCATTGTCATTAGTCTTTAAATCTGTTTAAGTTTGTTAGTTGTCATTAGTTAACCAAAACCCAATCTTGTTTGCTTGAATTAAGAACTTGATCATATAGCTTAGTGTCTATCACCACATTCTTGGATTGATTAACCTCTTTGTGCTACTTTGACAAGGGGATTGATAGCCCTGAGACCCTAAAGTCTTGTCTATCAATGGAGCTGCTGAAAAAGATGGGGCTTCTTGAAGAGGTTCAGCTCATTTTTAAAAACATGGGATTTGGTGGATTCTTTGAGATGAAAGATGTGGCTCATGATGGTGTAACACAAGAGTTCCTTGCATCCCTTGAAGTTTGTGGATATGGCCCAAGATATCAGAGGATCATGGAGGGAAATGGTCTTGGGCACATAGAGTTCACAATCAATGGTACAAAATACCATGTAAGCTTCAAGGAACTAGATGAGAACTTTGCTTTTCCAAGACCTGCACAGGATGAGACACTGAAGTTCACATACCCTGATCACATGATTACTGACCTATGGGATACAATTGTTTTTGGGAGTTTCAGAGGAGGAAGATGCAAGAGTTCATGGATAAGAAACCCAGCCATCCACTATGCTCACAAGGTGCTTTGCCAAATGTTCTTTACCAAGCACAATGATGGTGTGGTGCATCTAGCTGATATGGAACTACTGGGTATGGGTCTACATCCTCTCATCAGTCACTTGAGGAGCAAGAGAGAATTTCGCCTCCCACACTACATCCCATCTAGTAGTGCATTCTTGGCATGCCATATGCTGATATACAAAGACATTGCTTGGAGTGAGGGTAAAAGGCAGAAGCTCACTAAGTTGCACAATGGATGGCTAGTGACAAAGATTCTGAAAGCAAGAGGTTTTGTATTTGATGATGTTGAGGTCAAGCCTGAGTTGATTGATGAAGCTACCCTCACCAAGGTTGGGTTCTTGGCAGAAAGCAATGGTGAAAACTTCTTGTACACCTTCAAGCTCTTACAAGTTCAAGTTCTGTTGCCACACCCAGCCATCACCACTCTCACAGAAAGGCACAATGTCTCCTTTATTGTTTTAAAGGACCAGCTCTACAACCCAGCCATTCACCCTCCAATTCGCAAATGCAAGAGGACCTCAAGTTCCAAGGGAAAAGAGCCAGTTGAAGAGCAGAGCACAACCAGGACCGCCGGTTGTGAGAATGAGGAGCCAAGAGATTTTGAAAGAAGGATGGGAGCAGGCCGGTACCACTTTGATCCTTATGTTTGGGGTGAACCTGATTATCACACAAGGAAGCTGTATTCCAGAGTTAACAGCCTTCAGAAATGGTGCAAATGGCAAGACAAAACAATCCACAAGCTCGTTGACTGTGTTAGGCAACTTAAGAAGAAGGTTAAGAAACTCACAGCTCCAGCCACCTCACCCAAACAAGACACAAGAGAAGATGTGGGAGAAAGCTCAGCCGCTCATGACCTTGTGTTACCACCAGGAAAAGAAGACTGGGTGAACCCGGCCACAGCGTTCCTACCCGATTCACCTGAGAGCAGCCCACCTAGATACTCAACTCCATCATGTTCCACCTCCAACCCATCCCACTACCTGGGATCAGACCTCAGTGATTGAGGTAAACACTCTAAAACTCTGTATATATGCATATAAATCTTCTTTTCCCTTTTGCATTTTACTTGTTTGCTTTGCTTTAACTCCTTTCTCATGCTTTTATAACACAAGGGACTGTGTTATTTAAGTGTGGGGGAGGAGTTTCATCCTTTACTAATCATGTTTTCTCTGTTCTTATTTTACACTTTGAGTCTTGAGTCACATTCTTGCATGCATTCATGTAGAGTTTCATCTAAGTGCATATAAAAAAAAAAACCAAAAAAATTGAAAAATCTGAAAAATTTTCACAAAAAATGATCATGTAGTTGCATTCTCATTTTTAGGATTGAGTCTAGTTGCATATTCATGTAGGCTGCATCAATGCAAGGGAGTAATGATAGGTTTTTCCTTGAGAGAATATCACTTTAAGAATTCGGTTCACTGCCCTAGTTTCTAGTTCTTTGCTGCATGTAAACAAGAATGAAATCAAGACTGATCCATGCTTTGAACTTGTTGAGTGAATCAAGCTTTGAATAGTCCAGCCTTATCTAAGTGAGAACATTAATTTGACAATTTAATTATCATTGCTTGGGCATGTCATTGTGAACTCATGGGTACCCTCAAAATATTTGAGCTCTCTTATCCCTTTTACCACTCTTTGCTAGCTCAAATAGCTGTTCTCACACTTTGAGACAGTTCCATACCTTTAATAAAACCTTCCTTGAAGCCTGAAACACTATAGTGAGAGATGTGAGGCCTTTTTCTGAATAAACTTGACAGAAAGTGTTGGGTTTAGGGCGACAAGAGTAGGGTCTCATGTAGATCTAGCTCAACATCACGAGTCTAGAATAGGCTAGGAAGAGTTCTTGAGAGAGGAGTAGCTAGGATGTGATCTTCATGGGAGTAGAGTTAAGGTGAAAGACCAATTTGGGGCATTGGGTAGATGGGATTCTGCTCTTGTATGCACCAGTTGCCTTTTACCCTTAGCATTCTGTTAAAGTTTATTCCTTCTTGAATGATCCCTTGAGCTGAATGGAAGCCAAAATATAAATGAGATCATCTTTGTCTCATAACCCTGTCCCAAGACAAGTGAGTTCACATGATTTGCATAAGCATGATTCACATGAGCTATAATGAATGTCAAAAGGTTGGAACTATGGCTGTTTGTGAAAAACTTAAGCTTGAGCTTGATTCATTCATTGATAAGTATGGCTAAAGTTTTGTGAGTAATCTTGTTTGCAATGCATCTTAGAATTAGCAACTAGGACAGTGAGCCTTGAATTCTTTTAGTGATACACTCTCTCATTAAGGAATATGAACTCCCAATGCATACAACCTCTTTCTCTCATTTGCTCTTTCTGCTTGAGGACAAGCAAAGGACAAGTGTGGGGGAGTTGATATGTTCATAATTTGCATCATTTAGGTTGCATATTCAATTCCAAATCATGTTTTATTTCATGCATTTTAGGTCCTTAGGGTTTGTTTTAGAACTTAGGAGTTGCATTAGGTCCCAATGAGTCTTTGCATGTTTTGAGTGTTTATCAGGTGTATTTGGAGCTATTTGGAGTTGAAAGGATGAATCCAGGAAGAGAAATGGTGATCAAAGCTTGAAAGATTGTGAAAATGGGTTTTGGAGGTTCTCGGCCATTCTCGCGTACCGCAGGAAGGTTTTTCTCGGCCATTCTCATGTACCGCGGGTGGATTCCTCGGCCAAAACGCGTACTGGCTTAATGAATTCCTCGGCCAAAATTTCCGGATGCAGACACGTTTCCGAAATCGCCTGTCCGGGGAACCTTCCGGTCCGATTCAGCTGTCGGTTGCTTCATCAAAGTTGGAGACGATTGGATCACGGTTCCAGAGCAAGTGAAATCATAGAATTCGGAAACGTGAGCAGAGAGTTAAGCTTGTCGGAAGGAACTCCTGTCTCGCTGCCGTTTTGGACCGACCCGATGAGCTCCGAAGAATGCGAAGGACGGTGCACTTACAGACCGATTCAGTTTACGGGGCCTTCCTCAGAAACCGAGATATTGGAGTCCTCTTTCCAGAACGTTTGAGATCATTCAATTCGGAGCTGTGAGCAAGAAGATAACGTTTCCGGAATGGACACACATCTAGAAGCCTCTTTCTGATCGTGTCAATGCACTGCGAAGACGAGCCCTCCAGGAAACCTTCCACTTCCCAAGTGATAACTAAGAGTTTTCAGGCTCTTAGAAGGGTTATCAATCCCCTTGTCAAAGTAGTATAAGGGGTGTCAAACCAAGCTTGTAAACGAGACACTAGCCTATGTCATTTGTTCACTTAAGTCAAGACAAGATGATAAAAGTTTGGTGACGATGATTAACAGGCAAATGAGCAATAAAGTTAAATAAAAGCAGAGATTTAAACTAATCAAGATGCAAATAACAAACAGGTGATTCAGATGATGGTAATGAATGATAAAGGCAGAAGCTTTAGACAGGATATTTGACTCGATGCTTCCAAGTTAGACTAAGGGGCTAATGAATCATTTTATCAAGCGATTTCATTTGACTTTGAACTCAAGGCACGTTAATCTTCTCATGAAAGTATTAAACGTCTAAACTGATCCTCTTTCATACCAAAATCCCTTTGGAGAAACACGAATCAGTCAGCAATAAGAATCGGTTCAAAAACGTCATTTAAGAGAACAAACTATCACTCTCGCGATGAAAGACTCTTAAACCCTTAACCGAATGGTTCAGTCATTTCTACAAACACTTCTGATGCTAGATATGTCTCAGATCTGAATCTCAAGTGATGTGCTTGGATCCAGCGTAGAGATCTCGTCGGTTAAGGAATGAAACATGCAAGACTAGACACCTAAACCCATTAATCCTCCTTGAAAGCACCCTAATCTACCTATCTAAAGCCGCTTAAACGACTACTCACTGATCATAACGAGCTCACTAAGTCCTTTGCAAGACGTGTAGCTAGTCATGATAAGGAGTTTGATGTTGGATGATAAAAGAAATAAAGAAAGAACAAGATTCTGATGCAAAAAGGAGATATCGGATTAGATTAATCAAGTTTCACAAAAGAGGCAAGTTCTTAGAGCTAAAAAAAGAGATAAGAGATAAGATAAGTAGGTTTTTAGTCTCAAAATGTATTTATAGCAAAGGGAAAGTGTCGTGGGTCAGCCCGGAACAAACCGGGTACTGAACCACCTGCTTGGGTTGATGGGTGAGTGCCACGGTGTGTCGGAAAGTGAAGCCGAGGTCTTCATGCCGAGGCGTGCACGTGAGTCAGGATCCAGATGAAGATCTCGTGAAGAACACGACAAGAACATGCATGAACCCTAGTCTTTGATCTATCCTCACGTGTATGTTCTTGAGCCATTCTGTTCTTGATTCTGGGTTCGTGACAAGGGACCTCGGGATAAAATGTCAAGGGGTCATGATGTCGAGGTGCTTGGGAGAACACAGTCCAGCATGCACGCCGAGGTCATTACACCGAGGTGTACTTTCAACACTTAGTCGTTTCCAGCTTCAGTTCTTACGTATGCATGCCTCGATCTAACCATGCCAAGGCTTTGGCACGAGGTCTAGTCCAGAATACTTCCAAGATATGAGCCTCGACTTGAGTGACGCCAAGGTAAAGATACCGAGGCTTGTGAGAATACTTAGCGCGTATCGCAACTCTTTTAGGCTTGTATCGACCATGTCACCTTCCGGAAGCAGTAACTTTCAGCACACGACTCCAATTGCTCTGGGACCAGTTCCACAGTCAAGATGACTCAATAAGCTCGAACTTTGGTGAAGAAACCATCGGAGCTTGGGGAGTGGAAGGCTTCCTGGATTTAACATCTTTGCGCCGCATTGAAATCACTGGAAAAAAGACTTTTAGACCGATGTGAACTCCGGAGACCCTATCTTCCAAACCTTTGCTCCGAATTGAGCGATTCCAAATGCTCTGAGAAGATCTTCCATGGATCTCGAACTTTGGTGAAGACCGGGTAAGCTGGTTCGGTCTGGAGGGGCTCCGTCCGCCATGATCTTTGAAGTTCGCCGTTCAGTTCTCGGGTACGCGCAATGCTTGTGAATGCTCCGGTAACCGGCTTTGTATTCCAACTCAACCTGTGGGTGCATATATCAGGAGAGATTCCTCTAATGTCAGCCAAGGAATACCCTATGGCTCTCCTGAATTTCCTTATTTCACTAAGTAATGCACGTTCCTCATGCTCAACCAAGTTATCGTTTATGATCACAGGAAAAGTAGAGTTTAGACCTAAGAATGCATACCAGAGCCCTGTTGGTAGAGGCTTGAGCTCAACAAGGGGTGCGTCTGCCTCATTCCAATCGGCATCAAAGCTGCATTGGCCCAGAACAGCTTCCTCGACCTTTGCTTCATTCTCGTGCGGTTTACCATCGGCCTCGGTATGAGTTGTCACGGCCATGATATCTCGAGGTGTCTCTTCTTTTCCCTTTGACTCCTCGCTTTCTAGAATGTCGAGGCTGCTCGTGTGGAGCTCCAAAAACCTTGCCTTAGCTCCAAGTTCCCTCGGTTGGTCCAAAAGACGCTTGTACACCTCGCTTTCCTCGTTCAAGTACCCGTGCTCGCTTTGTTCCCGCGTTAAGACCACTTGTAATGGATCCTCTGCGTTCAACTCTTCAAGGAGCTCATCAGCCAGCTCCTCCATTACCTCCACATAGAAAACCTGACCTCCAATGGTTGGTTTCTTCATCATTTCCTTCACGTTGAACTTCATAGTCTCGGAACCGATATGTAGTTCAATCATTCCTCCTCTCACATCTATTATGGCTCCTGCGGTTGCTAAGAACGGTCGGCCCAAGATGATAGGGTCTAATGGTTCCTCGTCCATCTCAAGAACTATAAAGTCCGTGGGGATTTCTATCTCACCGATCCTCAAAGGTAGATCCTCAAGCAACCCCACCGGTAATCTAACCGATCTATCAGCTAATACAAGAGATATCTTGGCTGGCTTGTAGCTTTTGTATCCCAATCTCTTGGCCACCGTGTAAGGCATTTAGCTCACAGAAGCTCCAAGGTCATATAAACAGTTTGAGAACTTCAGGTGACCTAAAGCACACGGGAAAGTGAAGCTGCCCGGATCGGATAGCTTCCTTGGTATAGATCTTCTTTGTATTATGGCACTGCACTCATGGCTCAGTATCACCATACCCTGGAGCTCCTTTGTCTTGTTGAGGATCCCGTCCTTTAGAAACTTCCCAAGCTGGGGTATAGCTAAGAAAGCATCTATAATGGGTAAGGTGAGTTGCGTGTTCTCCAAGTGTTTCTCAAAGACCGCCTTGGCCTTGTCTAGGATTTTCTTTTTGAAACGCCCTGGGAACGGTATCTTGGGTTGATAAGGTGGTGGTGGAACATAGGGCTTTTCAAGCTCGGTTGTCTTTTCCACCTCTTTTCCTTTGTCCTTGATCGGTTCCTTCTCTAAGACCGCTTCTTTACACGCATCGTCTGAGGCTGCCTCCCCCTCTAATTGCTCCTTACCACTCCTCAATGTGATAGCGTTCACATACTCTTTAGGGTTCGGCTCCGGTTTACCTGGTAAAGCCGGGCCTCTTGATGATGTAGAAGCTTGATTCTCCTTAAGCTCTCTGATATCTTGCTGCATTGTCGCGTGCTGGCTCTCAACCCTTTTCTGGCCCTGTAACAGTTGCTGTAGTATCCCACAGACGTCGTTCCCCATTTGATTCTGACCCGTTCCCTGAATCTGTTGTTGATTACCCATCGGCTACGGATGGAACCCTGGTGGAAACTTGTGTTGCTGCGGTTGGTTGTTGAAGTTGTTACTCTGAGCCGCTTGATTCTGCTGAGTGTAGCCGTGCTGTTGCCCACTGAACTGTTGCTTGGGCTGGAAGGTATTCTGAAAAGGAGCCTTTTGAGCATAGCTTTGTTGTTGTTGTTGAGCAGGGTACACTTGGTCTTGAGGGTTAGCTACATTCGGGTTTCTGTATGAGAGGTTTGGGTTACTGTTGTTGTTGTTAGACCGCTGATACCTCTGCTGATTCCCTATGTAATTCAGCTCCTCTTGTGTTAGACCATCTTCATCAACATTGTCAAAACTTGGCCCTTGCTCATCAAACTCGCCTACAAAGTATATTGGCTTTTGAGTCGCCATCAAAACCTTGTCAAGCTTACTCTGAAGCTCTCTTATATCCTTTTTCATGCGCTGTTCATCACTAGATCCCTCTGTACGGTTTGCTCTATCAAAGTCCTCTCCATACGTGTCATTGGACATGGCTAGGTTCTCAACTAGTTCCATTGCCGCAGTGATCTCTTTTCCAAGAAAATTCCCATTTGAAGCTGTATCGAGTTGGTTTCTGATCTTGGGGAGTGCACCTCAGTATAAAGTACTCAAGAGGGATGCCTCTGAGAAGCCGTGGTGTGGGCATTGGTTAGTGTAGCTTCTAAACCGTTCCCAAGCTTCACTAAAGCTCTCGTTATTGTGTTGCGTGAAACTTGAGATCTGATTCCTGAGCTTAGCCGTGCGTGATGTGGAAAAGAACTTTGATAAGAACGCCAGTTTACACTGCTCCCAGGTTTGTATAGAACCCCTCAGTATATTCTTTTCCCACTGGTGTGCTTTATCACCGAGGCTGAAAGGGAACAAGCGTAGCTTGAAGCTATCTTCGGAGACGCCATTTATCTTGGTTAAGTCGCAAACCCGATCAAATTGATCTAGATGCTCAAGAGGGTCTTCTCCAGCCAGACCGTGGAACTTTGAGTTTTGCACCATATTGAGCAGGGAAGCTTTAACTTCAAAGTTGTTGTTTTGAACTGGTGGAGCTTGAATCCCAGCTCGGTATTGGTGCGCATTAGCTCGGTCATTCTCTCCAACACAGATTGGAGGATGTTGTCTCTGAACTTGGGGCGGTGGCGGATGAACATGATGGGCTTGTTGTTCATTTCTATTCGCTTGGTGTTGGTTTTGCTGAGCAAACCGTTCGTTTCTTTGAGCCTGTTGCTGATTAACATAGGCTTGTTGTTCATTTCTTCCTGCCTGCGCCTGATTAGCCTGAGCCTGGTGCTCGGCTGCCTGAGCCTGTTGCTCCATTCTCTGTTGTTCTGCCATTCCAAGTCTGTCAAAGTGCCGTTCTCTCTCGCGAGCTCGCCTTTCTAATCTGTCGATGTTATCGTCGTATGGGAAAAGTGATCCTGTGCTCCGAGACCTGGTATTCATGCACCTGAAAACAAAACAAGAACTTGGAAAGAAGTTAGTAAAATAAAGGAAAGAAAAGCTTGAACTCAAGAACAAACAAGAGACTAATTCTCCTACAAGTTGGCAACGGCGCCAATTGATAACTAAGAGTTTTCAGGCTCTTAGAAGGGTTATCAATCCCCTTGTCAAAGTAGTTTTCAGGCTCTTCATGATTAGTGAGTAGTCATCTTTTAAACTTCTAGGTGTGTAGATTAGGGTGCTTAGATGTTTGATTGGTGATGTTTAGGGTTTAGATTCTCATTCCATTTCCTTAGTTAGCTGCTCCTAATGCCAGATTTCCTTGGGAAAGTGAAATCTGGGTTCATAGGCATTTCATGCACCAAAAGTGTTTGTTGAAATGCCTGAATGAGCTAACTTAAGGGTTTATGCCTTTTTCATCATGGGAATGATTTGTTAAATGCATGAATGACATATTAGAACTGTTTCTTAATGCTCATTGATTCATATTTCACAAATGATGATTTGGTTTGAAAGTGGATTAGTGTAGAGATTAATGCATTCATGAGAGGATTAGTCTAGATTAGAGTTCTAAGTTGAAATGTTTGAGATCATGTGATTTCTTGTTATGTCTTTCTGTATAAGATTCAGTCTTCTTGGTTGAGAGATTGTTTGGTCACTTATTAGGCTTGATGCATTATGCTTGCTGATTGCTTGATTATATCTAATGGTTGTTAGACTTAATTAAGTGATTTGCAAAGGGATTATTGTCATGGGAATGAATTAATCTGATTAAGAAGCCTAGACTAAAGAGTAGCAAGTGTTGCATTATGTTCTTAGCATCATGATTCAATATCTAAAGCACCCTAATCAATGATCACATCTAGAGGTTTAGCTTTTATCATTTGCTTAATCACCATCATCTTGTTTTGTTTGCTTGCTTGGTTCATTAATCATAGCTTGTTTGTTTCTTGTTTTATGCTTTCTTGTTGCTGGTTTCACAAAACTCATCTTTGATTACTTGACTTAAGAACCTATCACATAAACTAGTGCCTAACTACCACACATATGGATTGACACCCCTTATACTACTTTGACAAGGGGATTGATAACCCATCTAAGGCCTTAAAAATCTTAGTTATCACTTAAATGACAGATTAAACTGATTCTTAATGCTTGTTGAATCATGTTTCACTAATGATGATTAGGTTAGAAACTGTTTTAGCATAGGAGTTGATACCTTCATGAGAGGATTAGCTTAATCAATGATGTTTAAGTTGAATGGTTTGCTTGATCATATGGTTCATTAGCTCACTAGTTTATCACTGAAGGCACCCTAATCCACTATCATGTCTAAGATCTTTCTCATCATCATACATTCATTTTCATCACTTGTCATTTCCTTAGTCATTAATCTTGTTTTAAGTTTGTAGTTGTCATTAGTCAATCAAAACAACTCTTGTTTACTTGAATTGAGAAACTGATCACATAGCTTAGTGTCTATCACCACATTCTTGGATTGATAACCTCTTTGTGCTACATTGACAAGGGGATTGATAGCCCTGAGACCCTAAAAAGTCTTGTCTATCAGGGAGCAGTGTAAACTGGCGTTCTTATCCAAGTTCTTCTCCACATCACACACGGCAAATCTGAGGAATCAGATTTCAAGTTTCACGCAACACAACAACGAGAGCTTTAGTAAAGCTTGGGAACGGTTCAGGAGCTATACCAACCAATGCCCACATCACGGCTTTTTGGAGGCATCCCTCCTGAGTACTCTATACCGAGGTGCCCTCTCCAAGATCAGAAACCAACTCGATACAGCTTCCAATGGAAATTTTCTTGGGAAAGAGATAAATGCGGCAATGGAACTAGTGGAGAACCTCGCCATGTCTAATGACGACACGTATGGAGAGGATTTTGACAGGGCAAACCGTTCAGAAGGATCTAGTAAAGAACAGCGCATGGAGAAAGATATAAGAGAGCTACAGAGCAAGCTTGACAAGGTTCTAATGGCTACACAAAAGCCAATACACTTTGTGGGCGAGTTTGATGAGCAAGGGCCGAGCTTTGATAATGTTAATGAAGATGGTCTAACTCAAGAAGAGATAAACTACATTGGAAACCAACAAAGGTATCAGCGGTTTAACAACTTTGGGAATCATCGAAACCTCTCTTACCGGAACCCAAATGTAGCTAATCCCCAAGACCAAGTGTACCCTGCTCAACAAAGCAATGCTCCAAAAGCTCCATTTCAGAACAGCTTTCAGCCCAAGCAACAATTCAGTGGGCAGCAACAGAGTTACAGTCCGCAGAATCAACCGGCTCAAAGCAACACCTTCAACAGCCAACCGCAGCAACATAAATTTCCACCAGGGTTCAATCCGCAGCCGATGGGTAATCAGCAACAGAACCAGGGAACGGCTCAGAATCAGATGGGACCTGACGTCTGTGGGCTTCTACAGCAGCTGTTACAGGGTCAGCAACGAGTTGAGAGCCAGAATACAACAATGCAACAGGATATAAGGGAGCTTAAGATGAATCAAGCTTCAACATCATCAAGAGGACCGGCTTTACCAGGTAAGCCGGAGCCCAACCCCAAGGAGTATGTGAACCCCATCACACTGATGAGTGGTAAAGAATTACAAGCTCCAGCACCTGAAACAAAGCTCATTGAGGACAATGAGCAAATCGGAGGGGAGGCGCCTCAGATGATGCACAAGAAGATGAGGTTTTGGAGAAGGAACCGATTAAAGACAAAGGTAAAGAGGTGGAGAAAACACCTGAGCTTGAAAAATCCTATGTTCCACCACCACCTTATCAACCCAAGATACCATTCCCAGGACGTTTCAAGAAGAAAATCTTGGAGAACACGCAACTGACTTAGGAGAACACGCAACTGACTTTACCTATCATAGACGCTTTCTTAGCTATACCACAGCTCGAAAAGTTTCTAAAGGATGCAATTCTCAACAAGACAAAGGAGCTCCAGGGTATGGTAATATTGAGTCACAAGTTCAGCGCTATCATTCAAAGGAGGTCTATACCAAGGAAGCTATCCGATCCGGGCAGCTTTACATTACCGTGTGCCATAGGTCACTTGAAGTTCTCAAATTGCTTATGTGATCTAGGAGCTTCTGTGAGCTTAATGCCTTACACGGTGGCCAAGAGACTGGGGTTTAAAAGGTACAAGCCGGCCAAGATCTCCCTTGTATTAGCTGATAGATCGGTAAGATTACCGGTGGGTTTGCTTGAGGATATGCCTTTGAGAATCGGTGAGATTGAGATCCCGACTGATTTTATAGTTCTAGAGATGGACGAGGAGCCTCTTGACCGCATAATCTTGGGGCGACCGTTCTTAGCAACAGCAGGAGCGATCATCGACGTAAGAGGGGGTATGATCGAGCTACACATCGGTTCCAAAACTATGAAATTCGACGTGAAGGAAATGATGAAGAAACCGACCATTGGAGGTCAGGTTTTCTATGTGGAAACCATGGAGGAGCTAGCTGATGAGCTCCTTGAGGAGTTAAACGCAGAAGACCCATTACCAGTGGTCTTAACGAGGGAACAAAGCGAGCACGGGTACTTGAACGAGGAAAGCGAGGTGTACAAGCGTCTCCTGGACCAACCAAAGGAACTTGGAGCTGAGACGAGGTTTCTGGAGCTCAGGATGAGTGGCCTCGACATTTTAGACATTGGAGAGTCCAAGAGTGTTGAGGAGACACCTTGGGGTATCATGGCCGTGACATCTTATGCCGAGGTCGATGGTAAACTGCGCGAGAAAGAAATGGCTGAGGAAGCTGTTCCAAGCCAATGCAGCTTTGACGCCGATTGGAATGAGGCTGATGCACCCCCTGTTGAGCTCAAGCCTCTACCAACAGGGCTCAGGTACGCTTTCTTAGGCTTAAATTCCACATATCCCGTGATCATCAATGATAGCTTGCTAGAGCATGAAGATAGTGCATTGCTTAGTGAGATAAGAAAGTTCAGGAGAGCCATAGGATATTCTTTGGCTGATATTAGAGGAATCTCTCCTGACATATGCACCAACAGGATACACCTAGAAGACCAAGCTATGTGTTCTATTGAGCATCAACGACGTCTTAACCCGAATCTCAAAGAGGTGGTTAAGAAGGAGATACTCAAGCTCCTTGAGGCAGGGATAATTTACCCAATCTCTGACTCAAGGTGGGTATCTCCTGTTCAAGTTGTGCCCAAGAAAGGTGGGATCACGGTGGTTAAAAATGAAAAGGATGAGCTTATAGCCCAAAGAACTATAACCGGTCAACGCATGTGCATAGACTATAGAAAACTGAATTCTGCTTCTAGAAAATATCATTTTCCTTTGCCATTCATTGATCAAATGCTTGAAAGGCTGGCTAACCATCCTTATTTTTGTTTTCTTGATGGGTACTCGGGGTTCTTTCAAATCCCCATAGATCCCCGAGATCAAGAGAAAACAACATTTACATGCCCATTTGGCACTTATGCTTATAGGAGAATGCCTTTCGGTCTTTGTAATGCACCGGCCACTTTTCAAATATGTATGATGCATATCTTCTCTGACCTGATTGAAGAGAAAATGGAGGTGTTCATGGACGATTTTTCTGTCTACGGCTCCTCTTTCTCCGATTCTCTCTCTAATCTATCTCAGGTTTTAAAGCGATGTGAGGAGCATAAGCTCGTCTTGAACTGGGAGAAATGCCATTTTATGGTTCAAGAAGGGATTGTCTTGGGTCACAAGGTATCAGAGAAAAGCATAGAGGTGGACAAAGCCAAGATCGAGGTTATGGTGAACCTACAAGCTCCTAACTCATTGAAAGGAATAAGAAGCTTCCTTGGTCACGCAGGGTTCTACAGAAGGTTTATCAAAGATTTCTCAAAAATAGCTCGACCCTTGACGAGGCTATTGTGTAAAGAGGTTGAGTTTATCTTTGATGAGGAGTGTGAGGAAGCGTTCAAGAGGATCAAGGAGGCATTGATCAGTGCACCGATTGTCCAGGCCCCTGATTGGTCATTACCCTTTGAAGTGATGACAGATGCATCGGATTATGCCGTGGGGGCTGTCCTGAGGCAAAAGAAAGATAAGAAGCTCCATGTGATCTATTACACAAGTCGTACCTTGGATTCAGCTCAAGAGAAGTATGCCACCACCGAGAAAGAAATGCTGGCCATTGTGTTTGCGTTTGATAAATTCAGGAGTTATCTCGTGGGATCAAAGGTCATGGTCTATACAGATCACGCGGCTTTGAGATATCTGATGACCAAGAAAGATGCTAAGCCGAGGCTTCTCAGACGGGTTTTGTTGCTTCAAGAGTTTGATATGGAGGTGCTTGATAAAAAGGGTATTGAGAATGGAGTTTCCGACCATCTCTCAAGGCTGAGGATCGAAGAACAAGTCCCCATAGATGATGCTTTGCCCGAAGAACACCTCATGCTAGTCAAGTCCTACTTAGAAGTAGAGGAGGCCAACACGATTAAGGAAAGGAGCCTCCCGTGGTTTGCAGATCTTGTGAACAACTTGTCATGCGGTTTAGAGCCACCAGAGCTAGATTCTTATCAGAGGAAGAAGCTCTTTAGAGATGTGATGAGGTATCATTGGGATGAGCCGTATTTATACGTGCTTAACAAGGACCATCTCTATAGACGATGCTTGGCCGAGGAAGAAATCTACCCAGTGCTACAAGAATGTCACGGCTCAGCGTATGGTGGCCACTTAGGTGCTTTCAAGACGGTAGCCAAGGTTCTACAAAGTGGTTTTTGGTGGCCGACTATGTTTAGAGACGCTCAGAGTGTTGTTTCAAGGTATGAAGCTTGTCAAAAGCACGGTAACATATCCAAGAGGAATGAAATGCCCCAGAACCCGATTCTTGAAGTAGAGGTCTTCGATTGTTGGGGCATTGACTTCATGGGTCCCTTTGTAAGCTCATATGGGAATCAGTATATACTTGTTGCTGTCGACTATGTAAGCAAGTGGGTAGAAGCGGTTGCATCTTCGACCAATGATTCAAAAGTTGTGGTAAAGCTCTTTAAGAGCATCATTTTCCCAAGGTTCGGAGTTCCAAGAGTAGTTATCAGTGATGGAGGAAGCCATTTCATCAATAAGACTCTTGAGAGTCTTTTGAAGAAGCACGGAGTAAAACACAAGGTGGCTAGCCCTTATCATCCTCAAACAAGCGGTCAAGTAGAAGTCTCAAACCGCCAGATCAACGCTATCTTGGAGAGAACCGTGAACTCATCTAGGAAAGATTGGAGCAAGAAGCTTGATGATGCTTTGTGGGCTTACAGAACCGCGTACAAAACCCCCATTGGAACCTCACCATTTAACTTGCTCTATGGGAAAAGCTGCCATTTACCGGTCGAGTTGGAGTACAAAGCCTTGTGGGCAGTGAAGCTTTTGAACTTTGATATCGAGACTTAAGCTGTTCCCTGGAAAGCTAAGTTCTAGGTTGTCCGGTCCGTTTACAGTTCTTGAACTGAGACCCTATGGAGCCGTTGTTTTAAAAGGAAAAGATGGACAAGGCTTTGTGGTAAACAGTCAGAGGGTAAAGCATTACTTGGCATCAGAAACAAGAGAGGGAGCTACCTCAGTTCCTCTTCTTGAACAAGAAACTGCCTGAAAAGGTATGTAAAGTCAAACTTAGAGACGTTAAACAAAGTGCTCTTGGGAGACACCCCAAGCTTATCCTTGTAAATATTTCATTTTTCATCTTCTTTTTCTTTTTACTTGAAGCTTTTTGAAGGGTTTGTTAAGTGTTTCAGGTGTTAGGCAGTGTATCTTGTGAGAAAAGAAAAGCAAAAAGGCTTGAAAATACACGGCCTGATGATTTAAGAACAGGAGTACTCACAGCCTCGGTATCGACCCTCGGTATATCCATGCCTTGGTCACCTTTTACCGGGTGAAAGCCTGAAAACCTCGGCTAAACCCCACGCCTTATTTACATCATGGCCGTGTAGTGGAAGTGAGATCGTGAAATGACTAAGTGCGGGGGAAGTCCACAGTGTAAACACCTCGGTGTAATTATTCCGAGGAGCAATGTTCATGAGAAACGGTTAAAAACCTTGCTTTGAGGCCACGACCCGTCTACACCAAGGACGAGTCACCAAAACCCCCCAAGCACCAAGTGTTCTTTGCTAAAACAAGTGCCCTCGGCATGATGCCCTCGGGGTGGAGCATGCCGAGGTGCCCGGTAACAAGAAAGAGCAAAGTCACGAACACTTGGAACACTTAAGTCGAAGAAGAAGGTTTGCGCGACCCATGGGAAAGACTTGAGGGCCACAAAAATTAACGTGTTAGCATGAGCTCAAAACCCTCGGCTTGGTGCCCTCGTGGTGGAACACGTCGAGGCCGCTTGTGTTAACACGAGAAAAAGCAGTCTAGACCGTACGACCCTTGTCTTACCCATACCGCGGTCGTTTGGGTGCTTTGCGCGGCATTTTGAATTTAAACGCTCAGTCAAGGAAAAATTTGGCGCGGTCAACGGCTGGAGCTTGAACAGAAGGGGGGACCAGTCCCACAACAGTCCAAAAGCCAGCTGGAAAGCGCGCTCCAGCCCATACCTGCCTCCATACCGAGCCAAAACACAGAGTTTGCCTTCTTCATCCTTTTCTCTGCATTTCACGCTCACACCTCTCTCATTTCTCATTAGTTTCGAACGATTCCAAGTGTTCTAGAATCATTAAGGTGTTGTCTATTCTGCATAAGCATTTCATTGAGCTTTAATCTGGGATTCCCAAAGGTATTTGCATTCTAAAGAACTCATCTTTTTCCATTATTATTTGCGAGCTTTATTGTTTGTAAAATGTGGAATCGATTCTTTTAGACCGTTACAACCTTTATAAATTCCATCAAGATAGACAACACATAAAAAACCGGTTCTTGCACTGAAAATCGTTTTTTCTTGAGTTTTTAAAATTCATGAGAAATTGCGCTTGGAATCGGCTTTAATGGTGGACTGAGTTTCTGAGCTGAACTGTCTATATATCTTTGCTCCTAGTGGTTCTATTGGCTTGTTTGTAAATCACTTTGAGTTTGAGAAACCGTTAAACCAGTCTTGTTTGAGAGAAAGCTCTGTTCTTGCTTATTCTTTTGGCATTTGTGCTTAGCGATACACTCGGTTCTCATTTCTTCTTTGAGAGTTTCTTTCGCAGATAACCGGGAAACACACCACTCTGGCCCACAGAACACGCAAGAACGACGTTCAGAAGAGGGAGACCAAAGGGAAAGCTGTCGCCTTGGCAAGAAATGGGGGAACAAGCAAGAAAACCTCCGCGAGACCCGAAGGCGAACCGGCTGCGAAACAAGCAAAGAACAATGAGCTCGTGCCTGCACCTGTGCCTGAGCCAAGGAGAAAGGGGAAGCAGGTGGTTTCTGACTCTGATGAAGAAGAGGCTGGAGCTCTGGCTCTCAGAGGAGATACCAAAGAGCGAGAGGCCGACTGTGGCAGGGGAACAAAGAAAGAACCGAAAGCTGAGCCTGAAGGAGAGCACTTTCTAACCACTGGAGAGTACTTAGACCATTTTAATTCTGTGAGAGTAGCTCAAGGTCAGTTCCCTAACATGGAGTTGTTGAGAAAGCTTGAGATATTTGACGACGTCACCTCATCTTTCGAAACATGGGCTTGGCCTCGTTCTTTGAGCTGAGTGATGTTGCTTATGAAGGGATTACACAACAGTTCCTGGCCATTCTGGAGGTATTCATATACCCAAAAAGAGATCCCAAGCGCTTACATGGGAAAGGATTCGGTCACATAGAGTTTGAAATGGACGGAGTAAGCTACAAGGTCAGTTTCAAGGACCTAGATGAAATATTGGCTTTGTGAGGAATGAAAGCTCCTTGGAGAAATTTGTGTACCAAAAAGAGGAGTTAGCTGCTTTGTGGGAGACCATTGCTTTTGGACCATATTTGGAGGCAAGAGCAAGACGGGCTGCATCAGGAACCCCGCGATCAGATACGCTAACCGAGTCTTGACCTCCATGTTCTTCTCGACCTATAACCCTGGAGTTATTCACTTAACCGAGCTTGAGATGTTGGGTCTTGGCTTGAAGCCACTAGTCACTCAGATGAAGAACAAGAAGGAGTTCCAAGGGCCAATGCATGTACCTTCTCTAGGTTCATTCTTTGCGATCCAGATGCTCACTTACCGTCACAATGTGTGGTGTGATCGGAAGAAGAAGGGCACGAGGAGGCTTCAGAACGGTTGGGTGGTGACAAAGATTTTGAGGGCCAAAGGGTTTGTATTCCCTGAATCCACGTCAAAGCCGGGTCTCATTGATGAACAATACATAAGCAAGAGCGGTTTCTGCGGAGGCAAGGCAGGGAACAAGTGGGTTTCCAACTTCACGCTGATGCCCAGAGATGGCACGCAAGTTCTCTTGCCTAACCGAGCGATCACCATGTTGAATGAGCAACATAATGTCTCTTTCTACGTGCTCAAAGATCAGTTGTACAACCCTCTTTTCGATCCAATGCGCAAGTACACCAAAGCGGAACAGACCGCGTCTAGTAGACCTCCGAACAAACATGGAACAGCCGGGTGTGAGAATGAGGAACCGAGAGCCTCTGAAAGACGAATAGGGGCTGGCCGATACCACTTTGACCCCTACGTGTGGGGAGAACCTGAATACCACGCCAAGAAGCTGTACTCGAGAGTTAACACCCTCCAAAAGTGGTGTAAGTGGCAAGACAAGACCATTCATGCGTTGGTGGACTGTGTAAGGCAGCTAAAGAAGAAGGTCAAGCAACTCAACGCACCATCTTCACCTTATAAGAACTCGGCGACCTCAACAGCACCGGTTACACAGGAAGAGGTTGGAGAAAGCTCGAACGCGAGGAACCCTGAGTTTCCACCAGGCAAAGAGGACTGGATCGATCTGGCCACGGCATTCCTACCTGAACCCTCAGAGAGCAGCCCACCACGACAGTCCACACCATCCTGCTCAACATCAAACCCCTCACACTACTTGGGATCAGACCTCAGCGACTGAGGTATCGACTTCAAACCCTTGTAAATATGCACCTTGTACATATCATCTTGCATTTGTCTAGTTTTTCTTTTTACTTCTCTCACGCGCTTTTATAACACAAGGGACTGTGTTATTTAAGTGTGGGGGAGGAGCTTTATGTTTTCTGATCTTGTTTTCTTTGTTCTTATTTGACTTTTTGCATTTTTGAGTCTCATGTAGCTTAGTGCATATGAAAAATGATAGATAAGACTTTTTATGGTCTCAGGGCTATCAATCCCCTTGTCAATGTAGCACAAAGAGGTTTATCAATCCAGATGTGGTGTTAGACACTAAGCTATATGATCAAGTTCTTAATTCAAGCAAACAAGAGTGGGTTTTGATTAATCTAGAGACAACTACAAACTTAAACAGGATTAAGGATTAATGAAATGCTTAAACAAGAACTAAACAATGACAAATGATGAGAATGTATGAATGATGATAAGAAAGGTCTTAGACATGATAGTGGATTAGGGTGCCTTCAGTGATAAACTAATGAGCTAATGAATCATATGATCAAGCAAGCCATTTAACATAAACATCTCTAACTAAGCTAATCCTCTCATGAAGGCATTAACTCCTATGCTAAATCAGTTTCAAACCCAATCATCATCAGTGAAACATGAGAAATTCTCGTGTCCGCATCG
>NW_006256756.1:10113749-10272830 GCF_000478725.1 Eutrema salsugineum | reverse complement strand
TTGACACGGTCACTTGCCACGGCCTGACCAAAACCTGCTAGACCGTGGCAAACTCCTTCTTTACCCACCAAGGCCGGGTCAGTACCCGGTTTGTTCCGGGTTGACCCGGTTCGTCCTAGGCTTGTATAAATACTTTTTAGACCTAATTTGGAGAGAACTTTTATCCTATCTTTAGTCTCCTTTTCCTTTTTGGTGAAAGACCACTTGTTAATACCTTGCTTTTGAGTTTAATATTGATTTGAAGAGTGTTTACCATCCTGTTCTATCATTTCTTATCATCAAATCACACTTCTAATCATGATTAACAACCTATCTTGCAGAGGATTTAGTGTGTTGATCATGATTAGTGAGTAAACCCATATTAAGGTCTTAGATATGTAGATTAGGGTGCTTAAGTGGTAGATTAGTGAGCTTAGGGCTTAGATCATGCATATTCCATTCTCTACAACCTGTTCTTAATGCTAGATCCATACAAATCATAGGTGGTCTAGATTCTGGGCATTTCATGCACCAAAAATGTTTGATGAAATGTCTGAACCAAGGTTGTTAGAGGTTTAAGTGTTATTCATCATGGGAATGATTGTCTATATGCTTAAATGACAGATTAAACTGATTCTTAACGCTTGTTGATTCATGTTTCACTAATGATGATTATGTTAGAAACTGTTTTAGCATAGGAGTTGATATCTTCATGAGAGGATTACCTTAATTGATGATGTTTAAGTTGAATGGTTTGCTTGATCATATGGTTCATTAGTTCACTAGTTTATCACTGAAGGCACCCTAATCCACTATCATGTCTAAGACCATTCTTATCATCATACATACATTCTCATCATTTGTCATTTGCTTAGTTCTTTGTTTGATCACTTCCAAGTTATTAATCTTGTTTTAAGTTTGTAGTTGTCATTAGTTAATCAAAACCACTCTTGTTTGTTTGAATTGAGAAACCGATCACATAGCTTAGTGTCTATCACCACATTCTTGGATTGATAACCTCTTTGTGCTACATTGACAAGGGGATTGATAGCCCTGAGACCCTAAAAAGTCTTATCTATCAATTGGCGCCGTTGCCAAATTGTGGATTGTTTAGCATTAAGCTCTGATCTGTGCAAGAGGACCTCAAGTTCCAAGGGAAAAGAGCCAGTTGAAGAGCAGAGCACAACCAGGACCGCCAGTTGTGAGAATGAGGAGCCACGAGATTTTGAAAGAAGGATGGGAGCAGGCCGGTACCACTTTGATCCTTATGTTTGGGGTAAACCTGATTATCACACAAGGAAGTTGTATTCCAGAGTTAACAGCCTTCAGAAATGGTGCAAATGGCAAGACAAAACGATCCACAAGCTCGTTGACTGTGTTAGGCAACTTAAGAAGAAGGTTAAGAAAGTCACAGCTCCAGCCACCTCACCCAAACAAGATACAAGAGAAGATGTGGGAGAAAGCTCAGCCACTCATGACCTTGTGTTACCACCAGGAAAAGAAGACAGGTGGTAACACAAGGTCATGAGCGGCTGAGCGTTCCTACCCGATTCACCTGAGAGCAGCCCACCTAGATACTCAACTCCATCATGTTCCACCTCCAACCCATCCCACTACCTGGGATCAGACCTCAGTGATTGAGGTAAACACTCAAAACTCTGTATATATGCATGTAGATATTCTTTTCCCTTTTGCATTTTACTTGTTTGCTTTGCTTTAACTCCTTTCTCATGCTTTTATAACACAAGGGACTGTGTTATTTAAGTGTGGGGGAGGAGTTTCATCCTTTACTAATCATGTTTTCTCTGTTCTTATTTTACTCTTTGAGTCTTGAATCACATTCTTGCATGCATTCATGTAGTTTCATCTAAGTGCATATAACAAACCAAAAAAAAATTGAAAAATCTGAAAAATTTTCACAAAAAAATGATCATGTAGTTGCATTCTCATTTTTAGGATTGAGTCTAGTTGCATATTCATGTAGGCTGCATCAATGCAAGGGAGTAATGATAGGTTTTTCCTTGAGAGAATATCACTTTAAGAATTCGTTTCACTGCCCTAGTTTCTAGTTCTTTGCTGCATGTAAGCAGGAATGAAATCAAGACTAATCCATGTTTTGAACTTGTTGAGTGAATCAAGCTTTGAATAGTCCAGCCTTATCTAAGTGAGAACCTTAATTTAACAATCTAATTATCATTGGTTGTGCATGTCATTGTGAACTCATGGGTACCCTCAAAATATTTGAGCTCTCTTATCCCTTTTACCACTCTTTGCTAGCTCAAATAGCTGTTCTCACACTTTGAGACAGTTCCATACCTTTATAAAACCTTCCTTGAAGCCTGAAACACTATAGTGAGAGATGTGAGGCCTTTTTCTGAATAAACTTGACAGAAAGTGTTGGGTTTAGGGCGACAAGAGTAGGGTCTCATGTAGATCTAGCTCAACATCACGAGTCTAGAATAGGCTAGGAAGAGTTCTTGAGAAGCATTGAGTGGCAGAGAGAAAGTTTGAGATGAGAACCAGGGGTTGGAAAAGAAAAGAAAGAGGTTTGGGGTCTGCTGTGTAAAGAAAGAAAAGCTCTTGTGTTTTGAAAACAAAAGTCTAGCCTCTAAGTAAAAAGAAAGGAAAAGAAGCCAAAAAGGCTCAAGTGTTTGGAAAGAAAAGAAAAGAGGCTAGAAAGTGTTGTATGAGAAAGAGCTAAGTGGAATATTCAGACCCAAAAACCTGAGTTTAAAGTTGAAAAGATGAATCCCCTGGTGAGAAAGAAAGAATGAGAGTGAAGTGAGGAGAGGGTTGATAAGGCAATGAATGTCTTGAGAGAGGAGAAGCTAGGATGTGATCTTCATGGGAGTAGAGTTAAGGTGAAGGACCAATTTGGGGCATTGGGTAGATGGGATTCTGCTCTTGTATGCACCAGTTGCCTTTTACCCTTAGCATTCTGTTAAAGTTTATTCCTTCTTGAGTGATCCCTTGAGCTGAATGGAAGCCAAAACATTAAATGAGATCATCTTTGTCTCATAACCCTGTCCCAAGACAAGTGAGTTCACATGATTTGCATAAGCATGATTCACATGAGCTATAATGAATGTCAAAAGGTTGGAACTATGGCTGTTTGTGAAAAACTTAAGCTTGAGCTTGATTCATTCATTGATAAGTATGGCTAAAGTTTTGTGAGTAATCTTGTTTGCAATGCATCTTAGAATAAGCAACTAGGACAGTGAGCCTTGAATTCTTTTAGTGATACACTAATTCATTAAGGAATATAAACTCCCAACGCATACAACCTCTTTCTCTCATTTGCCCTTTTTGCTTGAGGACAAGCAAAGGACAAGTGTGGGGGAGTTGATATGTTCATAATTTGCATCATTTAGGTTGCATATTTCATTTTAATCATGTTTTATTTCATGCATTTTAGGTCCTTAGGGTTTGTTTTAGAACTTAGGAGTTGCATTAGGTCCCAATGAGTCTTTGCATGTTTTGAGTGTTTATCAGGTGTATTTGGAACTATTTGGAGTTGAAAGGATGAATCCAGGAAGAGAAATGGTGATCAAGGCTTGAAAGATTGTGAAAATGGGTTTCGGAGGTTCTCGACCATTCTCGCGTACCGCAGGAAGGTTTTTCTCGGCCATTTTCATGTACTGCGGGTGGATTCCTCGGCCAAAACGCGTACCGGCTTAATGAATTCCTCGCCCAAAATTTCCGGGTGCAGACACGTTTCCGAAATCGCCTGTCCGGGGAACCTTCCGGTCCGATTCAGCTGTCGGGTGCTTCATCAAAGTTGGAGAAGATTGGATCATGGTTCCAGAGCAAGTGGAATCATAGGATTCGGAGGCGTGAGCAGAAAGTTAAGCTCGTCGGAAGAAACTCCTGTCGTGCTGCCGTTTTGGACCGACCCGATGAACTCCGAAGAATGCGAAGGACGGTGCATTTCCACACCGATTCAGTTTACGGGGCCTTCATCAGAATCCGAGATATTTGAGTCCTCTTTCCAAATCATATGTGGTCTAGATTCTGGGCATTTCATGCACCAAAAGTGTTTGATGAAATGTCTGAACCAAGGTTGTTAGAGGTTTAAGTGTTATTCATCATGGGAATGAATTGTCTATATGCTTAAATGACAGATTAAACTGATTCTTAACGCTTGTTGATTCATGTTTCACTAATGATGATTAGGTTAGAAACTGTTTTAGCATAGGAGTTGATACCTTCATGAGAGGATTAACTTAATTAATGATGTTTAAGTTGAATGGTTGGCTTGATCATATGGTTCATTAGTTCACTAGTTTATCACTGAAGGCACCCTAATCCACTACCATGTCTAAGACCTTTCTTATCATCATACATACATTCTCATCATTTGTCATTTTCTTAGTTATTTGTTTGATCACTTCCAAGTTATTAATCTTGTTTTAAGTTTGTAGTTGTTATTAGTTAATCAAAACCACTCTTGTTTGCTTGAATTGAGAAACTGATCACATAGCTTAGTGTATATCACCACATTCTTGGATTGATAACCTCTTTGTGCTACATTGACATGGGGATTGATAGCCCTGAGACCCTAAAAAGTCTTATCTATTATTAAGTCCTAAAACAATTCCTAAAGACCTAAAATGTATGCAAATGAGACATGATTTGGACTTAAATATGTACATTAAATGATGCAATTTATTTATATATCAATTAGTGCGACGTCCATACTTCCAGGCCCATCCCATCACAGTAGTCATGTCTTTTCCGATGAAGTCAGTATTGCACAGCCCTGACATATCTTGGGGGCTCATGAAGTGGGCCATCAAATTGGGGGAGCATGACATTCGATACCAACGAATCACAATCAAATCCCAGGCGTTAATGGACTTTCCTTCTCTCCGGGAGCCGATTTAATAGAGGTCCAGGCAGTACGAGCAGCGAGCTCGCATTGGAAGATAAACGTGGATGGCTCCAGAAATAAGAAGAGAGTAGTAATCGGGCTAGTAATCAAGAAACCGTTCGAAGATACCGTGTATAAGTCTATTCCATGTGGATTCCAGGCCACAAAAAACATGGCCGAACATAAGGCAATGCTGCTAGGCTTGGACGTGGCAAAGGATCTGGGGGCACGCCAGCTGGTCGTGTAAAGCGACTCGAAACTCTTAGTCAGCCAACTTCTGGGAGAATTCAAAGCCAAGAATGAGATAATGAAAAGTACCTGAAATTGACGCAGCAGAAGCTGGAGGTATTTGAAACGGTGAAAATCGTGAAAATACCAAGGAACGAAAACAACTTGGCAGACGCATTGGCGAAACTAGCATCATCCCTCGAGCACCTACCAGAGTATGATATCCCAGTTAGCTGGCTACCCGGGTTGAGGCTACATCAGATAGAGGCGTTTCAGGCGCTCGACGTGGACTGTGCTGAAGGATGGTAGGATCTCTTTTGAATGTAAACGGACCTATTTAAAAGGTCATTTATCGGGCCATACCTGAAATGTGTAGCGGAACACGAGATAGCAAGGGTACTCCAAGAAGTGGATGAGGGGGACTGCCGAGCGCACACCGACGGACCGAAGCTCGCAGGGAAGATCATGTCCGCAGGCTATTACCGGCAAACAATGAACTGGGACGCGACTGGATACATCAAAAATTTTGACAAATGCCAGAGATTATTCTAGGTTAGCCATATGCTGCCGGAGAACTTGCAAACCATTAGCTCAGCCTGGCTATTCATGAAGTGGGGGCTATATATTGTGGGAAAAATACCAATGGCGGTAGGGCAGAGGGAGTACTTGATGGTTGTGACCAATTACTTCATGAAATGGATAGAGAAAAGACATCTACCAAAATCGAGTTCTCCTACATGGTAAGGTTCGTATGGGAAAACAACATCTGCAATTTCGGAATTCCTCACCAAATCGTTACGGATAATGGGAAGAAATTTCACAGTCAAGAATTTTGCGACTTCTACGGAAAATATCACATCAAGCTTAGTTTTTTGACACCCTATTACCCGCAAGCAAATGGGCAGGTGAAATCCTCGAACAAAACAGTAATGAATGTCCTGAAGAAACGACTGAAGGAAAACAAGAACAATTGGCCTGACGCACTCCCAGGGGTGTTGTGGGCATACCAGACGACCAATAGAGGAGAAAATTGGGAAACTCCATTCTCTCTTGTGTACAAGATGGAGGCAGTGATACCGATAGAGCTGGAGGTCCCAACGGCCCGGACAACGTTTTTGACCCTATAAGAGAATGACCACCTAGTCGGGGAGGAGCTAGACATCTTGGAAGAGAAAAGGGAAAGGGCGCAGGTCAGGAATGCATGCTTTCAAGCGGAAGTTGCGAGAAGGTAGAAAAAGAGGGTTAAGCTACGGACTTTTGAGTCAGGGCAGCTGGTGCTTCAAAGAATGCAGAAGAACAAGAAGGTCAAGAAGGACGGGAAACTCAATCCAACGTGGGAAGGACCATACTGAGTCGTCTCTGTGTCAGGGCAAGAAGCCTATTGCTTGGAGAACCTGAAGGGAAAACCGGTTCAACGAGCATGGAATACGCTACATTTAAAGGCCTATTACCGGTAATGTTAAGTGTTTCAAGTTTAAGCTAACAAGATTATGTTGTTTGTTCTACTATTTCTCTAAAGCGAAAATAAGCAAGATAGGTAATCCAAAAGTGAGGAATACATTTAGAGCAAGAAAAGTCAGGCGAGTTAAGTTCATACATTCAAAAAAAGGGAAAATAGATACCGGTAATAAAAATCATTACAGCCCCACTTGAGGGGAAAGTCATTTTGTGACCACAAAAAGATCAAGGGGAAGTTACATCAGCGGGATTACCATCGGCAACAAGGAAGGGGGCCTCCAAGGTGTTCAAGGCGGAGGAGGTCAAGGTGGCGTTTTGGGAAGGAGGATCCTAGTAGGAGTCATAATGGCATCCAATCCCTCTCTGCCAGCTTCGGTGCCCCTTCTGTCGGCATCATCGGGTGAAAAGCCATCGGTAACCCAATCCGTCTCGTAATCTTCCACGGTCGGGAAAGTGCCGGATCTGCTGATCCCCTTGAGATGATTGCGTAACATGATATAATTGGGGCTACATGCATCCAGTTCACACAAAAGGTCTTGGTGGACCCACTACCGAAGGCAGAGCTCGTACCGAGCTACCATCTTAGACACCATGACCGACAGATCTCTCTCTTTCTTCACCTGCTCCAGCTCAACACCCAGATCCTGGTAATCTTTCAAGGGGAGCTGAAGCCCGAAAAGGTGCTGCCAGAAGGGATTGAATATCCCACGGCACGACAATGGGACAGAGAATCGTCCTTCTCCCGAATCGCTATCGAAAATCGGGATTTTAGGGAAACAACCTTGCCAGCTTTAGCTAGATTGGCGAGCTGGGTGATTTTGAGCTCCTCGCCTTGGCCACCAGTTCTGCCTCCTTTTCCTCATGAGCTGGGTGATGCGCATTCTCCCGGATTCGTTACTCCATGTGGGTCCATTCCGACTCCATGTCCTTCAGCCTCAGTTCGGCAACAGCAACCTTGTCGGATAGGAGTAAGTTAACGTTTCTTAACTTGGAGACTTCTTGCAACAGCTGATGGACACACAAGTAAACCTGTAGAAGGGATATATGAGCTAGATTGACATCAAAGGACATGGAATAACAAAATGAAGAGAAAAAGAAGGGCTAACAAATTGGGCGCTGGATCTAGAGAGGACAGAACATGCGTCAAGTTTGATGGAGGAGTATTCTTGCATGAAGGAGGAAACAATTTGTTCTGCCACGAAGTCGTCTAAGGCGAAGTACACCTTGACAGAGGTAGAGTTGGAGGTGATCCTCTTCCCTTTCGATGCACCAACCGCGATCCTCAGTGCCCCCGTGGCAGGATCGTGAGGAGGAAGATGGGAGCGAAGGGGCATGTTTAGATTCAGGATATTTCCTTTGTCGGATCTCGCCTTGGTCGGAGGAGGAGGGGCAGGAGCTGATTCCCTTTCGATCTGGTGGAAAGAGTGGACAGGAGCAGGAGGAGCAGACACCATGGAGTAAAGTCTGCTCGAGAACTCTTGGAATACCCTCCTCATTGTGGGAATCGAGCCTACATATCATGGAAAAAGGTGAAGGTGATCGCAAGACAAGTCATTCAAAAAAAAGATTCGTAAAATACTGGAGAAGCGTAAATACCTTTAAACGTATAAGAGGTTCCTTCCGAGAGGCAAAGAGAGCTGGCACGGATGCAGAAATCGTTCAGCAAGACAGTCAGCAACCTCAATTTCTGAGGAAGGTCGAACAGAGGCTGCAGAAGATGCATCTTGGAAGATTGAGGGTGGAAGAAGAAACCTGTCACAACAAGCAAAAGTAAGCCAAGTGAGAAGGGAGGACCAAACAGAATGGGCGATGAGAAAGCAAGCTCACCGCATGGAGCCCACTTAACACGGTAACCATGGGAACTATGCACACAAAGAAAAAAGAAAGACTGCCACCACTTCTTGGGGTTTTCAGGAGGAGACGCGACTGGAGCGTTAGCCTTGTTGGGAATCTGGAAGGTAAAGCTAACATCATCTGAGGCTTCAAGCACTAGTTTCATGTTGTAAGCACCACAAAGGTCTTTCCCGGAAATCTCAATTCCGGAGAGATTGCTTAAGACCTAATAAGCACACAACAAACCCAAGGCTACCAGAGTAAGCTGGCTGGGGCATAACTTCAGCTCGCAGCACAGTTCAGTTATCAGGCGGGGAATTGCAACCAGAATCTGAATTTAATAATGTGTTTGAAGATAACGACGTGAGATGGTGGAGCCTGAGAAGGAGACACACCCACCGGAGAGACAACAAAAATCAAAGTTTTCTGGCACGCCCCTATCCTGAATATCTTTCTCCAGATTCTCAGCCGGATAAAGAGACAGCGGCGAAGGAGCGCGGTAACCTGAGGAACGAGGGGACCAGGGCTTCGCCTGGGTCAGAAACCTCTAAGAGGTTGATAACACTGTATTTGGACCCATTTTATAAGTGTTCTTTATGCTATTTCAAAGGTTAACTAGTTTCAAGTGCTTTTATCATATATTTGTCGTTTCCAGACTCTTGTTCAGGTTACTTAGGTAAAAACAATGCAAATTAGAGAAAAATCTACTTTTGGCCAATTTCAGACCATCAGAAGTTTCACATCCGATGAACACCTTCTCACCGTCTGATCCAGCTCAACTTTTGACACAAGATAAAGGTGAAAACTAGTTTTCTAATGCAGTTAGATTGGGGAAAATCCAACAGTTGGATCATACGTTATACCCAATTTATTGAAGACATGTTCTGCAGTCTCGCCAAAGAAGCAAGAGAAGGAATGAAGTTTGGACATCATAGGCCAACCACCGCGGTCTAAGAGCTCGTGACCACGGTTAACACTATCCTGGCTGCGCCTAAAATTCCTCCAACCGTGGTGAACCATCATTTACAGCCTGGAGAGACTTCATTCTGCGACAAGCCCATTTTCGGCCCAATGGCCCGCCTTCAAGCCCAACTCATTCTCTCGTCAAAGAAAGCCGTAAGGGCGACCAGAAAGACTTGGAGACCTATAAATATGTATTTTAAGAATACATAATTCGTGTGTGCTCCTTTCCCCTTGTTAGGGAGGCACATAACTTTTGTTTCTTAGGTTTAGATTATGGAGATACATATTCTGCTCTTGAACCTTTGTTATTTCTCTTCATCTATCTATTTAGTTATACAATCTCTTGTACTTTACTGCTTTTCTATTTCAAAACCAATGATGATGTTGTCAAGGTCAGCCATATCTGAGTAGTTAACTTGTTGGGTAAGAGGGCCATCGAAAGGGACCCCATGACCGATGACATCTAGGTTTTATAGGTTAAATGATTTTGATTTTAAATGATTCTCCCATTCATCCCGTTCTTAATGCTGTATGCTGGAGTAGCTAACCAGTATCCAATCTAAGGTTGTATCTGAGCCACGAGAGTGTTGTATCTGGGTTATCTGAATTGGATCTTATGGACGTCCCCGTCGTAGGAGACGAAAGTTATCTATGGAGGTTACGTAAGCCAAAGTGGATTCCGATCTGAAATGCGCAATCTTATCCGGGTATGAGAGTGAGAGTTAATTGCTGAGTTTAAGTGATGATTAGGGTGACGAGAGTTGGCTAATCTTATGAGTGTCTATCATAGTTTTAGAATCATAGAAAATCCTTACCTAGATTCCTTGTGTCATAGATCATGAACCCTAGAGAGAAACCTTTATACCCAGCACGTTTTTCATCTGTTGTTCTCGCCTATTTCTTTTAGTTTTATTCATTGTTTAGCTTAGTAGAAATCGTGACACCAAAACCCCACAAAAGCTCTCATTGATCTTTGACTTCGATTACTAATCTAGTTTGAAGTTTTTGTAGAAAATACAACCCTCCCTGTGAATTGACACCCTAAGTACTACAACGCACTGCTGTGCACTTGCAGACACTAGAGTTTACAAATTTAAAACTTTTTTTGTGACACCAACCTTAGCTCGCATCAAGTTTTTGGCGCCGTTGCCAGGAAGAGATTCATTCTTGCTTCTGCCAAACTTCATAGGTTTGTAAACCCAACTCTTATACACCTTTTTCTTTTAATTTTTTCGTTTTTTTAATTCTTTGTTTCAGGTTTCTGGAACATGTATTCGCCTCGGGAGCAAGATGTGATCATTGGGCGAGGGTGTTATAACACGTGTGCTGCTCAATACTCCCATTCATACGTCTACAGTGAATCAGACTATATGGATTGGAACTCTCATCCGAATCATCACTGCTGAGATGGAGTGCAAAATGATAAGATCCATCGATTAAGTCTACAACAAAATCAATTAAGTCCCAAACTTAATCGACTTGTTGCTATAATGAATCAGCAAGCTTCTGAAGAGATAGACAGTATTTTTCAAGAGCTGAATGAACCCACGTCGAGAGATGAAGGGTGTTGGGTAGTTCATGAATTAGATGGAGAACCCTCCATCAAATTTGTTAAGAAGAGCATGACCAATGAAAGTCTCTTGGATCCTAATTCTCGCATCATCAAATCCAGTCACCAAGGAAGAGAAGAACCTGTTTATGTTCCCAGCAATGACCTCATCACTACCAAACCATTTGAGTGCCTCGAAGTAGATAAAAAGGATTACAATTCTCCTTTTCTTGACGAGCCAAAGCCTTCCTCTGCCTCAACTCCTCACAACTTTGAGTGTGAGAAAAATCTCATGAAGAATGATACACATGGTGAAGTCCCTGATTGAAACTACTGAAGAAGAGCAAGGAATAGAAGTTCATGATTCTCTTTGTGATATCAAACTGAAGAAGAGCAAGGAATAGAAGTTTATGATTCTCTTTGTGATATCAAATCTGATGTAATTCAAATACCAAAGCAGGTATTTCGAAATTTCATCCATCTATGATTTATATTCACGTTGTAGATCTTTCTTCTGCAGTTCTATTAGGTTTCACACCCAGTTTGCCTCTTCAAGTGGAAGATTGTCTTGTTCCTAATGATTGTCATGTTATGGAGATGAGAAAGGATGCAAAGAACTCTCATTGCCTAACCATATGCAGTGGAGAAAGACCAGTTTTTGATCCTGGCGGAGCTACAAAGGTCCCTCAAAACGTCCAAGAAGAAGGTCCACCTTTTACACTTCATAAAAACTTCAACCAGAGAAGTTCACTGTGCAACAGGATTTCTTTTGGTGCACACTTGATCTTTGCTCATATGGGACATGATCAAGACTCAAATGGACCCAAAGTGAAGCATAGATGGCCCTTAAGACTCCTACCTCAAGACTTGTCACAAGGAGAAAGCATCAAAGATTCATATCCCCAAGAAGTTCCAAGACTAGTTTTTGATCCCCGGAGGAGACAAACCCTTTATAGGTATGTTTTCTTTTAGTCTTTCTTTCTTTTTCTATTAATGTTTTATTTTCTCTTAGTTTCAGGTTTCAATTCAAAAAAAAAATGTGTTTTACTGCAGCCAGGAGTGCCTGACCCGCAGCCAATCCACACTGACCCGCGGCCACGACGCCTTCACCCGCAGCCGAACCAACCCATGAGACGCGGCCATACCACACCATCTCACCTGTACCGCAGTCATGCACGCATGACTAGCGGCCAACCCACTCCATGACCGGCGGCCATACCACACCATCCCACAGCCCAGTTTCATTACCCGCGGCCGACCCAGCTTACAACCTACGGCCGCACCATCCATCCCACAGCCGATTCCCTGCCTGCAGACGGATCTAGTCTCACCACAGCCGCAAATCCTTGACCCGGAATCGGATGCTATCGACTAGGCTCAGCTATTTCACTTCCTCCTTGGCTAAACAAAATCCCAATTCAGCCAAAATCACTCCCACCTCAACCATAACCATTCTATAATCCATCTACCACCCAAAACACCTAGTAAGTTTTATTTTTCTTTATCTTTTCATTTCTTACATACTCTATTTCTCATTCCTTGCCTGATTAATTTCACAATGGGGACAATGTGATTTAAGTCTAGGGCAGGATTTCATCTCTTTCTAACCACCTTTTCTCTCATGAGTCTTTGCATTCTGCATTTTTTTTCAAATTTTCAAAGTGTTTTCAAGGTATAAATACGTTTTGAGGGAATGATGACAAAAATCTGTGATGATAACCAACCTGTTTGCTTCTACACCATCTCTTTATGAAACCCTCTGTACGGTTTAGCACTAGATTAGGCGGTAGCTAGAGTACTTGCACTACGAACTCCCACCAGAGGATTTCTATTCATGGAGATTATATCTGACAGGATATACTAACTCATTCTACTTCAACTTATTATTGACATCTAATTTTCTCATCATTGGTTTTAGACAGGCATCATGATATACATCTTGTACATCTTTACCTTATTTTACCACTCTTTTTTCTCCTATATGGCCAGTTCATCTTTAGCTGGTACCATACCCTTAACCCAAACCTTTATGTTCGAACCTCATACATTCTTTCTTAAGTTTATATCGACAGATATGTGCAAAAACGCCGGAGAGATATGACCAACATAGTTATCAGTCACTCAAGAGAAAGACTGAAGGAAATTTGGAAAGAAGAGTATCAGGAATCCTATCAAACTTAATGGTGCCTCAAAAAGGTAAATTTCGTGCTTCCTAAGACTCTATGTCAAAAGGCAGTTTCCCCTTTCTCAAAAAAAAAATTCAAAAATGATTAAAAGAATGAAAAGAAAGGAAACAAAAAGCCTAAAAGAGTCTAGGATAACCGAAATTATTTTGAGCAAAGGCCATAAGTATTCATCTAAGGAGTTATGGTTTTACAACCTAGACAAAAATCTAAGTCTGGGAGAATCATGAGGAGAACCTGAAGAAAGGAGATCATAAATCTTAAGGCAAGAAGAATGTGACTCGAAACTATGGCCGCAGTCAGCCTCAATCCTCTCTCGCCGTTTTGCATAATATCTTGTCTCTCCAGAAAAAGGTAATCCTAATGAATTTTAAGAGCTAGTTGACTGGAAGTTAAGTCTAAGTGTGTAGATTTTCGCATGACGGGTTAACGGATACACTTGATTGATGCATTGCACTTAACTATGGTCTAGAAGTATTGTTTCTGATGATTTTGAGTTCCCTGTGATTTCTGTTAAATATGCTTTTCCAAACCTGGATTTTGTTTTGTTTGAGGACAAACAGAGTTTAAGTCTCAGGAAGTTGATAACACCGTATTTGTACCCATTTTCATTATTGTTTTGTTATGCTATTTCAAAGGTTTTAACTAGTTTCAAGTTCTTTTATCATGGTTTTCCAATATTTGTAGTTTCAAGACTCTTTTCAGGTTACTTAGGCAAAAACAATGCAAATTGGAGAAAAATCCACTTTTGGCCAAAATTCCGGAGCATCAAAAGTTTCACATCCGATGAAAACCTTCTCACCGTCTGATCCAGCTCAAATTTTGACACAAGATAAAGGTGACAACTAGTTTTCTAATGCAGTTAGATTGGGGAAATCCAACAGTTGGATCATACGTTATACCCAATTTACTGAAGACATGTTCTGCAGTCTCGCAATACATGTTCTGAATACATGTTTTAAAATTTTGGACATCATAGGCCAACCACCGCGGTCCAGGAGCTCGTGACCGCGGTGAACACTATCCTGGCCGTGCCTCAGAGTCCTCCAACCGTGATGAACCATCATTTACAGCCCTGGACAGACTTCATTGTGCGACAAGTCCATTTCAGCCCAATGGCCGTCTTCATGCCCAACTCATTCTCTCTTCAAAGAAAGCCTTAAGGACGACCAGAAAGCCTTGGAGACCTATAAATATGTACTTTAAGAAGACATAATTCGTGTGTGCTTCTTTCCCCTTGTTAGGGAGGCATTCAACTTTTGTTTCTTAGGTAGATTAGGAAGATAGAGATTTTTCTCTTAAACCTTTGTTATTTCTTTTCATCTTTGTTTTCAGTTTATGCCATCTCTGTTTCTTTACTGCTTTTCTATTTCAAAACCAATGATGATGTTTTCAATCTCAGCCATGTCTGAGTAGTTAACTTGTTGGGTAAGAGGGTCATCGAAAGGGACTCAATGACCGATGACATCTAGGTTTTTTAGGTTAAATAATTCGATTTTAAATGATTCTCCCATTCTAGAGTAGATAACGAATATCCAATCTAAGGTTGAATCCAAGCCACGAGAGTGTTGTATCTGGGTTATCTGAACTGGATCTTATGGACGTCTCCGTTGTAGGAGATGAAAGCTATCTATGGAGGTTACGTAAGCCGAGATGGATTCCGATCTGAAATGCATGATCTTATTACGGCATGAGACCGAGAAATAATTGCCGAGTTTAAGTGATTAGAGGGACGTGAGTTGGCTAATCTTATAAGTGTCTATCCTAGTTTCAGAATCATAGAAAATCCTTACCTAGATTCCTTGTGTCATAGATCATGAACCCTAGAGAGAAACCCTTATACCCAACACGTTTTTCATCACTTGTTCTCGTCTATTGCTTTTGGTTTTATTCATTTTTTAGCTTAGTAGAAGTTGTGTTACCAAAACCCTAGTGTCTGCAAGTGCACAGCCGTGCGTTGTAGTACTTAGTGTGTCGATCTACATGGAGAGTTGTTTTTTCTGCAAAAACTTGAAACTGGATTAGTAATCGAAGTCAAAGACCAATGGGGGTTCTTGTGGGGTTATGGTGTCACGATTTCAATTTTGAATTTTGAATTTTGATATCTTGACATTGATAACTAAGAATTTTTAGGCTCTTAGAGGGTTATCAATCCCTTTGCTGTTGCAGCATAAAAGGTATCAATCCAAATGTGTGTAGTTAGGAACTAGTTTATGTGACAAGGTCTTAAGTCAAGTGAGACAAGAAAAATTTATGGTGACAAGAAACAAGAAAACATAAAACAAGAAACAAGCAAAGCAAGATGATTAACTACTAAACAAAGCAAGCAACCAAACAAGATGATGATAAAGCAAATGATGAAAGATAAACCTCTAGATGTGATCATTGATTAGGGTGCTTTAGATATTGATTCATGATGCTAAGAACATAATGCAACACTTGCTACTCTTTAGTCTTGGCTTCTTAACCAGATTAATCCACTCTCATGACAGAAATCCTTTTGCAGATTAACAAGAATAATGTTCCAATCCTAATAAGTGACCAAACAATATCTAACAAAGAAAGACTGAATCTTTTAACTTAGCAAGCAATCACATATTCTCAAAACACTTTAACTTAGAAATCTAATCTAGATTAATCCTCTCATGAAGGCATTAACCTCTACACTAATCCATTTTCAAACCAAATTCTCATTTGTGAAATATGAATCAATGAGCATTAAGAAACAGTTCTAATATGTCATTTATGCATTAAACTATCACTCTCATGATGAAAAAGGCATAAACCCTTAGCTTAGCTCTTTCAGGCATTTCATCAAACACCTTGTGGGTGGAGAAACGCCTAAGCTCTAGATCAGAGTGATGTGCAAAGATCTAGCATTAAGAGCAGCTAACTAAGGAAATGAAATGAGAATCTAGAACCTAAAAATCACAATTCAAACATCTAAGCACCCTAATCTACACACCTAGAAGCTTAAAAGAAGACTATTCACTAATCATGATGAACACATCATTTTCTTTGCAAGAAATAATGTTAATCATCATTAGAAGCAAAGATGAGATGATGCAATGATAAGAAACAGCTTTTAGATGATTAAATCTGCAAGATATCTCTGAATCGAAAACGTTTTTTACTAAAAAGGAAAGAAAAACAAGAGAGAAACTAAGAGAGAAGATAAGGTTTTTAGGGTTTTCTCCCAAAAAAGTATTTATACTAAGTGTTATGGACCGGGTCAGCCCAGGACAAACTGGGTACTGACCCGGCTTCAAATGGGTCATGTCTCAAGTGTGCAACATAGTCAGGTGCTTCCCAAGTCGCAGACCCAAGTCGCACAGCCATAGAAACAGCCTTGTGCGCCATAAATCCCTCAGCCTCAGCCGCATGCCTACCTAGGTGTAAACCGCGAGTGTTTGTGCTGTTAAGGCCTTCTTCTCTTCAACTCGCACAACCAAGACGCATTCTGGAGAGAATTTGTGTGCGAGTTGGTCATCTTTATTCCCAAGTCTCAGGCCCAAGTCGGTGTAAACAGCGAGTCTTTCTGCGGTTCAGTTCTCTGCTAGGCCAACTCGCATGCCTATGTCGCACTCGGACCAGTTCGCATTCAGGGGATCTTAACTTCCATGATATGGATCCAAATGGCATGATTCCAACTTCAGTGGAAAGAAAACTCAAAAGTGATGAAACCTTCAGAGCTAGGGAAGTGGAAGGTCCCCTGGACGGCTCATCTCTGCAGCGCATTGAAACAATAAAAAAGAAGCTTTTGGACCAGTGTTCACTCCGGCGATGGTATCTTTCAGCACACAGATCCAAACTGAATGCCCTTAGACGTTCTAGAAAGATCACTCAAATACCTTGAATCTTGATGAAGAACCCGGCAACTGTATCAGACTGGAAAGGCATCGTCCCATGCAATTTTTGTGACTCATCGGATCGGTCTTGAAACTGTAGCAAGACAGGTGTTTCTTCCGGTGACCTTAACTCTCTGCTCACGACTCCAAAACTAATGATTCCACCTGTTCTGGACTTTTGACCTCATAATCTCCAATTTTTCTGAAGACCCTGTAATCTGAATCGGACATTAAAACTCCCCAGACAGGCAATCTTTCTAGACGTATCGGATTGCTCTGGAATGGACTCCAGAGAGGTCTGTCTTCCGTTGGCTGTATTTTTCAGCTCACTGCTCCAAACTCATCGATTCTAACTGTTCGGAGATCTAGAGTCAATTATCTTGATCTTTGCTGAAGACCCCGGAGGCTGAATCGGCCGGCAAGACCTTCCGGTTACGCGATTTCAGAGATGTATCTGCACCCGGGAATTTTGGCCGAGAACCTTGAACAACCGATACGCGTTTTGGCCGAAATCCTCCCGCAGTACATGAAAATCGCCGAGAAAAAGATTCCTGCGGTACAGGCTATCGCCAAGAACCTCCAAAAGGCTGTTTTCACCATTTTTAAAGCTCTAGTCACCATTTCTTCAGGTCCAAATTGCTTCCAAATCACCTGTAAACACTCCAAAATATGCAAGACTCACTTGGACCTAATGCAAACTCCTAAGTCCTAAAACAACACCTAAAGACCTAAAATGCATGAAATAAAATATGATTTGGAATGAAATATACAACCTAAATGATGCAAATTATGAACATATCAGACACCAAAAGCCCATATAGCTTTAACTTTTATTTTTCTTTAGAGACATATAGCTTTAACTTTTGTTTTTCCATATATTTTTTATATTATTGATGTGGACAAATATAATTAACTTTAAAATCCTATGTGGATGCTTTTAGAGGCATATAGATTCAACTTGAAGTCTTAAAATCAAGTAACTTAAACATTTTATAAGTAACATATATACTTTTTATAGATAATAAATAAGTTTTGTTACTAAAACAGTGATAAAACTATTTCATCAGAAGTAAAATTGTTTTTATATCATATTAGATTTTTTGTTAATGAAAATTTTATAGATTTCTTTATCTTTAATTTTTAGTTTTAACAATAATAATAGAATTTGAAAAATATTTTAATTTTGCATTTTGATATATACCAATAATATTAAATGTTTAAATGTTGATGTGGGCTTTCTGAAAATCAATTAAATGAGAATATAGTTTAATGAAAAAATCTGATTTTTTTTTAATTTGATTGGCTTAGAAAAGTGCTCTAGCCAATGTCAATGATAACGTTTATTCCACGTCAAACGTGATATGGCAAGGGCGCTAACTCTGCGCAACTGGATACTGATGCTGAAATGTAATTTCTGTCTAAGTTTTTCTGGTTTTTTTTTTAAAAAAAAACAGAAAATCATAAACGCATAAACACGCGGATCTTTATACCCGACCCGACCCAATTATTTGTATTTTTAAAAAATCCTTTGGCCCAATACTTCATACAAGCCCATTTATCACAATTTTGAAATTATGGTTTTAAAAACTTTTCCGCGTAAGAAATTGGAATTTTTTCCCAAAATGGAAGATTACATTAACTATTAGCAAGATTTACCAGAGGTAATATAACAGAATATACAGAACCTTAATATTTTGAAAAGAAACAAGAATTTATCTTACATTTTAATACTATACGTCAATTTGAATATATTGATTCGCAAATATTTTTGCAACAATACCTACTTCTACGCACATTCCGAATATCCATATTCTTCATTACATTCTCTTTTTGAAATTAATTTCAATCCCGCCTAACATCAATTTTAAAATGTTCTCATTGACTTCCTCTCCGTATATATACCACCTATCCTAAACCCTAAAACTCTACCATTCTCATTCACAAAAATGGCTTTAGTTTGCAGACGTTCGGCTGCTATAGTTCCATTTGCCAAATTAGATCAATCAAGTGAAATTCAGAAAGTTAGAGCTACTATATTTTCACTTTGGAAAGTCAAGAACATGCAGTCTGGCTTTGTTATAGAAATGGTATTGGTTGACGAAGAGGTTTGTATGCGATCTTATGTATTTTCTTTATCGTTATTTTAATCAATCTATAGATTATATAGTAATACTATTTATGTGTGATCCACAGGGCACTAGGATTCACGCTACTGTTGATGAAGAATTGATCGCAAAACATAAAGGCAACTCTTATAGAAGAAAAATCAATTTCTATTAATTGCTTCGTCGTTAAAGAATACTATGGTGATTTTAGGACTACTCCATTACCATACAAGATCGCTTTATGCAGAACAACCCGTGCTAAAGAGATTAATGATTTTCCATCAGACTTGCCAGAGAAATATTTGTCTGATTTCTAGTTAATCAAGGAAGACAAACTCGACAAAAACGTCATCATCGGTATGTCATCATCATGATTTTGAAAATTATATTCTAATGTACATATTTATCATTGTATACAAATATTTTTTCTTCAAGATATCATTGGACAAATTGTCACCGTTGCGAGTATGGAAGTTATAAAAACTAAAGGCAAAAGTGGGATCAGCGAGAAATTGATGATAACACTCTGGGATACCAAGTAAGTAGTTATGATATCATACCAAAATAGACATAACAATATTTTAACAATGGAACGCTAATATGTTTATTGCTGAAGCGTTGTCCAACTGAAATGTACACTATGGGGACAATATGCAAAAGCAACTGTTGAGTACACTGACAAACATATGGCTGCTATTATTGTTTGTGTAATGCGATTTGTCTGTATAAAAGAGTACAAAGGTTAGATCACTATATCACCTATTCATATGTACACAGTTTGTAGAGATTGGTATTGGATTATTTTGTTAATTATTCTTATTTTATGTTTTTCTAGTGTATGTAACATTTCAATATCAAACGCTTTCAACTCCACCAAAATTTTGTTTTATTCTGACGTCAAGATCGTTAAACACTTCAGAGAAAAGTATGTTTATGTGACAATTTTAATATCATTTTAACATTGTTTTATTTATATAATTATTTTGTATGGTTTTGTAGGTTGCCAAAAAACAATCAAATGATTGTGCATGCTGAACAGAGTTATTCGACTTCTTGGGGTGGTGCTATTGACTACCTTGAAAAATTTTTAGGTGTGAAAAATAGGAGGCGGACGAGAGCTGGAATTCGTGATCCAAAAGTGGTATGAGCTATATTTTATTCATGGTACAAATATATTTACATTTCACTATATACATATTAATGGTTTTGTTATAGCCTGGCAAGATTGTAACATCTGTAACGGTCAAAGACGTTGACATTTCAAAGCTGTAGTATTATTGGGCATGCAAACCTTGCAACATCAAAGTTTTAGAGCATGGCATTATGTCTGATGATGAAGCTTACGATAAGAGGATTCCTCTTTTCAGTTGCAAAAATTGTGGAGATATTTATTCATATGATACCATCGTCGCAAAAATTGTGGAGATATTATTTCATTAAGACTTACTTTGGTAAGATATATAGCAGATACAGTAGAATTATTTCATGTAGACTTTCTCTGATTGACTGGCTAAATGTTCTCCTTATTTTATTACATGTTTATTCATGTAACGTTTAAATAACTCACTCTGTTCCTTTCAAACTATGTAGGTACTATATTGTATTATATGTAACTTATAATTCAGACGTCGATGTCCGCTTTTTGATGTTTGATGACACTGCTCAAATATTGTTAGGTCATTCAGCTGAGTCTATAATTGAACAAAATGATGAGATTATTTGTTAAATAATTGTATAATTTATGCATTATTTACATTTTTTTAAATAATATTAATCCATTTAATATAATGTTACGTAGGATTTACCAAGAGGGCTCCCTGATGGCTTGACAAAGATCCTAACAATGAGGATGCTTTTCAAAATAGCAGTTTCAGAAGAGCATACAAAAGGAAGCCAGTCTCCGTATGTAGTAGAACTATGGTCTCAAAATGTGGACATTATGACTGAGTGGGATTCTCGATCAGAGGTAATATATAGGATAAATTTTACAGACTTCTCAAGCTCGCTTATCTGATCATTAAGTTAAATTAAGGCATCAACAATGTTTTATATTTCAACAACCGTTGATGCTTACGAGTTCTGACGAACTTGAGAATCCATTGTTTGGATCTTCACTCACTCCTTCATCTAAGAAGCTAATTAAGAGTCTCGACTATTTTGATGAAGGTGAAAGTCTGTTAACAAAAAGCGACCTAAGCAAGAGATCCCGATGAAGTTATGAAGAAGCAAGAATCGTAATGAACTTATTGCAGAAATGCATTGCTGGTGATTGATTATTGCTTTTGATCTTTATAAGAAATTTGTCCAATGGGTGGATAACATTTGAACTCTATTCGTTATGATTTTCGGTATTTGTGGAACTTTTTTGGCATATTTTTACTTAATTGTGGAACATGAATGTTGCCCTAGAATTCTTTTTCTAATTCAATTTTTGAGACTTTAGTTGTGATTTAAATTTGTTGGTTCAACCACTACAAGTAAACAATCGTTTTGCAATGGTCTGTTACGACGGTTTATAAATCGTCGCAAATATACAATGATTTTACAAAGAATTTACGAGGAAAAATTAAATTGTCGTAAAAACAAAGCGTTGTAACTTCAACGTATAATTTAGGACGCTTTACGACGATTATACATTGATAAAGAAAGATTTGATATGTAATGCAAAATCGTTGTAAAATGGATGTAACGTTACGACGAATTTACGACGAGTAAAATCCGATGTACAATTACGACGATTTTACGTCGACTAAGAAGGTAGGTGAAGAACATTTAAAACATGTTCACCTAACTAATGTCGATGAAATATTTTCTCGCACAATCGACGTAAAGTCATCGTAATATGAAGGTTGGATGTAAAAGCGATGTAAAAAACTGTCGTATAAGCGTCGTAAAGTGTAAAATTTTGTTATAAATACATCTTCATTTCTTCTTTCATTCACAACATCATCATTCAAACATAAGAGCATCAGCATCCTAGAGATCCATTTTGGGTCTCTTAAACCTTATTATAGTGTTTTAAAACCCGATATATTGGGTTGTCCACTGCTGAAAACCCGAATGAGTAGTAATTTCTTTGAAAAAAGAAGTGATAATATAAAAAGGTTTCTCCATTCATGCGGCTACACGTGACACAAGAGACCGTCTCTTATATTGTCTAAGCAATCGAGAGAGATAGTTTTTTTTAGTTATTTTTAAGATGTCAATATACGGGCTAAGAAGCTGGATGTATATGCGTAAAGATTCAGATGGGGCGTTGACAGAAGAATTCAAGAACGGGTTAGAAATATTCATGTATCAGGCCACAAATATGGAGAGAACCAAAGAAAGCGGGAAGATGTTTTGTCCTTGTTTGAAATGCAAGAATACAAGGTATACACTAACCAAAACTTTGTGGACGCATTTATTAAATAGAGGGTTTATGCCGCAATATTTTGTTTTGTATCTACATGGAGAAGGATATGGCAGTAATACTCATGGGAATGCTGGTAGTAGTGGTAATTATCAAAGTCATGTTGATTTTGATGAATCAAATTATGGTCATCAGCCTAATCAGTATCAATCTGATCAAGGTCTAGATCATGATAGGATGCATGAGATGGTGACTGATGCATTTCTTGAAACGCATACTGGTAATACTGTTGAGGAACCTAATGTAGATGCCAAACCATTTTATGATTTGTTAGACAATGCTAATCAGCCAATCTACGAAGGATGTAGAGAAGGTCTGTCTAAATTATCGTTAGCAGCTAGGATGATGTCAATTAAAACAGATCATAACCTGGCTGAGTTTTGCATAGATGATTGGGCTGATCTTCTGAAATAGTATCTACCGGAGGATAACTTGGCAGCCGTAACATACTATGAAATACATAAGTTGATTTTTAGTCTTGTTCTACCTTCTGAGATGATAGATGTATGTGTTGACAATTGTATGATTTTCTGGAAAGATGATGATCAGCTGGAGGAATGTCGATTTTTCAAAAAACCAAGATACATGCCGCAAACTGATGGGCGTAAAAGGATACCGTACCAACGTATGTGGTATCTCCCCATAACTTATAGGTTGAAATGGCTTTATCAATCTGAAAGGACAGTTGCATCAATGAGATGGCATGCAGAACATACACAAGTAGATGGAGAAGTTGTTCATCCATCAGATGCAAAGGCATGGAAACACTTCAACACGTTATACCCAGATTTTGCTAAGTTCAAACGAAATGTCTATCTTGGTCTGTGCATTGATGGTTTTAGTCCATTTGGTATGTCTGGTAGTAAATATTCATTATAGCCAGTAATCCTAACCCCTTAAAACCTTCCTCCAGATATGTGCATGAAAAGGAATTACTTTTCCTTAGTATTTTGGTTCCAGGTCCCAATCATCCGAAGCGATCTCGATGTATTTCTACAGCCACTTATACATGAGTTGAATCAGTTATGATATACCGGCATTCGCACATATGACTGTTCAATGGACAATAAGCGATTTCCCTGCTTATGGTAAACTATCAGGATGGACTACACATGGGAGGTTATCTTGTCCTTATTGTCTTGATCAAACTGATGCGTTTCAGCTAAAACATGGTAGAAAAACCTGTTGGTTTGATTGTCACCCCATGTTTTTACCGGATAACCATCTATATCAGAGGAACAAGAGGTTATTTAGGAAGAACAAAAGTGTACGTGTCCCTCCACCCGTATATTTAACATGAGCAGATATACATGCGCAAATCGAGCATTGGGGGTAGAGGAAATAGTAACGCATGGGGGAAACTGGCACACTCCTGCAAATATGCTTGAAGGTTATGGAGTTCATCATAATTGGCACAAGAAAAGTATTTTTTGGCAACTACCCTATTGAAAAGATCAGCTGCTCAGACACAATCTTGATGTCATGTACATTGAGAAAAACTTTTTTGATAACATTATGCATACAGTTATGAACGTGACGTGAAGAACAAAAGACAATGGTAAGTAAAGATTGGACTGAGAAACAGGAAAGCACCAGTTCCTGTATTTCGGTTGAGTGCAGATCAGAAGTCAGCATTGTTCAACTGGGTTTCATTTGACGTTAAATTTCCTGATGGATATGTTTCTAATCTTTCTAAATCTGTTGAGAAGTGGGTAAAGTTTGCAGGGATGAAAAGTCATGACTGCCACGTGTTTATGCAACGATTATTTCCATTTGCATTTGCTGAACTCTTGCCCCAAAATGTCCATGAAGCTGTTGGAGGTAAAATAATTACTACTAAACTACACTCTAGCTATTCCTATTATACTTTGTACATATTACAATTTTATCTTATATTATGTATATGTACATATGAAGGCATTTGTGCTTTTTTCCGGGATCTTAGTACACGAACATTATCAGCTGATGTAATAGCACAACTGGCATCGAATATTCCAATCTTATTGTACAATTTGGAAAAGATCTTCCCGCCATCATTTTTTGATGTTATGGAACATCTTCCTGTTCATCTCCCTCATGAAGCAGAGCTCGGTGGACCGGTTCAGTACAGGTGGATGTATCCGCTCGAGCGTTTCATGAAACATCTTAAGGGTAAAGCCAAAAACCTAACTAAAGTGGAAGGTTCAATTGTGGCGGGAAGTGAGCTTGACGCAAGAGACTTCGCACTTAACTTCGTACTATTTTGCACCAAAAGTACAAACACGCAATAGAGCTACTCGTCGATATGATGATGGAGGAGTTGGCCAAACATATGCAGTTGAGGGTGTACCTGACATATTCTCGCCGATCGGACGTCTTAGTGGAAACGTGAAGGAAGTTTAGTGGTCCAATGAAAAAATTTATCACAGTGCACATACGTATATCCTACTAAACTACAAAGAGTAATCATCGTACGAGAGGTATATTTTTCATTATATATATATATATATATATATATCAGTCGGTCTTAATTATTACTTGTTTTTGCAGCACATTCGTTGACGAGGTTAAAGAATGCATCTCCGGGGTTTCTGAAACTGAAATCAATGATCGTAAAGATCAACACTATCCCAAGTGGTTAAAAGCGCAAGTACGTATAAAATAAAAATAAAAATACTTTGATATCCAACATGGTTGCATGCATATTTGCAAAATTAAGAAATTAAAGCAAGTTTTTTTCTGATTAGGTGCACCCGAATGATCGGATGAATTTCCAACATGGTTCCATGAGTTACTACTAGGTCTGATGGCAAAATTAACGACAGCCTCAATGTATTTCACTCGGGGTTATGCTTTTCACACATACAGTCACGGTGCAAAGCGGGCGACAACTAACTACGGAGTTTGTGTGAGGGGTGAAATAGATTTTTATGGAGTTCTGCAATAAATAATTGAAGTGGAGTATCCTAGATTGTTAAGGCTGAGAACTGTTATCTTCAAATGTGACTGGTTTGATCCAACTGTTGGAAGAGGGGTACGACTAAACAAATTTGGAGTTTTTGACGTGAACAAATCACGACGGTACAACAGGTTTGAGCCATTTATATTAGCTTTGCAAACGGAACAGGTCACATTTCTGCCATACCCCCAAGTTCGAGCAACATGAATCTCATGGTTAACAGTAGTTAAAGTGCCTCCGAGGGGCAAAATTGTAGGGGTTGAGGATGTTCCACTACAACAGGACATTTGCGTAGATCTGACTGAACCAGATGTCGATGAGGAGATTTTCTTAATTGACCCTCTGAACAGGCAAGTTGAAGATCTCCCAGATGATACAGAAGAAGAAGGTGATGAGTTTGATGAAACCGAGGACAATGATGAAGATTTGGCAGAACACGACGCTGATGGTGACAAAGAACTAGAAGAAGATGAATCGGATTGATTTTCATGCATGGTTTTAGGGAATGCTTGTTATTATGTAATTTGTAATTGTATTTGTTTGAAGTTTTTTTTAATGATTATAACCATTACGACGGTTTTACGACGATTTTTCTAAACCCTAAACCTTGAGTTTAGGCCTTATACCCTGAATGAATAGTGTATGAGTATTATGATGACTTCACGACTATCAGTCGTAACTTCATCTTATTTTGAAAACCCTCGTAACATTGTCGTAAAGGTCAAATCCAAAATTTATAATCCTTTATATCTGATTGGTTTTTAACTATTTTACCAATGTTTTTGATAGGTTATCTTATTTTATATGAAAATAATTCATTCTGATAAAAATCAAAAATTTTTAAAAATTCATACATATTTACAAGTTCATGCATGTTTTTGTAAATGTTAAGTAAAAGATTATATATTAGATAGGATATTAAAAATATTTGTTATCTCATTCAACAAATCAGTCATACATGTAAAGTGATGAACTTTTTCTAATATGATAGTTTGAAAGCATTTTTGCATTGTTCTTAATGCAATAATCCTTTTGAAAGATTTAGGGTTTGATTAATTTTTTAAATAAGATCATAAAACACTCGGGAAATCGTCCTAATATTACGACGGTTTTACGACCTCTATTCATGAAACTATCGTAAAACCGTCATAATGTTGATGACGATCATACATCTGACAGCCACCGAATTGGCATCAGATCCGAAGTACGAGAGTATAAATATATGCGGTTTACGACCGTTTTACGACGATTTGAAGAACAAGCGTCGTAAAATCATCGTAACGCTCAGACGCTGTGAGCATGCCACGTGGCTTGTCATGTACAGGCGTGTTGGTTTTCCAACTAAATCGTCGTAAAACCGTCGTAATGTTACGACGATTTTACGACGATAACAAAATCTATATAAAGCACGCGGGTTTTCTCCTTCATCGCTTATTCCTCAGTTCTCTCTCCCTCTCTACACACTCCTCTCTCTCTCTAGCTCTCCCTCCTCTCCACTCCTTTGTAAGTTTTTTTTTAAGTTTTTTTCTTTAATTTATATTTCTGTTTATAATTTTAATAGTCATATAGATATAATTAGGGGAATCGGTTAGGTTCAGAATTTAGATAGGCCCGGAATTTAGATATAAAATATATAATTAGTAATTATATTTAATTTAATTTTGTAGATTATTCAGATGGCTCCCCGGACAAAGAGGTTCCACTACCAGGATATGGTTGATCCGGACGTACCGCTCTATCGACTTCAGCTACGGGGTCCGCCATCCCGGAGTCCTCGGGAACACAACGTACGGTTTTGCAACCGGTCGTTGTCCCACAGCCTGCACCACCTCAACCGCCACCACCACCGGCAGCACCAGCAGCACCAGCCCCAGCCCCAATGCAGCCTGAACCGTATGCCCAATTTACGGTTGAGGATCTTCTACAGCAACCTGGTCGTGCCAGTATGAAGAAACTCGATCGAGCCCCGGGGACGTTTTGGTACGATTTTCATTTTTTTTACAATTTTTTTTAAAAGATTTATATTTATAATTAATCTAACAAAAAAAATTTTTAACGACTAGGTTTACAACCGATAACGCCGTCTGTCAAAACATTTCCGACATCATCAAGGGGTTCTTCGTACAACCCCATACCAACTGGAAGAAGCTGGATCAGGCAACTATTGACACTTGGTTCAAGTATTTTGCGGTAACTTATTTAAAATTATGAATTGTTTTATTATTATTTTTTACAATAATTAATAACTCTTTTTTTGTAGCAAAACTGGCATTGGGAAATTTCTGCATACAAATGTGTGAAGACGGCCTTCAAACAGAAGGTCAAGTTCCGGCTCAAGAACACCGTTTTCGACAAGAAGCGGAAGTGGGAGGTCGACGGCAATAAGGCAAAGCCAGCGCCAATGGCCGATACTGTTTGGGAGGGCCGGTGGGCCATTGGTTGACTCCGCACAACCAGATTGTTGCCGCCAAGTGTTCCACATTCAGGTTTGTTTGTAATTTAAATTAATACGTGTTTATAATATATTATTATATTTTTAATTACAAATCTAATTAATAAATTTTTCATTTTCAGGAACGCTACTGACAATGCGGGAAATCCAAAGAACGTCCCGCACACTTCTGACCAGGTTTCTTTCGCCGGAAGACGTCTCATGATGGTAAGTTTTTAATAATAAGTTTCAATTCAACCTAATTTTTCTAATTAATAATTTCAAATTGATTTTGTAGGTAAAAAAAAAACGGGGGAGAGCTTCCTCCGATGACGAAGGTTTTTGCCGAGACCCATAAGAAGAAGAACGGCGAATTCACGGATTCTCGGGCCAAGGCGATCTACAACGCAATCTGTGCGAGGATCGAGGAGCGCCAGACACAGCTCACGCAGCAGGCGCCTCTGACGTCTCTCGGAGGTAGCTCGTTCTAGTCCATACCGACCTTGATGGTGGCGGAGATTGACCAGATCTTCGAAGAGGTAAGTTTAATTTACTTTATTTTTCCCTATTTGGTTTTTAACTATATATAGTGTTTTACATAAGTTTTCTACGTTTTTCAGGTTGCCCCTCGGAAGAAGGGCAGGGTTTTAGGGATGGGATCCATCCGTGATACCCCGATCGCTCGGGTAGAGGTTCCAGTTGTTATCCGCCAGGAGCTCCACCAGATGTGGATGCAGTACGAGACAAAGATCGACCAGTTGTACGGTCTCTTTGAGATTATGAGCGCTGACATCCCGTTGCTCCAGGCACTGTTGGAAAGGTCGCGGGCATCTAGAGTCGTCAGGGCATCTTCTTCATCCTCGAGGAGGCAACCACCGGTGCAGACGGACGAGGAGATGTTCCGGTCTCTCGGGGTTGATCCTCCAAGAGCCAGGGATCAGGCGCCGGAAGCCTCCAACCGAAGAGCCGGCAAGGAAATTGCGGACCAAAACAGGGATCCGGGGCGGGACAATGCAGGGATATACGACATTTTTGTCGTATTTTTGTCGATATTTTTGTCGATATTTTTGTCGTATATTATACGACGAACCTACGTTGGTTGTTAACGACGATTTTACGTCGGTTAGACTGAAAACCAAATCGAGGCAAATCGATGTAAAGTCGTCGTATCCATTACGACGCTTTTATGACGTTCTGTTTACGATGATGTTACGATGATTTTTAACCGTCCTATATTTTACAAAGATTTTATGACGAAATGTCGTTTACGACGATGAATTTACGACGGTTTCAAAACTGTTGCTAGTTGATAAGTAAGGTTTTTAAGGCCTTAGATGGGTTATCAATCCCCTTGTCAAAGTAGTATAAGGGGTGTCAATCCATATGTGTGGTAGTTAGGCACTAGTTTATGTGATAGGTTCTTAAGTCAAGTAATCAAAGATGAGTTTTGTGAAACCAGCAACAAGAAAGCATAAAACAAGAAACAAACAAGCTATGATTAATGAACTAAGCAAGCAAACAAAACAAGATGATGGTGATTAAGCAAATGATAAAAGCTAAACCTCTAGATGTGATCACTGATTAGGGTGCTTTAGATATTGAATCATGATGCTAAGAACATAATGCAACACTTGCTACTCTTTAGTCTAGGCTTCTTAATCAGATTAATTCATTCCCATGACAATAATCCCTTTGCAAATCACTTAATCAAGTCTAACAACCATTAGATATAATCAAGCAATCAGCAAGCATAATGCATCAAGCCTAATAAGTGACCAAACAATCTCTCAACCAAGAAGACTGAATCTTATACAGAAAGACATAACAAGCAATCACATGATCTCAAACATTTCAACTTAGAACTCTAATCTAGACTAATCCTCTCATGAAGGCATTAATCTCTACACTAATCCACTTTCAAACCAAATCATCATTTGTGAAATATGAATCAATGAGCATTAAGAAACAGTTCTAATATGTCATTCATGCATTTAACAAATCATTCCCATGATGAAAAAGGCATAAACCCTTAAGTTAGCTCATTCAGGCATTTCATCAAACACTTTTGGTGCATGAAATGCCTATGATCCCAGATTTCACTTTCCCAAGGAAATCTGGCATTAGGAGCAGCTAACTAAGGAAATGGAATGAGAATCTAAACCCTAAACATCACCAATCAAACATCTAAGCACCCTAATCTACACACCTAGAAGTTTAAAAGATGACTACTCACTAATCATGAAGAACACATCTAATCTTTTGCAAGAAATGATGTTAATCATGATTAGAAGTAGAAATGAGATGATGAGATGATAAGAAACAGACTTGGAATGATCAAATCCCTTCAGATATCTCTTAATAAACGTTTTACACTAAAAAGGAAAGAAAACTAGAGAGAAAACTAAGTAGAAGATAACATGTAGGGTTTTTCTCCCAAAAAAACTATATATACTAAGTGGTAATGAACCGGGTCAGCCCGGAACAAACCGGGTCCTGACCCGGCTTTAGTGGGTAAAGTGGAAATCCTGCGGCTTGGTTCCAGTGTCTCCCAGGTAGCATGCCCAAGTCGCAGTAGATGAAGAACTTGTCTTCTGAGACTTAAATCGCTTTGTCTTAGCCGCACGCCCAATTAGGAGTGTTTTGCGAGTCTTGCTGCGGCTTAATATTCTTCTTCTTCAACTCGCAGGACCAAGGCGGTTTCTGGGGAATGTACATGTGCGACTTAGTCATCCCTAGTCCCAGGTCGCAGGCTCAAGTCGGAGTAAATTGCGAGTGATCATGCGGCTTGGTTCCTGTGTCTCCCAGGTAGCATGCCCAAGTCGCAGTATTGTGGACTTAGCAATTTTCTTGCTCGGGAGCCTCAGACCTCATCCATTGATAGCTTACCCGCACTTCTCAACTCGCAGCATCAATTTCCAGGCATTCGTCTTCAGGCCTGCGAGTTAACCAAGTCGCAAGGCTTTCTCGCAGCCAGCATTCAGAGCAGCTTGGACCACTTCGCATTCCGGAGAGTGTAACTTCTAATATACTTGTCCGAATTGAGTGATTTCAGTTGCAGAGGACAGAGGTCTCATATATCTCCAACTTTGGTGAAGGAAACTTCGGTGCTTGGGAAGTTGAAAGCTTCCTGGAGGGCTCATATTTGCAGTGCATTTACACGATCAGAGAGAGGCGTCTAGACATGTGTCCATTCCGGAGACCGTATCTTCCTGCTCATAGCTCCGAATTGAATTTTCTATGACGTTCTGGAAATAGGACTCAAATATCTCTGATTCTCATGCAGGCCCCGTAAACTGATTCGGTCTGGAAGTGCACCGTCCTTCCCATTACTCGGAGCTCATCGGGTCGGTCCAAAACGCCAGCGAGACAGGCGATCATTCAAGAGTATCGGATTGCTCTGGAATGGATGCGAGAGAGGCCTGTCTTCCGGTGACTGTATCTTTCAGCTCAGTGCTCTAAATTCCCTGATTCAACCTGTACTGGGTTCTTGACTCAAGTATCGCCAACTTTGCTGAAGACCTTGTAAGCTGAATCGGCCGGCAAGAGCTTCCGGTGACGCGATTTCGGAAATGTATCTGCACTCGGGAGTTTTGGCTGAGAGACTTGACCGCGGTACGTGTTTTTGGCCGAGAAAGCTACCCGCGGGAAGGATTTTGGCCGAGAATCTTCGGCCATCAGTACATCATTTTGCCGAGAAACCCAAAATTGCTCCTTTTCACCATTTTCGATCATTTCAACTCCATTTCTTCATCTGAATCACATCCTCCACTCCAAATAAACTCCAAAAGCACCTGTTTAACAGTCCAAAACATGCAAAACTCTCTTGGACCTAATGAAATCTCCTAAGTCCTAAAACAATGCTTAAAGACCTAAAATGCATGCAAATGAGACATAATTTGGACTAGAATATGTACATTAAATGATGCAATTTATGAATATATCACTAGTTCGTCATAAAAGGGGTTTTACAACGAACTTACGACGGTTTTGGCCGTTGTAAAAAGGTGTTTTTCTTGTAGTGAACCAACTGTCATAAATTTACACAAGAGTTTCAATTAAGACGACATTAAAACCATAACCGTTTTACTCCATCACATAGAAAGCTACTTATACTTTTATTCTATTTCATCTTCAATCTTAACAAAAAATTAAAACAAAGAATGTCCTTGTGAAAGAGTTTCCGATCTTCAGAAGACAAATGGCGGATATCGTATTTGTGTAAAGATACTAAGAGATTATTATGATTAAACTCTCTTCGATCGACCTAATCGAATGTTAGTTCTTGCAGATGAATTTGTAAGTTTTGGAGGTTTGAAAAGATTTACCATATATATGTTTTACGAATGTATTTGTTAATTATTTATTTTTATAAACCATGTAGGGCAATCGCATCCTGTCTACTATTCAATATGATATAATGGCGAAATTCGAGTATGAATTGGTTGAAGGAGATTAGTTTTTCTTGGTAATTTTGAAGTTACTGAGAGAGTGATTCGTCCAAGTATATCATCAAACAACTATCATATACATTTCCTCGAGTAGTTCATTGTTGAGAAAATCGATCTGAAGTCTTCCAGAGGAATATACTCTTTTTGTGTATTCATAAATATTTTAAATCGATTTATTCATACAGATAGATATCTTGGTATGTTTCTTACAATTTTTTATTTTAAATCGTTTATCTAAGAAACTCCAACATGAATTTCAAGGCAGTCCTTTATTTTTGCAGTTGATCTTCTCGGTACTGTCACATTTGTTCAGAAACTTAAGTTAGGAGTTCCTATGTGCGACACACCCACACAACGTCCACTTATTCGTTTTAAAATTTAAGATTTCAGGTCTGTACAACTTATCCTCAAAACATCTGTTATGTGTCTATTGTTTACAAATTTTAAGGTATATTAATAATGTTCTACATGATTTAAATATACAGTCAAGAATCTTTGAAATTTATTGCTTGTGATAACTTGGCAAGAAAATTTGAAGAGCTTTGGAGTAATCGTGAAATGTCTTCTAGGCATATTATTGTATTGCGATTTTTCTCTTTCACTAGATGGAGATGTAACTAAATAGTAACTACCTCAATATTTTGAAATTGTTAATTAATTACAGGTTTTACATATATATTTTTTCCATATACTGAGTATGTCTATGTAATTAGATGAATGGATAGTTGAATCGGAAAGATTCATATCTGATATTCTCGAGGATCCTCCTACCCAGAAGTGGAAAGAGCAAGGTTGAGGTATGTTTATTCCTTCTTTGATATTGTATCCTATATTTTAATATTTATAAATAAATAAATATATATATATATATATGTGTGTGTATAATCATCAAAAATCCTAAAATTATTTCAGAATTGCAACTTTAATTGATTTTACTCTGGTCCACGATGAATATGAATACCAGTTTCAGTAAAAGAGATTAGTGTTTCCTATTTCTTATTTTTATAGTGTTAAACTTGGAAATCTTAACTTTTATATTATTCTGATTGAGATAACTTATCCAATGACAAAATATATATATATATATATATTTTAAACAATTTAGTTGTGTTAGCTTTTTTTCGTGAGTCGTACTCTATTTGTTTTCAACAAAAAAATAACAATGATATTAAAAATTTGGATGGTCCGTGATATGTGTTTGTATTAAAAAATAGAGTACATAAATTTGGGTATGGTACTCTCATTAAGTATTTATAATTAATGAAATGAAGTAATTGACTTAATTAATAAGAAGTAGCCAGTACCAGATATGATATATTTCTACCATCTTCACATATTTTTCTATATATATTTAATCAATATAAAACTCAAATATACCTATGAATTGAATGTAACCAATTTGGTTTGTTCGTAAGTCATTTGGTGCAATAAATGTCAAAGGTTGCAATTTATTCTAATTTTACGAAATGACACAACTTTTCGAACCCTATACTTACTTTGCTATACATATAAAGGACCAAGTAAAAAAACGTCTCGACATCTTAACTAAAAAAAAACCTAAAGTCCCAGAAACAATCACTTTCCTCAAAAAAATAAGGGTTTACAAACGTATGGATCTGAGCCTGATGATTCCAGCGTACCACCACAAAACTCCAGATCGAATTTTATGAAAGAGCATCCTCAAGGTATTAGTATGATGTTGTCCACTTTATAATATATAGGATTATATATTATCCACTACATAAATTTGACCGCTATTGTTTCTATCTTATAGCTTATCAAAATAGATATGAGGCTCACAGCGATGACGAAAATGATGACTATGATGAAAATATTAATCCTAATTGTGACGAAGGTGAAACTTCAGAAATTGCAATGGAAGTTGATAACGTGGATGCAGATGTAACTATACAACAGACAACCGTTCCCAATGTGTTTGGATCAACCACAAGATTTCAATTTGGAGTTAAACCAAATAGTAAGTACAAATAATATACGTTTATAAATTTTTTTCATATATAACACTATAATGTAAATTATTTCTTGGCAGAATATTATGATGATGGAGATCAAAATTTCGAATGTGGACACTGTGGAGCTTATTTTTCGTATGGAGAGCGGATAGGAAAATCCAGGAGACAATTGATACCCATATTCACGCTTTGCTGTAAGCAGGGAAAAATCGTCCTCCCTAAACTTAGAAATCTTCCGATGGAGTTAATAGAATTGTTATGCAAAGGGGATGCGTTGAGTAAACATTTTCGTGAGTTCATCAGAGCATACAATATGATGTTCTCTTTCACGTCATTAAGTGGAAGAATAGATTACGCCATTAACAATGGTCGTGGTCCGTATGTCTTCAAAATGAATGGGGAGAATTATCATCAAATTGGTGATATGGTGCCAGACGTCGGAGAGATGCCATGCAACTTTACTTCCATGACACTCTTAATGAGCTATACAATAGAATAGCTGCTTATGGGTACGTATTAGATTCATTTCCCAATACTTTATGTTTAAAGACATAATATGTGCATACTGATATGTTCATAATTTGCATCATTTAGGTTGCATAAATCATTCCAAATCATGTTTTATTTCATGTATTTTAGGTCCTTAGGGTTTGTTTTAGAACTTAGGAGATGCATTAGGTCCCAATGAGTCTTTGCATGTTTTGAGTGTCTATCAGGTGATTATGGAGCTGAAAAGATGAATCCAGGAGGTGGAATGGTGAGCAGAGCTTGAAAAAGTGGAAAACTTGAGTCTATGGAGGTTATCGGCCATTCTCGCTGGCCAGGAAGGTTTTACCGGCCATTTTCATGTACCGCGGGAAGCTTTACCGGCCATTTTCACGTACCGCGAATTAAGTATATCGGCCAAAATCTCCGGGTGCGAACGAGTCTCAGAAATCACCTGTCCGGGGAGCCTTCCGGTCCGATTCAGATGGCGGGTCCTTCATAGAAGTTGGAGAGCATTGAAGCACGGTCTCATAGCAATTGGAATCGTAGAATTCGGACGCGTGAGCAGAGAGATAAGCTCGTCGGAAGAAACCCCTGTCTCGCAGGTATTCCGGACCGAGCAGATCAGTTCTGAAGGATGCGAAGGACGGTGCACTTCCAGGCCGATTCAGCTTCCGGGTCCTTCATGAGAATCAGAGACATTTGAGTCTTCTTTCCAGAACGTCCAAGAGCATTCAATTCGGATCTATGAGCAGGAAGATACGGCCTCCGGAATGGACACATGTCTAGACGCCTCTCTCTGGTCGTATACATGCACTGCAAAGATGTGCCCTCCAGGAAGCCTTCCACCTCCCAAGCACTGAAACTTCCTTCACAAAAGTTGGAGATAAATGAGTCCTCTGTCTTCTGCAACCGAAATCATTCAATTCGGACAAGTATCACAGGAGTTACACTCTCCGGAATGCGAAGTGATCTAAGCTGCTCTGGATGCTGCGAGATGGTCTTGCGACTTGGTTAACCCGCAGGCCTGAAGATGAACGCCTGAATGCTGATGCTGCGAGTTGAAATGTGCGGGTAAACTATCACTGGAAGAGGTCTGGAGCTCCCGAGCAAGAGAAATGCTAAGTCCACAATCGTGCGACTTAGGCATGCGAGTCATCCGCGCCTGGATCTATGCCGCACGATCACTCGGAATTCACTCCGACTTGAGCCTGCGACCTAAGTGCAATAGAGACCAACCCGCACAGTTTCTACATCCCCCAGAAACCGGCTCAGCCCTGCGAGTTGGAGAGGAAGGAGACCATGCCGCAGAAACACTCGCAATTTACTCCTAGATAGGCGTGCGGCTCCGACAAGGCGATTCAAGCCTCACAAGACAAGTCTTCATCTACTGCGACTTAGGTGTGCGGCCTGGGACATACTGAACCGACCCGCAGCTTTTCCCACTTTATCCATTAAGGCCGGGTCAGGACCCGGTTTGTTCCGGGCTGACCCGGTTCGTTTTTAAGAAGGTATAAATACTTTTTAGGGTTTTTTTGGGGGAGAACTAAGTTTTATTCCCTTTGTCTCTTGCCTCTTTTGTGAAAAGACTCCATTAAGAAGAGAAATATCTATTTTTGAGTGTTTGATCAAGAGAGTTTTAAGAGATCTGGGTGTTTAAAGCTGTTTACTTTTGAATCTATCATCTCTATCTCCATTTCTCATCATTAATCATGCTAATCTTCTCAACTTGCAAAGGTTTAAGAGAGATTAGTATGATTAGTGAGTAATCCCATATTAAGGTCTTAGATATGTAGATTAGGGTGCTTAAGTGGTAGATTAGCGAGCTTAGGGGTTAGATCATGCATATTCCATTCTCTACAACTTGTTCTCTATGCTAGATCCATACAAATCATATGTGGTCTAGATTCTGGGCATTTCATGCACCAAAAGTGTTTGATGAAATGTCTGAACCAAAGTTGTTAGAGGTTTAAGTGTTATTCATCATGGGAATGATTGTTTATATGCTTAAATGACAGATTAAACTGATTCTTAATGCTTGTTAACTCATGTTTCACTGATGATGATTGGGTTTGAAACTGATTTAGCATAGGAGTTAATGCCTTCATGAGAGGATTAGCTTAGTTAGAGATGTTTATGTTAAATGGCTTGCTTGATCATATGATTCATTAGCTCATTAGTTTATCACTGAAGGCACCCTAATCCACTATCATGTCTAAGACCTTTCTTATCATCATTCATACATTCTCATCATTTGTCATTGTTTAGTTCTTGTTTAAGCATTTCATTAATCCTTAATCCTGTTTAAGTTTGTAGTTGTCTCTAGATTAATCAAAACCCACTCTTGTTTGCTTGAATTAAGAACTTGATCATATAGCTTAGTGTCTAACACCACATCTGGATTGATAAACCTCTTTGTGCTACATTGACAAGGGGATTGATAGCCCTGAGACCATAAAAAGTCTTATCTATCAATTGGCGCCGTTGCCAAATTGTGGTTTGATTAGCATTAAGCTCTGATCTGTTCTTGAGATCAAGTGCTTACTTTCTTGTTTTACTGATCCCTTTCAAGTTCTGTTTGTGATTTCAGGTGTATGAACACCAGGTCTAGATCAAGAAGCTGCGGTCCTCCTTTTCCTCTAAACGATAACATCAACCTTCTGGTACCAAGGAGGAGAAGAGACAGACGTGGTAGACAACTTGATCAGACTGAGATGGCAGACCAAGCAGATCACGGGGTAGATATAGAACAACCAGTTCAGGAGCAACAAGCTCAAGGTCAGGGAGCTGGTATTGGAATTGGTCAGGGGTTTCACCAAGGCAATGTTCAGCAGGAACAGGTGCACCACCAACAAGCCTATGTCCACCAGGGACAAGCTCAGGCTCATCAACAGAGGCATCAGGCCAATGTTCAACAAAGACACCAGGTGCACCACCAACCCCACCCTTTCCAACCACAACAAAGAAGATATGAGCAACCCCAAATATATGTTGGCGAGAATGACAGGGCCAATGCTCATCAGTATGGAGCTGGTATTCAGGCACCACCTGTGCAGAACAACAACTTTGAAGTGAAAGCATCATTGCTGAATATGGTCCAGAACTCAAAGTTCCATGGGTTAGCAATGGAAGATCCCTTGGAACACTTGGACCAGTTTGATAAGGTGTGTGATCTGACCAAGATTAATGGAGTTTCAGAAGACAGCTTTAAGCTAAGACTATTCCCATTCAGTCTTGGTGACAAAGCTCATCAATGGGAGAAGAATCTTCCAAGAGGCTCCATTCAAACCTGGGAGCAATGCAAGCAAGCCTTCTTATCTAAGTTCTTCTCCACCTCAAGAACTGCAAAACTGAGGAACCAAATCTCTAGCTTCACTCAGCACAGCAATGAAAGTTTTGGTGACGCATATGAGAGATTCAGGAGCTACACAAACCAATGCCCACACCATGGGTTTAGTGAGGCTTCTCTCCTCAGCACACTCTATAGGGGAGCTCTTCCCAAGATTAGAAACCAGCTGGATACTGCTTCCAATGGGAACTTTCTGGGTAAAGAGATACATGCTGCTTTAGAGCTAGTGGAGAACTTAGCATTGAGCAATGATACTTATGGTGAAGACTATGACAGATCAAATAGGTCTGAAGGTTCAAGCTCAGAACAAAGGCTCACCAGAGAAGTTAAGGAGTTGAGGAGTGAATTAGACAAGCTGAAATTCACCACTCAGAAGCCAATACACTATGTTGGAGAGTATGAGGAACCTTCTCAAATCTTTGAGAACATAAGTGAAGAAGGTCTTACCCAAGAGGAGCTCAACTACATTGGAAATCAGAGGTTCCAAAGATACCAGTATGGTAATGCCAATCCAAACCTCTCTTACAGGAACACCAATGTAGCTAACCCACAAGACCAGGTCTATCCCAATTCTCAAGCTCCAAAGAACTTTGTTCCCAAGAACAACTTTCAAGGGTCATTCCAACCCAAGAATAAATTTGGTCAGAATCAGGGTTTTGGCCAGCAACAACAACCATTTCAGGGCACCGGTTACACTTCACAGCAACCAAAGGCACCACCAGGGTTTGGTCCACCACAGTTCCAACAGCAGGCGCCGGTTCAACAACAGTTTCAGCCACCAATGGTTCAACAGCAGCCACAGATGGGTACAGATATGGTTAGTATTCTGCAACAACTACTTCAGGGTCAACAGACTATGCAGCAGGAAATCAAGGAACTGAAGCAAAACCAGGCATCAAGCTCAAGGAACCAAGGTCACCTACCTGGAAAACCAGAACCCAACCCCAAGGAATATGCTAAAGCCATTACACTGAGGAGTGGCAAGGAGTTACCTGGTATTGAGAACAACAAAGTGATCATTGAGGACAATGATCAACCTGAGGGGGAGGCAGCCTTAAAGGATGATCAAGTTGCTGAGAAACCAAGGTCAGAAAAGGGTAAAGAGGTAGCAAAGGAACCAGAACCAGAGAAGAAGTATGTGCCACCACCTCCATACCAACCCAAGCTCCCATTTCCAGGGAGATTTAAGAAGCAACTAGTGGAAAAGGCAAGAGCTGTATTTGAGAAGGCACTCAAAGAGACACCACTCACAATGCCTCTCATTGATGCATTCTTAATGATGCCAAAGATGGGGAAGTTTTTGAAGGATGCTATTCTGAACAAGACAAAAGAGCTTCAAGGCATGGTAGTACTAAGTCATGAATGCAGTGCTATCATTCAGAGGAAGTCCATTCCAAGGAAGTTAACTGATCCAGGGAGCTTCACACTCCCTTGTGCCATTGGACCTCTTCTATTCTCTGGATGTCTTTGTGATTTAGGAGCATCAGTCAGCTTGATGCCATTCTCCATAGCACAGAAGCTGGGCTTTAGAGTTTTCAAACCTTCAAAGATTTCTCTTATCCTTGCAGATAGATCAGTTAGATTGCCTGTTGGTATGTTGGAAGATCTACCTGTCAAGATAGGTGGTTTTGAGGTTCCAACAGATTTTGTTGTGCTGGAGATGGATGAAGAGCCAGTAGATCCCCTTATCTTGGGCAGGCCATTCTTAGCCACTGCAGGAGCTATTATTGATGTGAGAGGTGGGATAATAGAGCTTCAACTTGGGTCTGAAAAGCTCAAGTTTGATGTGAATGAGATGATGAAGAAGCCCACCATTGAAGGTCAATGTTTCTATGTAGAGACAATGGATCAGTTGGCTGATGAGTTGCTTGAGGAGCTGAACACAGAGGATCCTCTTCAAGCTACTCTGACTCAAGAACAAGGAGACAATGGGCTCTTGGCTGAAGCAAGTGAAGGGTATAAGCTGTATCTGGACAATGCAAGAGAGCTGGGTCCTGAAACAAGGTTTGTGGAGCTGGAACAGAATGGCACTGAGGTTTTGGCAATCCAAGAATCAGTCACCAGCCAAAGCAGCTTGGACCAGGACTGGAATGAGGCTGATGCACCCTCTGTTGAGCTCAAACCTCTACCAACAGGGCTCAGGTATGCTTTCTTAGGACTAAACTCCACATATCCTGTCATCATCAATGATAGCCTATTAGAGGACCAAGAGAGTGCATTGCTGAATGAAATAAGAAAGTTCAGGAGAGCCATAGGGTATTCTTTGGCTGATATTAGAGGGATCTCTCCTGACATCTGCACCCATAGGATCCACCTAGAGGACCAATCTATGTCCTCTATTGAGCACCAACGTAGACTTAACCCCAACCTTAGGGAAGTGGTTAAGAAGGAGATACTAAAGCTTCTTGAGGCAGGGATAATTTACCCAATCTCTGACTCAAGATGGGTGTCTCCTGTTCATGTTGTACCCAAGAAAGGTGGGATCACAGTGGTGAAAAACGATAAGGATGAACTCATAGCTCAAAGAACAATAACTGGCCATCGCATGTGCATTGACTATAGGAAATTGAATTCTGCTTCTAGAAAAGATCATTTTCCTTTACCATTCATTGATCAAATGCTTGAAAGGTTAGCTAATCATCCTTATTTTTGTTTTCTCGATGGGTACTCTGGATTTTTTCAAATTCCCATAGATCCAAGAGATCAAGAGAAAACAACATTCACATGCCCTTATGGCACTTATGCTTATAGGAGAATGCCTTTCGGTTTATGTAATGCACCGGCAACTTTTCAAAGGTGTATGATGCACATTTTCTCTGACATTATTGAAGAGAAAGTTGAGGTGTTCATGGATGACTTTAGTGTCTACGGCTCCTCCTTCTCGGATTGTCTCTCTAATTTGACACAGGTGTTGGAGAGATGTGAGCAACACAGCTTGGTGCTGAACTGGGAGAAGTGTCATTTCATGGTGCAAGAAGGGATAGTTCTTGGGCACAAGATCTCTGAAAAGGGCATTGAGGTTGATAAGGCAAAGGTGGAGGTTATGGTGAATCTGCAAACCCCTACTTCAGTTAAAGGGATAAGGAGCTTCCTGGGTCATGCAGGGTTTTATAGAAGATTCATAAAGGACTTCTCAAGGATTGCCAGGCCCTTAACAAGACTGTTGTGCAAGGAGGTGGATTTCATCTTTGATGCTGAATGTGAAGAAGCCTTTAAGTTGATCAAGGAGGCATTGGTTAGTGCACCAATAGTTCAGGCACCAGACTGGTCCCTACCTTTTGAGGTCATGACAGATGCTTCTGACTTTGCTGTTGGAGCAGTACTTGGACAAAAGAAAGACAAGAAGCTGCATGTGATCTACTATGCCAGTAGAACACTTGACTCTGCCCAAGAGAAGTATGCTACAACAGAAAAGGAAATGCTGGCAATAGTTTTTGCCTTTGATAAGTTCAGAAGCTACCTGGTGGGATCAAAGGTCATTGTGTATACTGATCATGCAGCCCTCAGGTACTTGATGACCAAGAAAGATGCCAAGCCAAGGCTGTTGAGATGGGTTCTATTGCTCCAAGAGTTTGATATGGAGGTGCTTGATAAAAAGGGGATTGAGAATGGTGCTGCAGACCATCTCTCAAGGCTGAGGATTGAAGAAAAAGTCCCCATAGATGATGCTTTGCCTGAAGAGTCTCTGATGGTGCTCCATTCCTACTTGGAGTTTGAGGAAGTAGAAAGCATTCAAGAAAGGAGGATGCCTTGGTTTGCAGATATAGTGAACTATCTTGCATGTGGGGTGGAGCCTCCTGAATTGGATGCTTACAAGAGGAAAAAGTTTTTCAGAGATGTCCAGAGATACTATTGGGATGAGCCCTACCTCTATGTTCTGAACAAGGATCAGTTATACAGGAGATGTCTTGCTGAAGAGGAGATGCAACCTGTGTTGCAGGAATGTCATGGTTCTGCTTTTGGAGGTCACATGGGGGCATTCAAAACTGTAGCAAAGGTTCTTCAAAGTGGGTTCTGGTGGCCTACAATGTTCAAAGATGCCCAGTTGGTGGTTGCAGCTTGTGATGCCTGTCAGAGGCATGGGAATATATCTAAAAGAAGTGAGATGCCTCAGAACCCCATTCTAGAAGTGGAGATCTTTGATTGTTGGGGGATTGACTTTATGGGACCTTTCATTTCATCCTTTGGAAATCAAGCTGTTGACTATGTGTCCAAATGGGTTGAGGCCATTGCTTCCCCTACCAATGACTCCAAGGTTGTAGTCAAGCTGTTTAAGAGCATCATATTTCCAAGGTTTGGAGTTCCAAGGGTTGTCATTTCTGATGGAGGATCCCACTTTTTGAACAAGATTCTGGAAGGTTTATTGAGAAAGCATGGAGTTAAACACAAGATAGCTACTCCATATCATCCCCAAACTAGTGGCCAAGTGGAGGTATCTAATAGACAAATCAAGGCCATTCTGGAAAGGACTGTCAGCTCAACCAGAACAGATTGGAGCAAAAGGCTGGATGATGCATTATGGGCTTACAGGACTGCCTTTAAAACTCCAATTGGAACATCACCATTCAGTCTGCTATATGGGAAGAGCTGCCACCTTCCTGTGGAGTTGGAGTACAAAGCTATGTGGGCTGTGAAGTTTCTAAACTTTGATATCAAGACAGCTCAGGAGAAAAGAATCATGCAACTCCATGAGCTTGAGGAGATTAGGCTTGAGGCTTTTGAAAGCTCAAAGATCTATAAGGAGAAGACCAAAGTCCTGCATGACCAAAAGATTTTAAAGAGAGAGTTCAAGTGTGGTGATTTGGTCTTGCTTTTCAACTCCAGACTTAAGTTGTTTCCAGGAAAGCTTAAGTCTAGGTGGTCTGGACCTTTCAAAGTTCTTGAAGTGAGGCCTTATGGTGCCATTGTCTTGGAAGGAAAAAATGGTCAGGAATTTGTGGTGAATGGACAGAGAGTCAAGCATTACTTAGTTTCACAAGGGAAAGAGGAAGCTACATCAGTTCCTCTTCTTGATCCACCAGCCTGTTAACCAGGTTCTCAAAGTCAAACTTAGAGACTTTAAACAAAGTGCTCTTGGGAGACACCCCAAGCTTATCTTTGTACATAGTTCTTCTGATTTCTTCTCTTTTCTTTTATGTTTTAGAATTTTTTGATGGGTTTTGTGAGTTGGTCTCAGGTACTAAGTGATCTTTGGAGGACATAGCTCAGTGATGAATGGAAAGAAGCATGTGAGAGAGCTGAGAGAAGTGTTTAAGGCCAGAAAAACGTTTAAGTCCCAAAAGCTGCGGCCTAGGAGTGCGGGTCAGAAGAGAAGAGCCCAGGCCGCAGCAAGGTTCGGAATTTACTCCGGCCTGGGCGTGCGACCTGGAAAGAGGAAGGCCGAGCCGCACAGAAAGAAGAAGGCCCGAAACGTTTAAGTCCCATCTACTGCGGGATGGGTGCGCGGGTCAGAAGAGGGGGAGCTGGGCCGCACGACTATTCGGAATTTACTCCGGCCTGGGCGTGCGACCTAGGAGCGTAGACGCTGAGCCGCACCAAAAAGAAGAAGGCCGAGGGTTCTAAGTGTTAAACCGTGCGACCTGGTGCTGCGGCCTGAAACCCAAGGAGTCTAAGTCGCACGATCGTTCGGAATTTACTGCGGGATGGTTATGCGGCTCAGAAGAACGATGGCCAGGCCGCACAGAAAGAAGGGAAACCCAAAATGCCCAAGTCCCAGAAGCTGCGGGATAGGAGTGCGGGTCAGAAGAAAGATGGCCAGGCCGCAGAAAGACTCGGAATTTACTCCAAGATGGTTGTGCGGGTCAGAAGAACGATGGCCAGGCCGCACAGAAAGGAAGGAAACCCAAAGAGTTTAAGTCCCAAAACCTGCGGGATGGTTGTGCGGGTCAGAAGAAGGATGGCCAGGCCGCAGCAAGACTCGGAATTCACTCCGAGATGGTTGTGCGGGTCAGAAGAAAGGATGGCCAGGCCGCAGCAAAATTATTTCCGGTTCTACACCGAGACGGTCACACGGCTCGATCCCGACAGTTCCCAGGCGCATAAAAGAGAGAAAGGAAGCCGGTCAATGAGAAAAGGATGGCTCAAAGCCTTGACTGGTCAAAATAGATCTATTGACCACCAGTACAAAGGCTTGACCCTACCCCACACTCTCTCTTCCTCACTACAAACACGAGTTTGCAACTCTCTCTCTCATTTCTCTCCATTGTTTTCACCATATCTCTCTCATTTCTCCACCAAAATTGTTGATTCAAAGTGCTCTGAGCTCGTTTTTGAGTTGTTAACATCATCCTGATTGCATTTCGAACTTGTTGCATCTTAATCCCAAGGTATTTCGCCCTGTTGAAACTCATCTCTTTCCATGTTCTTCAATGGTGATTTTTGAACTTTAAGGTGTGGAATCGATTTTGATAGGTTGTTTTAGACCTTGGGATTATTTTTATAAATGCTAGGGTGATAGATAATCTTGGAAAACAGAGCACTTTGTTGGAAACTACTTGTTCTTGAGTTTTGAAAATTGTTGCAAGTAATTCATGAAGAAATCGATTTTTTTTTTTTTTTTAAAAAAATTGTTGCAAGAGCTTTGCACTCTTGTTTCTGCATTGCTATGAATTTATTTGATTGATTCTTGGCTTCAGAAACTTGTTCATGTGCTGTTGATATCGGTTTCTTGCAACAATTGTTTTCAAAATTTTGAAGACTTTTGTGAGACTTAACCTTGTACTAACAATATTTTTGAGAATCTCTTGGCAGATGACTGAAAGAACCAACTCTTTGGCCAAGAAGAAGGGCCCTGCATCAAAGGGCAAAGGTTTGGCCTCAGGAACTTCAAAGCCAAGAGACAAGGGTCAAGGTGCAAAGAATACCACAAAGCAAGGAAAGTGTGATCCAGCGCCAAAAAGGACAAGGCCTGAAGGAAGAGCTTTGGTGGTTGCTTCTGGCTCCAAGAAAAAGGGGAAACAGTTGGCTGTGGTATCTGAGAGTGAACAGACTGAAAGTGACTCCGGCAGCTCAGCTGGTGGTTCCCAAGGCACCAATGAAGAGGGATCAAAGAAGTTCAAGAAAACTGAACCAGAAACACCTGATTATCTGGCTAAGTTTCAGCAGATAGAGATCCAGCAAGGGAGATTCCCTGATTTGGACTTTCTGAAGAAGATTGGCCTCTATGAAGATGTCAAGACTTTGCTTGGGAACATGGGTGTTGAGTCACTTTTGGAGATGAGAGAAATCGCTTATGAGCAAGAGTCCCAAGAGTTCTTGGCCTCCTTTGAAGCTTTCATTTACTACCCAAGGGATTCAAGAATCATTCAAGGAGATGGGCTTGGACATGTGGAGTTTACTGTGAAAGGGAAGGAATATTCAGTGTCATTCAGAGAATTGAGTAAGATCTTTGAGTTTTCAACACCTAGAAATGAATTTCTCTCCAACTCGGTCAATCTCAGAAAAGATGAGATCCAACTTCTATGGAGATCAATTGCTTCTGGGAAGTACACAGCTGGAACAGCTAAGGCCTCTTGGATAAGGAATCCAGTTCTGAGATATGTACACAAGATTCTCTCTCACAGCTTCTACTTCAAGATTGATGTTGGAAGAGTTCACAAAGGAGATCTGCTGCTTCTGGGTGTAGGGCTGAGGCCGCTGATGCCAACACATGAAGATGGGGAACCCTATGTAGGGTATGAATACCCACTTTGCCTTGCATCTCAATTAGCAAGGTCTTTGATGTTCTACAAAAAGTGCATGTGGGATTCTACAAACAAAGATGCAAAGCTGACCCATGGATGGGTGGTAACAAAGATCTTGAAAGCCATGGGGTATAGATTCAAGGAGAACAAGGCAAAGTTTGATCTGATTAATGAAGCACATTTGTGTAGGATTGGCTTTCTCCAAGGAAGAGTGGGTACCAAGGCAGTCTACAACTTCAAGACACTCATCAGTGAGCCAGCCCAAGTTCTCCTACCCAATCCCTCCATCACCACAGTCCAAGTTAAAAGGAACATTCACTTCTTCTTGCTGAAGGAAGAGCTGTACAATGTCCAAACTGATCCACCAATCCTCACATACAGGCAAGCTTGCAGAGAAGAAGCCTCCAAGGGAAAGAAAGCAACCGCTGAAGATGCTACCACAAGTGCAGCTGGTGCTCACGATGCTGATCTGCCTCCACCTCAAAAACGTTTTGGTGGAAACAGATATCACTTTGATGATTACAACTGGGAGGAACCAGGCACTTCAGGGTTCAGAGCTCAACAGAAGATTGGTATTCTCCAACAATGGTGCAAGTACCAAGATAAAACCATCCACAAGATGGCCAAGTGCATCAAGGAGATGAAGAAGAGGATCAAGAAGCTTGAAAACCCTTGCAAAGGTGGGGCTCCAGCACCAGTTTCACCAAGGAACAGAGAGGAAGTTGGGGAGAGTTCCATGAACTGCACAGCCTTGGTCGCATATGGAACCACTTGGGTAGATCTTGACGACGGAAGTGATGAAGCCAGCCACCATTCTTGGGAAACACCGTCAGGCCACACATCGAACCCCTCCTACTCATTGGGGTCTGATTTCAACAGCCACTAGGTAACACTCAAAACCTTGTAAATAGCATGTAGACTTTCTTTTCCTTTTGCATTTTGCTTGTTTGCTTTGGTTTCACTTCTTTCTCATACTTTTATAACACAAGGGACTGTGTTATTTAAGTGTGGGGGAGGAGTTTCATCCTTTACTAACCATGTTTTCTATTTTCTCATTTTACACTTTGAGTCTTGAGTCACATTCTAGTTGCATAGTCATCTAAGTGCATATAAAAACCAAAAAAAAAAAAAATGGAAAAATCTGAAAAATTTTCACAAAAAAATGATCATGTAGTTGCATTCTCATTTTTAGGATTGAGTCTAGATTGCATTTGCATATAGGTTGCATCTTGCAAGGAGTAATGATAGGTTTTCTAGAGAGTACATCACTTTGAGAACTTGAATTGAATATGCTTGTGAATCTTTTTCTATGCTTGCAAAGTCTGAAATGATTTGAATCTGAGAAGCAAGTTTGAATTAAACTCAACTCTAATTAAGTGGAAACCTTGAACTTGACCTGAAAATATCTTGTGATGCATTGTTTGAAAAAGCTTGTGGATACCAATATACATACTTGAGCTAGAACCACTGTTTTTACCACTCTTTTCCTTAGCTCAAGTAGCTGAATCCACATCATGGATCAGTTCCCACACCTTGAACCCATCCTTCTTTTAAGCCAATGTTTGTGTGTGAATTGAAAGGCCACCTTGGATCAAACTTAGCAGAAAGTGTTAGGTTTAGAGCGACAAGGGCAGGTCTCATTGAGTGCTGTGTTCCAACATCAAGGAACTGAGAGTTTTGGCGAGGAATAAGTGTGGGGGAAAAGACTTTTTGGTGAGTGGAAAAAGGTGAGATGAGTGGAAAGATAGAGTGAAAATAACTAGGGGAATGAAAGAAAAAGAAGTCAGTCTTGGTGTTTTGAGAAAGTGAGCTCTGGTTTGTTGAAAAGAAAAATCTAGCCTCTAAGTGAAAAAGAAAGAAAAGAAGCCAAAAGCTCAAATGTTTTGATAAGAAAGAAAGAAGAGGCTAGAAGTTGTAAAAGAAAAAGAGCTGTGTAAAGTTTGAGTTCCAAGACTTGAGAGTGAAAGTGAAGAACAAATCCCCTAGTGAGAGAAAAATGAGTGTGAAAAGTGAGGTCTTTGAGCAAGAGAGGAAGCTTTGAGTAGAGGGTGGGGAGTGATGAGTCTTTGCCCTTGTATGCATAGGTTGCTTTTTACCTTTAGCATTCTGCCAAAGTTTGATCATTCATAGAGAGATCCCTTTGCTGCATTTAACCCACTTGAACACTGATGAGATCATTTTAATCTCATAGCCTCTCCCTAGCCAAGCCAGCTTGTTTAAACCTTGCATCATGAGATCCACCTGATAAAAGCTTAATGAATGTGAAAGAGTTGAGAGAGAGAAGAACTTGTGGAGATTCCTTGCTGAGTTGACATATATCTGAGTATGGCTTTGCATTGCATAATTGAGCATGAACTTGAATTCTCATTGTGATCACTTCTCTCAAAAAGAAAATGTGAACTCCCATTGCATACAACCTCTTTCTCTCATTTGCTCTTTTTGCTTGAGGACAAGCAAAGGACAAGTGTGGGGGAGTTGATATGTTCATAATTTGCATCATTTAGGTTGCATAAATCATTCCAAATCATGTTTTATTTCATGTATTTTAGGTCCTTAGGGTTTGTTTTAGAACTTAGGAGATGCATTAGGTCCCAATGAGTCTTTGCATGTTTTGAGTGTCTATCAGGTGATTATGGAGCTGAAAAGATGAATCCAGGAGGTGGAATGGTGAGCAGAGCTTGAAAAAGTGGAAAACTTGAGTCTATGGAGGTTATCGGCCATTCTCGCTGGCCAGGAAAGTTTTACCGGCCATTTTCATGTACCGCGGGAAGCTTTACCGGCCATTTTCACGTACCGCGAATTAAGTATATCGGCCAAAATCTCCGGGTGCGAACGAGTCTCAGAAATCACCTGTCCGGGGAGCCTTCCGGTCCGATTCAGATGGCGGGTCCTTCATAGAAGTTGGAGAGCATTGAAGCACGGTCTCATAGCAATTGGAATCGTAGAATTCGGACGCGTGAGCAGAGAGATAAGCTCGTCGGAAGAAACCCCTGTCTCGCAGGTATTCCGGACCGAGCAGATCAGTTCTGAAGGATGCGAAGGACGGTGCACTTCCAGGCCGATTCAGCTTCCGGGTCCTTCATGAGAATCAGAGACATTTGAGTCTTCTTTCCAGAACGTCCAAGAGCATTCAATTCGGATCTATGAGCAGGAAGATACGGCCTCCGGAATGGACACATGTCTAGACGCCTCTCTCTGGTCGTATACATGCACTGCAAAGATGTGCCCTCCAGGAAGCCTTCCACCTCCCAAGCACTGAAACTTCCTTCACAAAAGTTGGAGATAAATGAGTCCTATGTCTTCTGCAACCGAAATCATTCAATTCGGACAAGTATCACAGGAGTTACACTCTCCGGAATGCGAAGTGATCTAAGCTGCTCTGGATGCTGCGAGATGGTCTTGCGACTTGGTTAACCCGCAGGCCTGAAGATGAACGCCTGAATGCTGATGCTGCGAGTTGAAATGTGCGGGTAAACTATCACTGGAAGAGGTCTGGAGCTCCCGAGCAAGAGAAATGCTAAGTCCACAATCGTGCGACTTAGGCATGCGAGTCATCCGCGCCTGGATCTATGCCGCACGATCACTCGGAATTCACTCCGACTTGAGCCTGCGACCTAAGTGCAATAGAGACCAACCTGCACAGTTTCTACATCCCCCAGAAACCGGCTCAGCCCTGCGAGTTGGAGAGGAAGGAGACCATGCCGCAGAAACACTCGCAATTTACTCCTAGATAGGCGTGCGGCTCCGACAAGGCGATTCAAGCCTCACAAGACAAGTCTTCATCTACTGCGACTTAGGTGTGCGGCCTGGGACATACTGAACCGACCCGCAGCTTTTCCCACTTTATCCATTAAGGCCGGGTCAGGACCCGGTTTGTTCCGGGCTGACCCGGTTCGTTTTTAAGAAGGTATAAATACTTTTTAGGGTTTTTTTGGGGGAGAACTAAGTTTTATTCCCTTTGTCTCTTGCCTCTTTTGTGAAAAGACTCCATTAAGAAGAGAAATATCTATTTTTTTGAGTGTTTAATCAAGAGAGTTTTAAGAGATCTGGGTGTTTAAAGCTGTTTTCTTTTGAATCTATCATCTCCATCTCCATTTCTCATCATTAATCATGCTAATCTTCTCAATTTTCAAAGGTTTAAGAGAGATTAGTATGATTAGTGAGTAATCCCATATTAAGGTCTTAGATATGTAGATTAGGGTGCTTAAGTGGTAGATTAGTGAGCTTAGGGGTTAGATCATGCATATTCCATTCTCTACAACTTGTTCTCTATGCTAGATCCATACAAATCATATGTGGTCTAGATTCTGGGCATTTCATGCACCAAAAGTGTTTGATGAAATGTCTGAACCAAAGTTGTTAGAGGTTTAAGTGTTATTCATCATGGGAATGATTGTTTATATGCTTAAATGACAGATTAAACTGATTCTTAATGCTTGTTAACTCATGTTTCACTGATGATGATTGGGTTTGAAACTGATTTAGCATAGGAGTTATTGCCTTCATGAGAGGATTAGCTTAGTTAGAGATGTTTATGTTAAATGGCTTGCTTGATCATATGATTCATTAGCTCATTAGTTTATCACTGAAGGCACCCTAATCCACTATCATGTCTAAGACCTTTCTTATCATCATTCATACATTCTCATCATTTGTCATTGTTTAGTTCTTGTTTAAGCATTTCATTAATCCTTAATCCTGTTTAAGTTTGTAGTTGTCTCTAGATTAATCAAAACCCACTCTTGTTTGCTTGAATTAAGAACTTGATCATATAGCTTAGTGTCTAACACCACATCTGGATTGATAAACCTCTTTGTGCTACATTGACAAGGGGATTGATAGCCCTGAGACCATAAAAAGTCTTATCTATCACATACTTTATTGGATAATATCTATTTGTAATATTCTTAGGACTATGGGCGCAGAGACAGATAATTTCAAGTATACTGTCTTGGAAATATTGAAGAAGATGCTTGACAAAGTCAATCCATACATCAAGGTATTTAGACAAGCTAGAGATAGATATGAGGCTGATGGAGGGGTGACGTTCAAATTGAGGTTGATAGAAGGAAGATCTGCTGATGGAAGAATTAATAATATTCCTACTTTGGATGAAGTTGCAGCTTTGATACCAAGTGACTTTGTTTTGAATATGGAAACTAGACACATCATTATTGTGTCCAGTACGGACGGAGGATTCCAAAGGATTAGTGAATTAAATCCTGCATATCTTCATCTCCAATATCCTTTATTGTTCCCATATGGCGAGGATGGTTTCCATCTACAGATTCCAATTGCGTATGACGAATCCGAGGCTAGGAAACGTAAATCAGTAACAATGCGAGAGTTTTTTGCATTTCGGATTTGTGAGAGACGTGGTGAGGCTCCTACAATCAATCGATCAGGTAGACTTTTTCAGCAGTTTCTTGTGGATGTGTATACCATGATAGAGTCTAGTAGACTACGTTATCTGTGGTTCAACCAGAAAAAGATTCGTTGTAATAACTATACAACTATAAAGAACGCATCTGTGGTTCAACTGAAGCGGGTACCGAAAATCTTAGTTCAGAAGGTCCAAGAATTTATATGCCGGCGAGTTTTACCAATGGACCACGGTATATGAATCAGCACTATCTGGACGCTATGGCCATATGCAAATATTTTGGTTTTCCGGATTTGTTCATTACATTTATGTGCAATCCAAAATGGCCCGAAATTACACGGTATCTCGAGAAATATAACCTGATAACAGAGGATAGGCCAGACATTATGTGCCGTGTTTTTAAGATGAAGTTGGATAATCTGATGACTGATCTAACGAAGAAAAAAGGCGCTATCTTTGGTCCAACAGCTGCCAGTATGTTTTATTGCTATAGTAATCCATTGGTGAAATTATATCATTTAATTTATTCATCATAGTCATACCATGTTTTAACTTTACTATAATGTCTTTCAGCTATGTACATGATAGAGTTCCAGAAGATGGGTTTGCCACACGCCCATATTTTGTTATTCTTGAAAGATAAGAATAAATTTACGAACTACCGATGATATTGATAAGTACATCAGCGCTGAGATTCCCGACAAGACAACAGATCTAGACAACAGAGTGCAAAGTTAGTAAGATTTACTTTGCTGAATTAACATCAATGATACCTAATGTTTTAATGATCCTCATATGGAAAAATGATTAATATATAGGATTATATTTTGTTATAGGCGGCTTCTTCATCAGAAATGCTGGTGACCAATCTGAAGTAATTTTTAATCCACATATTAAAGAAGTTTCCGATTTTCTAGATTGGTATAACACTATTCTAAGTAAACCTCTATTCAGTTTACATTGTATTTCTGGTTTAGGTAACTGTATTCCTTCAATTTTTCAGGTTACCATTTACTGATATCCATGGAGATCCAAACTGGCCGTGAAATCCTACATCAACTCCGATTTTATTTCATCTTAAACTCTACTATATCTGTTTGAATTTCCATATATTTGGGGATAATGTTGAACCTTTTTTATTTTTTTTTGCTGAATCTTTAGAGATTTCGTCTGTTTATGGTTTTTATCTTATTTTTATGAACCTTGCTTATAATTATGCTTTTTGAACCTCTCATAATATTTATTAACATACGCTAACTATTTGCTATTAATTGTGTTATATCAATTTCTAAAGTTTGTGTAAACATGTACTTTTAATTTAGGTTCTTAATTTTTGGTTTATAAAGATAATAATAGTATAAATTATAATGTGTGTTAAATGGAAGATTACAATATCTTCCATTTAACAAACCTATTGTTACCATAAACAGAAATGCAATTATAGAAGTTGATATATTTTATATATTATGTCCATTGTAATTTACCGAACCCGATATTTTATGATATAATGACCCAATATACGTTTTATTTATAATTCATGGTTGGAAATATTTGGAACCCTAAATTATTGCCCTCTTGATAAGTTTCCAATATATATACAAACACTAACAACTTATTTAGTCTTCACATCTTATCGGAAAATGGAACCACTTGATTACATTGAAGACTTGAACAATAGGTCAACTGAATGGTGCATCCGTTTGAAACTCGTGAGAAAGTGGTTTGAATATATACCACATCAGGGCGTAACATTAGAATTGGTTTTTGCTGATGCGAAGGTAAAATTTATCTTTTATGGTATCACTAATAACTACATTAATTCACATATATTCCTTTCTCTACCAAAATATTCAAATTCTTTCATTTGTAAAGGACCATACAATACGCGCTCGGGTTAGACGACAATTTCATGATTTATTCGAACCTCTGCTAACGGAAGGTTCATGGTTTGATATTGAAGATTTTGTTGTCAAGAGGTAATGCAGAAATGAAAGCAGAGATTCAAACTGTTTTTTAATCCAATTTATAATATCCACCTCCGTCAAGAAAATTCCATTTGTTCAAGGTTTGTTGTTTGTATTATTTATATCGATTATAGAGAATTACATATTTGATATTAAATTTTACTCTACATTTTTTTTGCAGTTATCAGAACAGCAGTTAATGGATTACGATGCTCCTACAAATAATTCATGTTTCTGTGTTTTTAATTTATTTGCATCTTTGATTTTTCCCTTATAAACCAATAATAAATTTCCTTTTTAATGTCATTTCTCGATTCTCAGTTAATTGACCTAATGATTACAAGAACTATGACATGTTCTTTATACCGAATTATCACAATTTTTCAAACAAGATACATCGTCACAATTATGGGTTCTTTCGGTACTATATGTGATCTTCATAATTTTTTATTTTTCATAAAACAGAAATAGGATATATACAACACTGAGCTTAAAATATAGGTACATCATACCACCCACTATAAACTATCAATATTGTACAATTCGACCAAATACAATTAACACTATATCCAATAACATTACTAATTTATAAAACTGTTCGATCTTCTAGCAATTAACACTATCTGCGATTTTTGGTTATTTTAGATAATTGCTGCGATGAGAAATAATAAATCTAACAATCCTACAAAATTGGAAAATCGTTGTAGTTCAAATTAAAAAATTCCAATTAAAATGTTTTTATTTCTTACACAATATTCGTTCTCATTCGAGTTAAATAACAATTTTCAACATAATTAGAGTTTTCCTAAAAATTCCAAAACATATTAAAAAATCAGCAATAGTAAAAACTTATGGAAAACGATATACATTTCTTATTACCCTCCCAAGCAAATTACTTGTATCTCACTCTACAATAAGTATACTGTCAATACTCTATCCATATTTTGTTATAAAGTACTAACAGTATACTTCTTGTCGAAAGTGAGCATTCACAAGTAATATAATTATAATAAATCTCTGGCGACACAATGAATATAACAACGTTTATGTGATTCTCGATAGATGCACAAAAAATATTATGTAGGAAAAAGTGTATATTTCTTTCATATAAACATATTTTTTGTACGTCTATCTGAGGATCACATGAGAAGAATAATTGTAGTATGGGTTGTGTTTGAGTGACTAATTGTTTGCTTGGTTAGTTGATCAAAATTCGCTTATGGTGTGTATATATAGAATTCTTAGAGAGTGTCTCCTCATTTTTTTTGCTCTGTTTCATATTCCCCTAAAGTCGTTTATAATTACAACATATTAAATAGCATTTGACTGATTTATCACCATTTCCAATGAATCAACATTTCAAAATAAATGAATACGTCTTTGAATATAATCAATAAAATATGTTCATATATGTCACATTTCAATGAATAACTTATGATTTACGAACATAAAATTAATGTATGTATTCATAATTACATATATTCTTCATCTACATACCTATTCATTATACATACCTAATTATAATTACTTAATCAGTTATACATCACTGATTGTTTATATTTACATCAAAAAAGTATAGCCAATTGTAAGACACAATCCAATTCTTATACTAATAACATACCATTCGGCCCAAACGTAGTAACATTGTACCCACACAAACTGTCAATTATCAATATAACAAAATTTGACCTAATAAACTTAAAAATATACCCAATACAATTAAATTTTTTAAAAACATTCAAGCCCACACATGCGTGCGGGCCAATATCCTTAGTAGAATTAAAATTTAATGGCATATAACTTCAATTTTTTCCATATATATATATATATATATATATATAATGTTAACAATACAATTTGAAGATTTGGAAACTTTTTTAATTTGAAATATTAGTAATAGATTAAGAATTTACAATTGTATTGTAAAAGATTAGTAGCCCTAGGAATTTTATCGTGTATCCTTTTTACAATGGTACCTTACGGATGTGTACATTATTTCATTCCCCCCTTTTCTGGCGGGTCTACACCGTTTCCTTTATGAATTTGTGAAATTTTTAAATTAAAAATTTTCTCTATATTTATTTTGATATTAACACTACAATTTTACAGTTTGGAAACTTTCTTAATTTTAAACATTGATGTGGACCAATAGAATTGAAAATTTTAATACAACTTCAATTTTTTTGATATAGACCAATAAAATTAAATGTTAAATGCTGATTTGGATGCCTTGAAAAGCATATAGCTTTAACTATTATTAGTAATTTAAGATATTAAATTAATAATTTCTTTTTGTTTTTGTTTTAACAATACAATTTGAAAATTTGAAAAAAATTCTATATTTTAAACATTGACGTGGACCGTTAGAATTGATTTTTTAAATCCTATGTGGACACGCTTAAAAGCATATAAATTCAATTTTTATTACTATAGACTAGATTTTTCACCCACGCTACGCGTAATTTAAAATATTATTTTGATAAAAATATATACAATTTATTATATTTACTATTCTTGCTTTTAGATTCATGTCAATTTTTGTCTTGTATCATAATATTTATGGTATCTTTTGAATGATATTAAATGATTATACCTTATTTCTTCCAACCAAAGTGAATTAGATTTTTATTTTATTTAATTTCATTCTCATTATATATGTTTTCTGTTTAGGAGATTTTTAGCCCTCTTGTGGGGGCAAGTCTCCTGCAAAACCGAGAAACATGTGAAGGCCCGGAAAATACGATGGGATATGTTTTCTGAAAGCTCTCCAACGCTCAAGTCATAAACCAACCAGAAAGACCATTAAGTGACTAATCAGAGCAGAAAGAGATCAGAAACTAAAGAAAGAAAGTATACCAAGAGATTTTGAAAAGGGTGGAGTCAACTTAGGCCTTTAGCGGTGATGGACTTTTTGAGGTGAAAGGAGAAGAAAATAAGAGTTTGTTGGTGGAAAAGCTCCACGGCTTAGGGACCACCATGGAAAGGAAGTGAAGAGATGATCGGAATAGTGACCAGAGAGTACGAGATGGTAGCTTCTAAGACCAACAAGTATCTAGAGAGATATTATAAATTTTAGGGTAACTAGGATAGTGTACGTGTCCCCCTTTCTTGTTCGAAAGGATAAAGTATTTATAGGTTTTACCTGATCCGAGTTAGTATACCGGGTAGGTCCACGAATAATGAATCGGGTGTGTCAGTCCATGACCCAACTTGACTGGATTCGAATCTTGTGCTTGTGTCATGCTTCTGACAGTCTCACCAACTTTCCTTAGCATGTTCTGTCTACATCTAGACCATTCTCGGGCGCGACCCATTCCTCCTTAGTATACGGGTTAGTTCGGCGGTTCAGGCGCGGTATGAACCTCTGCTTTTCCCTCTGACTCGTGCGCAAGGTCACTATCGCCTGACACGTGTAAGAAAGGTGCATTAAATGGCAACCTCGTGGGTTTGTAAGGGTATGGGTAATCAAATATGATTAAGGCATATTCCTATTGTCGTATGGAAGGAAATTTGAATAGTGTTTACCGATGGATTTACTCATATATGGCTCGGACCCCTCGATACTGGGACCGGGCTGCCGAGGTTACTCGAATGAACGGCTCCACTCTCCGGTTACCTCTGTGGGCTACCCTTCCTTATATCACGATCTTTTCGGATCACCGACCTTAGGTCTAGGACATTGGGAAGGTGACATCTCCTCCTCCTGACCCCTCAGTTTCCGACCTCCTTGTCCCTGACAGCATGAACAACGCTGTAAGATACGAGGAACCTGAGAACAGGTGGCGTATCGTGCGGGTGCTATATGCTTAGGTCATATTAGGCCGTAAATCCAATATGAGTCCTAATTTGGCCCAGAGGGCTGTACCTGCAAAAAAGCCATGGACGCCACGTGCAAGCACATAATTCGTCCACATAGGAATGATAAAATTTATCCCCAACATTTTCTATGGAATATGAAAGAGCAAGATAGTTAAAATCTATTCTTCTTCCTTAACTACTTTAATCGATACAAATTTTCATTTTAATTTACAAATGAAAAAGCAAACTAATAAGCACAAATCTTTCTTATCTAAGAAAAAAATAGTTTTGAAAGAAATGAATTTTTTTTAAAAAAAAAAGCTGATAAAGTAAATATGTTTTTTGTTTACTTGAAATATATAGAAGCCGAAATTTTGTATGGTGACATATATTGGTTGTGGTAAATTTTTAAAAGTTCTTCGATGAGGTCATACACCTAAGTGATGATGATTCAATCATCATACTTAGGGATTTGCAAAGAATATTGGAAGTAACAAAAATTATTTTATATATGAGAAAACTTGTTTTTACAAATTATTTTTTGCCTTCATTGTAATAATCTTTTTTAATCTATGAATAAATTCATTCTGTTCTTTTTTTTTTAATTTAGCATTGTTTTGATAAAAAAAGACAAATAAGTAGTCAAAATTAATCCGACATACAAAAAAAATTCAGTAAATGAATCACATGAAACAACTCAAAAAAAATATTATATTAATCTATGACAATCATAAGCTGAATATAAACTGTAATTTGTTTTATCTTTCTCGCATTATTAATTCATGCGATCATGTGAAAAGTTTTTATGGACATGGCAAAAAAAAATTTTATTTTCTTGACTGATTTGGCCAATATAAATATCTGATTTAATATAATACATTGAAAGACAAACTAATAATCACAATTCTTATTTTCAGATTCATGAAAACTTTTGTCTTGTATCATATTATTTATGATAATTTTTAAATAATTTTTAATGATTATACCTCATTCTTTCTAACCAAAGTAAATAAAGTTTTTTATTTTATTTAATTTGATTCTCATTATATTTTTTTCTACGAAATACAAAAAATCAAGATAGGTAAAATCTGCTCTCCTTCCTTAGCTACTTTAATCAAGAATAAACTTTGAAACATATTAATAATAACAAAAATCGACAAAGTAGATATGCTTTTCGTTTACCTCAAACATATAGAAACCATAATTTTCCGGTGACATATATTAAACGCACTTACGATCTTATGTAACATCAATTAAGTGATTTCAACTTTTCTATAACTTTCAGGCCTGTATATGGTAGAAATCAAAGCTGGAAGATCCTACACAGGCCCCTTTGCGGTAAGTGATCGCGTACTCTTCTCCTTATTTTGAGACTTACTGAATGTATTCGAATGCTGCTTGGTCAGCTAATTGTTACCTTTGTGGTTTAGGTTGGATTGTTAAACTTCCGTCAGATGCCATGTTATTCCATGGATCTTCCTCAGATATTTTGATCTCCTTCGCCTTAATGACATAACCTCTATCTCTATTCATAGCGCTTCGTTTATCAAAAGTGTTAGGCATCAATCAGTTGACATGTTTCTCAAAATTGACTGGAATTTATTATTCTTCTCAAATTCGGTGGCCAAGCTTTGGAGATTTACTGTCTCCTTTTCGACATTAAAGCGGCTTGTAGTGGTTTTGTCTATATCTCCTTCATCATATTCTATGTTTAGCTAATAGTTGAACAGGTAGTTTAGCCAAGTTAGTTCTTTTACATTGTAATGATTCTTTCTTTAATAAAAACTAACTTTATTCTTTTATTTTTTTTAATTGAAATGGTTGCACACACATAAAAAAAAATTATCATAGTTATTGAATGCTAATATTAGAATTTGAAAGCTTTCTTAATTTTGAATGTTGATGTGGACCAATAAAATTGCTCTTTTAAATCCTAAGTGGACACTCTGAAAAGCATTTAGCTTCAACTTTTATTAGTAATAGATTTTCAGTAACTTGGATCGAAGAGTTCATTGTGGAGAAAAAGTAAGTTTTTGGATAAACTTGGACCATCAGGAAGTCTTACAATGAAAATAAGATTTTTCTCACCGTCTGATCATCCCCAAATTTGGACACATGTAGATGAGACTATCAGCTTTCAAATGCATTTGGTTTGGAGATATTTCAACGGTTTAATTTCCGGATATTCAAACATTGAAGACATATGATAAGCCTTGGAGCAAACATAGGCCAGACCAAAGAGGCCTGACTCGCGGCGGAAGAAGTCGCACCCGCGGCCAAGAGAGGTGCACCAGCAGCCAAGTTTGTGAGGGCCTAATAGACCCATTTTGATCCCAAACCGTTACACCAGCCATTTTCTCCAAACCCTAAATGCCTACAAGAGAATAAAGATTATAAATGCATGTTCTTGGGTATTTTTTAGGTGTCTCTTTTCACATCTTAGAACAGAGAACATTTTCTGCTTTACTCTTTAGATTTATTTGTCTTTGTAGAGAAGCATTCTTGCCACCCTTGTTCTTCAATAAAAGAAGATTTTCTTTATCCTTATTCTTTTACTTTACTGCTTTCTTTTAAACCAATAATGATGTTAAGCTCAGCTATGTCTGGGTAGTTTCTTTGTTGGGTATAGGGGATTTCGAAAAGAGGCTCTCATGGATCGATTAACATCTAAATTTTTATACTAAGGATTTCGATATTAGATGGTTCTTCATTCATTTTTATTATTAATACATGTTTTTTTGATTGATTACCTTGCATATGTTTTTAGGTTTAAATAGAGCCACGAGAGTGTTGTATCAACTTACTAGATCTAAAATTGAATGGGCGAAATCATTATATGAGACAAAAGCTACCTATAAAGTATCATGAACATATATGAATCTCGATTTGGAACTACATTATCTTCTGCGCGGCCAGAGAAAGATACTGGTCGAATTGACATGCAATAATTGATTAGGGACAATAGACTAAACGGTTAAATATATTGGTTAAATATTTTTGACTAATTTTTTACCGATTCAATAATACTCCCTCCGTTTCACAAAGAGTGTCGTTCTGACACTTTTTTTTTGTTTCAAAAAGAATGTCGTTTTAGAATTCTAATGTAATTTTTAACATAAAATACCATTTTTAACCTCAATAAATTCAGAAAATTAATTATAAATATAATTACAAGAGTCATTTTCTGCAAATAAATAAGGGTATAAGAGACCTTTTATTTTATTTCTTAATTTGTGTGAAGAATGTCAAAACGACATTCTTTGTGAAACGGAGGGAGTAGTTATTTATTGGTCAAAATTTGGACATGTTTTGTTTTTTTTGTAGTGATACTATTTTTCCAATTTGTTGGTTACTTTATATTATTCTGGAAGATTTTCTCTCTAAATATTTTATATATTATCTGCATAACACGTAGAACCTAATCTAATGAGTTATACATTAATTTCTCCTAGATGAATGTAAATGAATAAAGGTTCGACGTAGTAAGGTAAGGTAATTGACAATTCCAATTAAATGTCGTTTTTATTGAATTTTTTTTTTTTGTTATTTCCAATGACATTTACACTTATATTTCAAGAATCTCGGGTATACCGTGGGAGATAAGATATCATTCTGAACCTATCCATTATCTTAGTAATAGTATTATAATCTATAGGCTATATCTGAAACTTTGATTTCTCCGAGATGAATCCACGTGCTTATAAATGAATAAATGTTGAACTTGGTAGGTAATTGAAAATTCCATTGACATTTCAGTTTGTTAATGATAGTCTTTTCTACGCTCGTATATTAAAATCTCGCGTATGTCATTCTGAACTAATCCACTAATTTACTAAAAAATATTATAATATATAGGCCATAAAATCGGTAGTCATGGATGGAAAAGCATAAGATGTACAACAGACTTTTCTCAAACCAAACAGAAACAAAATATTTTCCTCTGCGAAGATCAACGAGCGAATCCATGTCGATGTCTCACGTCCAGCCTCTTCTTCTTCTACTCGCATCACTCTTATTTTTACCTGTATTGTGCGCTGTCGATTTTGAATATTGCAACAGTAAGTATGATAAGATTCTAATAGGCACAAAGACTTTTCTGTTTGCTATTCAAAGATATCGATCTAACATTTCATACTACTAGAAAACAATCTAACTTCCTAATCTTAAAGATCACAAGAGATATACATGTAATTGCCCACTGATTTTGTGACGCATTTATAATAATTTCTTAGATTGGTATCTTTAGTATCCTCCCTCAAGTTGAAGCATGCAAGTTTTGTATACCCTACTTAGGCTTAGAGTCATTAGAAGTCATCGTATGGAGAGAGTGTTCATCGGACTTTCACCATTATCGTTGTCGTGTTCTTATTTGTCATCGTCGTTGTTTCTTGATTGAGATTCATCGGAGTGGTAGTCAGGTTCATCGGCTTGTGACCTCAAATCTCCCTTTGCCTTTATCTGGACTTCGTCAACTTTGCTGGGTTTTCACCAGAAATTATTTGGATTCTATATTACTGGTTCACTTTTTCTCCCAACATAAACGTATATATCTATTTGTTCGTCTTAATTTTGAGATGTTTTTATTTATAACTATAAAATACCTATACATACAACACCTAGTCGTCTTAGTTGATAAATGATAAGTCAAATTAATAATACTAAGAGGCTCTAATTGCGACCAATAAGGTTTTTGTTCTGACTCATATGACTCATATCTCGTTTTCGTCTTGTTGCTTTGTTCAAGTGGTTTTTGTTTTGGCCATCATATATGTAAAACACCGTTTCCTAATTTTTTGAAATATCAATTCTCCTAAGAAAGATTTGTACATCCACGTTTTTGACCTGTGCGAGTGTTGTAGAAATTGGATACAAAAGCGGTAATGTCACTCTTGTCAAGGCCTATCCCCGCACCGGGGTAGCCGTTGAGATATTCAGCATCGCAAGCAGGAAAAGTACGTAATAGTTTTAACGTAACTCTTTTCATTTTTTCATTTTCTTTTCTCTTTTAGTTTCCTTTTTTTTCTTAATAAAATCGCTTGTGTTTACAGGCGGAGATCTACTCAACCGACTGGGATTTGTAGCGGTCGGTGTTATATTGCCTAACAATAGGACTAAAACTCTAAAAACGTTTAACAAACGTTACGTGGCGAGTCCATTCCCTATTATACCTGGCGCCAACTTTAAGTTAACAATTCTCGATCTTACTGGGGTAATTATTCTTACACTCCATGCGTAGGGAAAAAAATAAACCAGTATGATATTTATCTGTAGAGCCAGAATTTTTTTTTTCAGAAATAGATATGATTTTATAAGTAGGAGCATTAATATTGGGCTTTACTAAGTTACACTAATTTTTATAAATTTGTTGGGGCGAATGACCCTATCTTATTACATGTGGCTCCCCCACTTCCCTAGGACATATTAGTTTCATTTAACACATGTTTTTAATTAGTTACATTCTCCATCCAGTTTAAGATTGCTAAACCCAACTGGACAATATCAGACCCAATAGATCTTACTTTGAAATTTTTCTTTAACCTGACACCATAGCAAACCTACACCCAAACGAGCAGTTTCTGTTTCAGCTCTACTTTGTTTTGCCTCTCTGACTGTCATTATTTTTTCTTTCTTGTGAAAGGGACGCAAGTATTACGTAGCTATTACTGGTATATTTATGGAACCAGTGGATAATCAGGTGCGGACAACACTGTGTGTCAAATTCCGATTGCCACATCAGTATTCAGCTCCCACATTGGTCTCTGTTTAGTCATGTTGGCTGGTCCATAAGAGTATCTTTCGCTACTTGCATCTTTTCCCCCTTTTTCTGTGTGTTTCGTCCTAGAAAAATAAAAGATAACTCTTGAACGGGTTTCGATGTTTCTTTATTGTAATGTTTGTTTGGTTTTTATGAACTGGGATGTCATTTGTTTTTCATATCCAACCAGCTGCATGCTTTAATATCAAATGTACATTTCTCTCAGGATAAGTGACTGGAAAGATAAATTCACATGTAACATCACATTTTTTATAAACTTTTCCGCATACGTTGCCTCTTTTGGCCTACAACCAGGTTCTTTTCCAGTTAGATATCTTGGGGTTCCTATGACATCTCAGAAGATGAGACAACAAGATTACCAACCATTCTTGGAGAAGATCTCCAAGGCTTCACCTCATGGACAGTAACACACTTATCATTCGGAGGTCGTCTTCAGTTATACCAATCCGTTATATACTCTACCATCAGCTTTTGGGCATGATTATTTGTGTTGCCAAACAATGTATAGAAGCTCAGGAGAGGATGTGTTATGGTTTCTTATGGAAGGGAGTTCCTAACTGAGCAAGATGCACAAAGTTTAGTTAGGATTTAGTATGTTCTCCTAAGCCGAGTGGCGGGCTTGGGCTTCGGAGACTTTCAGCCTGGAACAAAGTGTTGGGGCTGAAACTGATCTGACTTATCTTTACTGCCGGTGGTTCACTGTGGGTGTCTCAGGTCAGGCACAATTTCCTTGGATCGGAAAAATTTGGTTTCTGGATCCTGGTAACTCGGCTAGCTGGATTTGGAAAAACCTTTGCAAACTATGGCTGATAACACTGTATTTTGACAATTTTTATGGATAATTTTAAGATTTTATTCAGGTTTTTAATTTAGTTTTCAATTTTGTAAGCGATTTCTATATTTTAAAGTTTGAAAAAAGTTTTCAGGATATTTGGACAAAATGAATGCATTTTGTTACAAAAGTTCAATTTTGGATAAATTCAGGCCGTCAGAAATTTGAAAACAAATGGAGACCTTGCCACCGTCTGATAGTCCCAAAATTTGGACACAAGAGTCAACCCGATTTCCAGTGAACTTGAAGTCAAAGCAATCCAACAGTTAGATCTCCAGATATGTTCGTTGTACTTAAGGCGAATCAACACAGTCCAAAAACCAAAATTGAAGCCAAAATTGTTCCCACCTGCGGCCGGAAGAGCTTCCACCATGGCCACAACTTTATCAACCGCAGGGAGCTTATTTCCAAACCTCAGAAGCCCATTTTAAGGTCCAAGTCATTCCCGTCATTATTCCTGCAAACTCTAGACATGTCTGAAGACTCCAGACACTATATATACCTCTTTTAGGTCATTCAGATAGGGTGTGCCCAATAGAGTCCGAGTTTCACCTAGAGTCTTATACAGTAGCCGCCTTCGAAGAGGAGCCACCGAGAGGGGCACCATCGAATCTCCTTCCTCACCTCGTTTTTCATTTGTTTACTTTTCCCCATTTAAATTTACAGCAACTTAAATACTTTTGTGATGTTGAACTCAGCTATGTCTGAGTATTTTCCTAGTTGGGTTAGAGATATTTTTCAAAGAGAATTTCATGTCTTGATTTGATGAATTTTAAGATTTAGGATTTATAATCTTCTAGGAGTCCTTCGTTCACTCTTATTCTTTATGCATGTTTTCTTTGCTGGCCACTTAGAAACTGATCTTAGGTTTAATTGGAGCCACGAGAGTGTCGTATCGGATTACCTGACCTAGAAGTGATACGAGCGAAATCACTATAGGAGTGGAAAGCTAGCTATAGAGAATTGTGAGCATATATGAATTCTGTTAGTAATGAATGATCACATTCGCGGCAAGCGACGAAAGCTACTTTTCGAGTTTGAGTAATTAGTTAATTAGGGTGACGAGAGTTGGCTAATAATATATGTGTCTATTCGATTCCGGGAACCTCTCTAGTTCATTACCTTTATCGATTTATTTGTCTATCATTGAATCGATTCATGAACCCTTCGAATACCCTTAAGCCCAACATTTAGTTTTTATTGGTTAACAACCTTTTAATTTTGTCTTGCATCTTAGATTTAGTGACACCAAAACCCCAGACCCTCATTTCGTTTGTTCTATTAGTTGTTCTTGATTGATTCGGACTGAAAACTCAAAATCTCTGTGGTTCGACCCCTAAGTACTACAATGCACATCTATGCACTTGCATCCTAACAAATTAAGAACTGCCTTGCCAGGGGCCGTTGATGCTACAGGATGCAAGGGTTACTTCTAACTTGATGTTTAAAATTTATAACCCCTAAATGTCTGCAAGTGCACAGATGTTTGCTGTAGTACTTAAAGTATCGATCCACATAGAATTAGTTGTTTCAGTACAAATTCACGCTAATGCTTAAATCAGACTAGAACAAAATAATTTGAGTTTTGGTTTTAGGTGTCACTAATTCTAAACTAGAAGCAAAGCAAGTATAAAAAGCAAATAAAATCGAGGTTGTAAGATATTAAAAACAAACGTTGGGCTTAAGGATATTTGCAGGGATTCATGGACTAAACCAATGACAAAAATTAATGATAAAGATAATCAAATACGGATGTTCTAGAACTCGAGCACAGATGTATGACTACGTCACTCTCGTGATCATAATCAACTGTCACTGACCAGTAGCTTCCGACTCTGGCCCCAACCACAAGTGTACGCAATCTTTCACTATACTTATCTACATTCACAACTCACCCATAGGTAGCTTTCATCTCCTATGGCAGAATTGCTATTTTCACCCTAGATCCGACAGATAATGAAATTTTTTGCAACACTAAGTATCTAGATCGAATTCTAAGTGGCTAACAGAGAATCATGCAATAAGAATAAGAGTAAACGAAGAAAACCTGGAAGATTATGAATCCTTGATAACACTGTAATTTGACCACTTTTATGGATCAATTTGAGATAGTTTTTCTATGTTTTTTACTACTTTCAAATTTTTTTTATTATGTTTTTCTAGTACTTGTAGTTTCAAAACTCTTTTCAGGAAACTTAGGAAAAAACTTAACAAAATGGATAGAAGACAAGATTTCAGCTCAAAGTCAAACCATCATAAGTTCACCCTCAAATGAAGACCTTCTTACTGTCTGATCCAGCTCAAAGTTGGAGACCTTAAAGATAGAACTACCAGCTTTCAAGCACACATTACAGCATGGCAATCCAACAGTTCAATCAAAAGTTACATGAAGAGCAAGATGTCCCATAAACCAGCCGGCAAGCATTCCTACCCGTGGCCAACACCCAATTTGCACTGGTCCCGTCCTTCCTGACCCCGAATATTGGTCTGTCCGGCCTAGAAGCCTATTTTTAAGCCCAAACTGATTTCCTCATTTGGAGAAATTTTAAGTGACGCCCAAAAATGACTTGAACACTATAAATACATGCTTTGGGAACCCTATACAAAGGGAGACTGATGAGGACATCTACCTAGAAGATGAAGAGCACAAAGAGGACACAGAGCACGACATCACAATACCGGCCATGAGAGAGGCTCCTCAGACACGTTCAAGAACAAGGGCAGCTCGAGAAGCATTTGACAAGGCAGTCCGGAGCTTGTTCCAAGAAATGGAGTCCTACGGCCATGCATCAATAGATTCAAGGATCTATGCTGAGAGTGATCATAGCTTCGTGTTTCATCCACCAATCTTGTCCCTCAAGAAGATAGAATCGGAGCAAACACGAAAAGACCTAGAAGTTAACATAGCCGAGCCTCAAGAATCAACTAGCACAAGCCCAACAACAAGCCAATCCTTAGTAAGCGTGGGATTCAACAAAGACAACTCCAAGGACCCATCAAGAGCCCAAGACAGCCTCAAGATTCCACACCCTCCGCATTGGCCCTACGTCACACCAAATAAGGAAACTTGTGTCTTCATAATATCTCCAGCTTAAGGGATGCACCGAGACACTTTTAAAAGCAAGGTGAGTATTTCAATTTTAATTTCTAACGAGTTTCCTTGTCTGTTTTTCAGGTTTTTCCCTTTAGTCCTTTTACTTAGTCTTTTCTAAACATTTGTCTTAGAGTAAGGAAATTGTCTTTTGTTTGTTTTCTTTTAGAGTCTATTGTTTTGTTTCTTTTCCTTTGTGTTTTGAGTCCAACCCTAGAAGGTTCACACATGACGCACTATTAATAAAGTCCCACATGCAGCTTTGTAAAACCAACCTTTTTCATATCAATAAAGATCGAACTTTTTTCAAGAACTTGTCTCTTGAGCTTTACCGAGATAGTTAAGCTTGTGTGGTTTCCCCTTGCTTAGTGTTTCACCAGACTTATCACGGTATTACCATCCCCGTGTGGCGTGTACTCACTCCATCTCTTGTTACAAACACCATATTATCACTTTGTAAAGATAAGGAGAGCCCTTCGACCAATTATCTTTACCCCATCTTGATCCATCATCATCTCTTAGTGCTCACAAGCAAGCCCTTCGGCCGATTGTTGCACACCATCTCACTACCCTTGTAGCATCATCCCTTGGTGCCTACATCAGAGACACATATGCGACTTCTCTTTTAGCAGCTTTTAAGTATTTATCTTTCATTTTCTTAGTTTTAGGTTTAGGGAGATAGAGATCTATCTCTTGAACCCTTTTTGTTCCTTTACAATATCGATTTCAATACAGCTTTTTAATACAATGTTTTTGCTATCTCTAATCATGTCTGAGTAGTTTTATTATTGGGTTTAAGAATTTTCGATGGGGGCTATACATGTTCGATGAGGATTCCATTAGCTATTGATGCCTAATCCTATAACTTTTTCTTCTAAACTTATTTTTAATGCATAGGAGTAGCGTCATGAACTACAATCTGATCTAGGTCCTTGGTGTTGCGAAACTATTCATCCGGGGCTAGATCTAGTTTGAGAAGAGCAGATCAACCGTAGGAGTGGAAACCTACGTTTGGGCAAACTGTGAATGTTGATGAGTCTTAAGCAAGCTTGCATCTTTTCCCTTCCAGGGCCAGAGTGGAAACCTACTGGTCAGGGTTGCGAGAGATAATTGGTTATGATCAGGACAGTGGTGTATTCATACGTTCGTGACTTGAATTTTAAAAGTTTTAGCTAGGATCTTTTAATTTACTTGTTAGCAATGTTTTGAATCGTTCATCCCCAGAGATAATTTCCCTGAAAATCCAGTGTCTCTTCTTTATAAGTTTTTCACCGATTTTCATACAAGCTTTAGTCATTAGGTTATTTTCTTTATTCCAGCCGATTTTATTCAAGTAATTTAGGTCTAGTCGTTTTCGTCGTTTTTAGTCGATTTTATTAGATTTAGTATTATGTCATTTTGATTTCCATATTTTCCCGTTTAGACTAGTTTTTACATTTTAAAGAAACCACCAAAACCCCTTAAAATATCGCTTAAATCTAGACTTCTTTACTTTATACTTCTGTCAAAGGCTTTTGCAGAAAAAAAGCCTCATTCCCTGTGGATTCGACCCCTAAGTACTACAATCGATCAGCTGTGCACTTGCGGCTGATAACACCTGATTTTGACCATTTTTATGGATCACTTTCAGTATCTTATGCAGGTGTTTTCAATAAGTTTTGAAGTTTTTATAAGTGTTTTCCATGTTTTGGAGTTTTAAAAAAAATTTCAGGTTAGTTAGGCAAAAGCAATGACAATTGGAGAAAAATCTACTTTTGGCCAATTTCGGACCGTCAGAAGTTTCACATATAATGAAGACCTTCTCACCGTCTGATCAAGCTCAAAGTTGGATACCATGTTGAAAATATTTGAGTTTTTATTATAAAAAAATAAGAATTTAAAATGTTGAATATACTAAATACTTTTAACATAAAGTAACAAACCAAAACTACAAATAATTTTAACCTAACAAATAATTAGTACCCACAAACTACTAAATATTTTTAACATAAAGTAACAAACCAAAAGCACAAGTAATTTTAACATAACAAATAATTAGTAACCACAAACTACAAAGTATTTTTAACATAACAAATTATTAGTGCTCACAAACTACAAATTTATTTGAGAAAATCCATCACATCATGCTTCTTCTTCTTCCTCGTCAACAAACTCGATCTCATCACCTACAAAATTGAAAAATAATTAAGTAAGAACTCATCACCTAAAATATGAAAAAAAAATGTGAAATTCTTACCAATTTTTTCAAAGCCACGAAACCAGTTCCTTGCACATATCAACACTTGAACATTTCTAGGTAGAAGGCAACTTCCTATGCTACACGTTGATTCAGACGCCATTGTTGTGATCGGAATGCTTAGCACATCACAAGTCATACTTGACAACTCTATAAAGCGACTTGCATTGTCTTTCCAATAGTCCAAGACATTCATACTCCTAAAAGAAACTAGATCTAACACTAGCTCATCCAAGTATGTGTCTAATGGTGACTTTCCACTACCACCAGTTTTTTGAGAAAAGTATGAATAAAAACCCTGAAATATAATCAATACAAAAACTAGATATGATCACCTCATATTTCCAAGAACCAGAGCTACTATACAGAGATTAAGAATTAAAATGAGACTAAAAACACTTATAGAAAACTCTTACATCGTATCCTGATGGAATATCTCGTGAAGTATGTGAAGTGGTGGTAGTAATGCTGCTTGTGTTTCTCTTGTAAGCTCCAAAAAGCTTAACCATTTTTCTGCGCACATGAGCCAACTTCAACTGAGTAGTGGCTGGATCCAAAGTGTTGTAGCAATATTCTAGAAATGCAAACTTCAGCTTCGGATCAAGTACAGCAGCTATTGCAAGTATATCGCTTAATTCTTCCCAATATTTATCAAATTTCTCCTTCATAGGAATCACCATTTCATGAATATCAAAGTCATCATAGTCTTCATGATCTATCAACCACTTTTTATACTCCAAACTTGCAGAAAATAAAAGTTTGCTGTGGGATATGATGAACCCGAAATCAACTTTGTTATTTCAGCAAACGGTTTCAAGAGCTTACATATCATATCTCCTCTTTCCCACTCCACATCTGATGGAAAACACTGATAACTCTTCTCTACTTCTGCCAGATTACGCAAGACATCTTTATACTTCAATGCTCTCTCTAGCATCTGATATGTAGAATTCCAACGAGTTGAAACATCTAAAGCTAGACCCGCAGACTCATGACATCCAACTGTTTCCATACAGTTTTGGAATATGTTTTCCCTAGACTCTTATCCCTTCACAAACTTATCGCTCTCTCTGATATTCTCCAATGCTCCACTTATCACATCTAATCCATCTTGTACAATTAAGTTCAAGATATCTGGTGAGCATCTAACATGAAAGAATTCACCATTGCACGCAAGATCTTTTTGTAGCTTTCTCTTAAGAATACCTTGCATCCTATCATTAGCTGAAGCATTGTCTACGGTTAGGGAAAACACCTTCTTCTCTAATCCCCAATCTTTCAACAATTCAATAAGCTTCATTGCTATGGCAATACCAGTGTGAGGAGGGAAAAAAATGAAAGACAGTATCTTCGTTTTCAAAACCCAATTAACATCGATGTAGTGTGCTGTGAGACAGATATAACCTTCAAAAGTGATAGCTCTCCAGAAATCAGTTGTCAAACAAACCCTTCCTGAAATGTTAGTCAAAATTTCCTTGAGCTTCCTTTTTTCCTTCTCAAAAATCTTGAATACATCTGCTGCTGCTATATTTCTACTCCAGAACTCAATATCAGGATTAGCATAAGCAAAAGCTTCCCTAATCTTTTCATACTCAACAAAAGAGTACGAGAGATTATGCTGAATCAAAGCCACTGCAATCATCTCTCTAAACACCATCATATCCAGCTTTCTTACACTAGGTCTAGGAGTGCTTCCAGGAGTTTAGAACAACTTCTCATATGACGAGTCAAAGTATTAGTTCCATTTCTATGCAGATCCAAGAAATAGGTTTTATTACAGTGCTTGCACGTAATATCATTTTTATCATCATCATATCTATCTCCTATTGTGAAGTTTTTCCAGCACTTAGAGCGTCGTCGACTAGAACTACTCTGTACTTTTTTGTTTCTCAGCCATCTCTGAAGAAGCAGTCTCTTGATGTACCCTCTCATCCTTAGGATCCATATCTTCAAGACTAAAGTTGTCTTCATCCATCAAATTTGTAATACCAAAGTCCATTTTTCTGCAACAATTAGAAAAGAACTACGTAAGTGTTATAACAATTAGACTTTCTATTATGTACACACTTTAACAAGAAGCTATCAGATTTCCTCTACGAAAAAAAGTATCTACTAAGGATTTTACAATACAAGGGTCTGCCAAGTTTCTTTCCACTTTCACGTAACAATACAAGGATCTTCATATAAAAATTGTAAAAGGCAAGGTTTCTAAGAACTTAAAAAGTCAAAGGTCTGCCAAGTTTCTTTCCACTTTAACGTAACTAAGCTGAGTTGAAGAAGAGTTGCTATAATTATAACTAATCATTGACTTGTTGATTCCACTATCTTGCCATGGAAACCACCGAAGTTACTTAGTCAAATCCAAGACAAAACAAAACATAAAAGCCTTTAACACTATATCTCAACCTTAACACCACAAGAATAACCTCAAAACCACACTAGTAGACCTAAGAGAATGAGAATCAAGCTACAGAACCTGAAAGAAATTAGGACTAATCTACGGTTATGAAGTGAAACAATGGGTCAAAGTGAATACCTGAGTAGCTAATGAATCTGATGAAAAAAGAACTTGATGCTTCAGAAAAACGAATTCTCTAATTCTCTCTGTATCGAAACTAGGAGAATGAAGTAAACCTGCAGAAAACCAAACAGTAATCAGAATGGATGTTGTAAACCTTCACAAACCGCAACAATGGAGTTCTTGTGTGCAACGGTGTAGACAATGTAGCTAAATCCAGTTTGATATCTTAGAATGACGAAACAGAAGAACAATCTTTTGCTCAGATCCAGAGAAAACGATGAGAGCTCTTCCTTTGTTAGCTGAATCAATGGAAAAGGGAAGGGATAAGAGGGATGAAAGTGACCAACGAAATGAGCAATAAAGTGACCAACAAAACCATATGAAGCAGACCCAGAAAGAGAAACAATCTCTAAAGTAAACCCAATCTCCCGATTTTTAAAATTGAGCACATCGGAACTGAGAGAAAGAGCAGATCGCAGTTACCAGGATGAGCGAAGCAGTGGAGTCGAGAGATATAGAAGAAATGAAGATTGGGTTCTTAAAGAATCAATGCGAAGAAGAAGAGATCCGAAAAAGAGCAATGAAACACCATCGCAAGTTGGCGAGATTCGGAGTGACTGAGTGTAGTTTCCAAAAAAATCTTAATTCTACCCTAAATCAATTTTGACCTAGAATTTTAAGTGTTTGGACATGTCCACTGTCCGTATGGGCTTACCCGTATTTGTTGCGGACAAAGTTGGTTGTAGCCTATTTCATCCATTTAAATTATGGGCGTCATCATCGCCCGTCCGTACTAATATGGACCGGAGCTTGTCCACGGACAGACCGCCCAATTGACAGCTCTACTTACTCACCCCGGACGCAGTCGAAACCTTCATCAAAGTTGAAGCTGCGTGAGTTACCAGTCTCATGGAGTTGGAGAATCAGGTATTGGACCATTGAGAAAGAAGTAATGCAAGTTTTTGTGCAAGTGGTCTCAACTGATATCTCTTCAAGGAGATTCATGAAGACCAACAATGACATCTCTTTTTGTCAACATCCAGGTAAGTCCTTAAAAACTTTTAAAATACATTTTTCTTAGGAAAGATAATTTTTTAAAAGAAAAAGAGGATTTCAAAGACCAGAATGTCTTCTTCATCATCTTCTCCAACAAGTTTGGAGATTTTGAAGAAAGACCAGATTTCAAACTTGACAAATTCCTTTCAAATTTTCGAACCTGTCTCATTTTTTTTCAAAAGAGATTCCAAATCTGTCATCACATCACACTTTCATTAAAGGTATGGTACCAAATTTCTCACTTTTCTTTAAGAACTTAAATTTAAGGTTTTCTTAGAATAAGTAAATATTTACCTTAGGATGATTGAAAATTATCTTTGACCTCAAGACTAGACTTTTAGGTTGTTTAATTGCATGATTGAACACTTAGACCATGGAGATTTGAAATTTTCGAAAATCTGAGATTTGAGACTTTGAGAAAATCGAAATTTGAAGAACTGTTTGATTCAGCTTAGCAAGTCTGGATTGTTTGGTCTTTGTTGATAGAAAACCAGATTGGATTACATATGAGTGAGCATTAACATCATCTTGATTCAGAAATCTCATGTGTTGGACATCAATATATCGATCTTGAGCAGTAACTCTCAGATTTTGCAAAGTTTGATGCATTTACAACTTGTTTGTCATATGAATGTGTTTGTGATAACTCTATAAACACCTTGCTCATAAAAATCGAAACAAAAGCAGCTTCAGTTACTCTCTATCTTGAGAATTTCGTTTCGCAGGTCATGGATCTCTCTCAGGTACAACTCATTCGAACCAAGAGGAGTGCTCATGCGAAAAAGCCCTGTTCGCAGGAGACATATGACCTTTAAACGAGACGATGAACCCTTCTCCACCTTCTTTGCTTTGCTTGTATCATTGCAAGGAACCTATTGAAGGTTAAGCATGAGATGCTTACATCTGATTGTCAGAACTATCACCAGGGCCAAGATGGACCCAATTGGATTTGCTTACAAGTTCTGCACCAGTTCCACCAAGTACAAGGTCCTTCTACCATCGGATTCAATGCCCCGTCTCCGAGATGGTTCAGACCTAGGATGGAAACCAGAGACTAGCAACTTCCTACCATCTTTGCCACTCCTCCCTCTGACCATGAAAAAATTTATGGCTGCAAAAGCCAAGAGAGAGGTAGCTGCAAACCGTAGGAGACTTCAGCCTGCACCATCTTCATCCCGAGCCAGTTTCTTCTCAGATTAGAGCATCCGCTAGGAATGATGCAGACTTTGCAGCTTTGAAAAAGAAGCGTGACCAGCAAGAGAAGATCAACAGGCACATGAAGAAGTTTTTGAAGAAGAACCACATGTATGATGACGATTCCTCTGCCACAGAGATAGACAGCAGCAATGAGACCAGGCGCCCATCCATCACCTCATCATACCCACGGTTCTACATCATTTCCTTTTCTTTTCTTTAAATTATTTCGTTTTTATTTACCATCTTCTCACCAACTTTTTCACACTAGGGACAGTGTGATTTAAGTCTGGGGGAGGATGTTCATCTGTTACTAACGAAAGTTTGTTTGTTTCGAGTTTTTATTTCATAAAGGGTCTTTTATAAAAGGTTTTCAAAAGTTTTTCAAAAACAGGAACATTGATTTCATAAACAGGAACACTAAAAAACAAACTATGATGAATACGACCCATGTGCTTCTAGACTTTACATGCTAGTTTCTTTTGTGGTTAGTACTAGATTAGGCAGTAGCTAGAGTACTTGCACTAAGAACTCCCACCAGAGGACTTCTATTCATGGAGATCTTTTTTGCCAGGATATATTAGCTCATTTCAATTGAACATAATCTTGACATCTAATTTTCTCATCATTGGTTTTAGCAGGCATCATGATACACATCTAGGACATCTTCACCTTGTTGTTACCACTCTTTGTTGTCCTAGATGGCCAGTTCATTTTTAGCTGGTACCACACCCTTTACCCAAACCTTTATGTTCAAACCTCATGCAATCTCTCTTTAGTTTATATCGACAGATATGTGCAAAAATGCCGGAGAGGGAGGAACAACATGGTTTTCAGTCACTCAAAAGAAAGACTGAAGAAATTTGGGAAAGAGGAGTATCAGCAATCATATCAAGCTTAATGGTGCCTCAAAAAGCTCATTCATAAAGGTAAATTTCGTGCTCATAAGACTCTATGTCAAAAAGCGGTTTCCCCTTTGAAAAAAGAAAAAAAAATATCGAAAAAGAAAAAAATATATAGGAAAAAAACGAAAAAAAAATGAAAGGAAAGGAAAAAAAATGAAAGAAGGAAACCAAAAGCCTAAAGAGTCTAGGACAGCCGAAATCATTGGAAGCAAATGCTACAAGTATTCATCTGTGAGGAATGGTTTTAAAACCTGAACAAAAATCTAAGTCTGGGGGAGTCATGAGGAGAACCTGAAGAAAGGAGATCAAGAATCTTAAAGCAAGAAGAATGTGACTGGAAACTGTGGATATCAACAGCTCCATCCTCTCTTGCTGTTTTGAATACCTAGCCATGATTGCTTAACTAAAGTCCTTTGATGAGAACCACTAAACACTAAGAACCTCACCCCTAAAAGAGCCATTATGAATACCTAGCCTTGATTGCTTAACTAAAGTCCTTTAATGAGAACCACTTGAACTGTTGAATGAATATTAAGAGCTAGTTGACTGGAAGATAGGTTTAAGTGTCTAGACTTTCGCATGACGAATCAATGGACTAGTTATCCTTGTATTTTGGTGAGAATTTTCTAGACTATACCCGATCTGAGCATAAATGACTAACTTTGGTTTAGAAGCATGGTCTCTGAGATTTTGTTAGTTCCTGCGATTTTGTTAGTTCCTGCAATGTTCAGATCTTTTGTTTTGTTTGAGGACAAACAAAGGTTTAAGTCTGGGCGAGTTAATAATACCTGATTTTGACCATTTTTATGGATCACTTACAGTATTTTATGCAGGTATTTTCAATCAGTTTTTAAGGTTTTATAAGTTTTTTCCATGTTTTGGAGTTTTAAAAGACTTTTCAGGTTACTTAGGCAAAAGCAATGCAAATTGGAGAAAAATCCACTTTTGGCCAATTTCGGACCGTCAGAAGTTTCACATCCGATGAAGACCTTCTCACCGTATGATCAAGCTCAAATTTGGAGAAAAAAGAGAGAAGCCAACCAGCTTTCTACTGCAATTGGATTGGACGCAATCCAACAGTTGGATCATAAGTTATTTCCAATTTACTGAAGACATCTTCTGCCGTCTCGCGAATGAAGCAAGAGGAAGAATGAAGTTTGGAGATCATAGACCAACCACCGCGGTCCAGGAGCTCGTGACCACGGTGAACAACATCCTGGCCCACCGCTTGAGAGCCTCCATACACGGTGGACCATCATTTACCAGACTTGGAGAAGCCCAATTCTGCGACAAGCCCATAAACGGCCCAATAGCCAGTTTTAAAGCCCAACTCATTCTCTCTGCAAAAGAAGCCCTAAGGACGACCAGAAACACTTGGAGACCTATAAATATGTATTTTAGAAACCCTATTTCGTGTGTGCTCCTTTCCCCTTGATAGGGAGGCACCAAACTTTTGTTTCTTAGGTTTAGGTTAGGGAGATAGAGATTCTTTTCTTGAACCCTTGTTGTTTCTTTTCATCTATTCACTTTATGCTATCTATTTCTTTGCTTATGCTTTCTTTAATCATGTCAGAGTAATTTAGTTGTTGGGTTTAAGGGATCCATCGAAGGGGACTCCATATTCGATTAGGATTGCTGTTGTTTTCTTAGCCATATTCTAGATCTCATTTCTTCTAAGTTGTTCCAAATGCATGTAGTTAAACTCGCAATCTAACTACTGAATCTAGGAATCAGAGCCACAAGAGTGTTGTATCAGATTGCCAGAACAAAGCTTCAGAAGAACATAGTCGCTACAGGAGTCGAAAGCTACATGTAGAGAAGATGTGAGCAGACGAATTCAATGCCTAATGCATGATCTTATTCACGGCATGAGAGTGAGAGTTAATTGCGAAGGTAAGTGATTAGTTGATTAAGGTGAAGATGGTTGGTTAATCATATATATGTCTGTTCTAGTTCCATGCAGATCTCAGAAACAGATGAAGATAAATCGCCTGGAAGCTAATTGGAAATGTCACCATACATCGATTAGAGCAAACCGGAGAAGTCTAAATCACCACCTATGAGCTTTAGAACCCTAGCTTGAATCGAATATCCCCTAACATATCCCTGTCAGCCCAACATTCGTTTTAGTAGAGTCTTAGTCTAGTTTTATTTTGCGTTTTCAGTGTCATCAAAACCCAAAAAAAAAACCCATTGGTCTTTGAATTCGATTACTAATCCAGTTTGAAGTTTTTGCAAAAAAGACAACTCTCCCAGTGGATCGACACCCTAAGTACTACAACGCACGACTCTTCACTTGCAGACACTAGGGTTTATAAATTTAAAACTATTTTGCGACAGGAACCCTAGCTCGCATCTGCGGCTTATTGATTTCATTAGGGTAAAATTTGACACCCGCACACCACACCACATCAAGTTTTTGGTGTCGTTGTCGGGGAAGACATGTGTTTCCATTTTCGCAAAACCCTAAGAAAAGTTGGTAAATCGACTCTAGAACTTTTTTTCTACTTATTTTTTTTTGGTTCTCTTTGTTTCAGGTTAGAAGCAATGAACCTTATGGATCGAAATCACTACTATGAGGAAGGTTTCAAAAACACTCCTCGAGCCACTCGATGCCGAGAAGCACAATATTTGTGATCTCTGCTCAATGGATCAGAATTCGATTCCTAACCACCACACAGTAGGCCTTCGCAGCCACAACAAATCAATTGCTGAAGTTTTAGAGGAACAAGATATCTATAAGGACCACGACCCTTATTCAACTTACAATGCCCACAGAGATATCCATGATACTCTCTATGATGAAGAGATGTCTTTTGTCTCCCCAACTGAGATGGACGATAGGCCTCAAGAGCTCAATGAATCTACAGATGATGGGTTTTGGGTAGCATATTGAAGTAGATGGAGAACCCTTCATAAAATTTGTTAGAAAGAGGCCATCAAATGAAAGTCCTTTGGATCATTGATAACACCTATTTTTGACCATATTTATGGATAATTTTCAGTATCTTAAGCAGGTTTTTTCAATCAGTTTTAAAGGTTTTATAAGTGTTTTCCATGTTTTGGAGTTTTAAAAGACTTTTCAGGTTACTTAGGCGAAAACAATGCAAATTGGAAGAAAAATCCATTTTTGGCCAATTTCGGACCGTAAGAAGTTTCATATCCGATGAAGACCTTTTTACCGTTCGATCAAGCTCACATTTGGACACAAAATATAAACCAGATTTCTAATGCAATTAGATTGGAAGCAATCCAACGGTTGGATCATAAGTTACTTCCAATTTACTGAAGACATGTTATCCAGTCTCGCCAAAGAAGCAAGAGAAGGAATGAAGCTTGGACATCATAGACCAACCACATCGGTCCAGGAGCTCGTGAACGCGGTGTACACTCTCCTGGCCATGCCTCAGAACCTCCACCCACGGTTAACCCATATTTACCAGCCTTGGAGAGCCCAATTCTGCGACAAGCCTATTTTTGGCCCAATGGCCCGTTTTCAAGCCCAACTCTTTCTCTCTTCAAAGAAAGCTCTAAGGACGACCATAAATACTTGGAGACCTATAAATATGAATTTTAAAAGACCTAATTTTTGTGTGTGCTCTTTTGCCCTTGTTAGGGAGGCACCCAACATTTGTTTTCTTAGGTTTAGGTTAGGGAGATAGAGATTCTTCTCTTGAACCCTTATTGTTTCTTTTCATTTATTCAATTTATGCTATCTATTTCTATGCTTATGCTTTCTTTAATCATGTCAGATTAGTTTAGTTGTTGGTGATATATTCATAAATTGCATCATTTAATGTACATATTCTAGTCCAAATTATGTCTCATTTGCATACATTTTAGGTCTTTAGGCATTGTTTTAGGACTTAGGAGATTGCATTAGGTCCAAGAGAGTTTTGCATGGTTTGGAGTGTTAAACAGTTGCTTTTGGAGCTTATTTGGAGTGGAGGATGTGATTCAGATGAAGAAATGGAGTTGAAATGATCAAAAATGGTGAAAAGGAGCAATTTTGGGTTTCTAGGCAAAATTATGTACTGATGGCCGAAGATTCTCGGCCAAAATCCTTCCCGCGGGTAGCTTTCTCGGCCAAAAACACGTACCGCGGTCAAGTCTCTCGGCCAAAAATCCCGGGTGCAGATACATTTCCAAAATCGCGTCACCGGAAGCTCTTGACGGCCGATTCAGCTTACAGGGTCTTCAGAAACGCTGGAGATAATTGAGTCAAGAACCCAGGACAGGTTGAATCAGGGCATTTGGAGCATTGAGCTGAAAGATACCGTCACTGGAAGACAGACCTCTCTCGCATCCATTCCGGAGCAATCCGATACTCCTGAATGATCGCCTGTCTGGGGAACCTTCCGGTCCGATTCAGTTGTCGGGGGCTTCATAAAATTTGGAGTAGATTAGATCGTGGTTCCAGAACAAGTGTAATAATGGAATTCGGACGCGTGAGCAGAAAGTTAAGTTCGTTGGAAGAAACTCCTGTCTCGCTGCCGTTTTGGACCAAGCCGATGATCTCCGAAGAATGCGAAGGACGGTGCACTTCCAGACCGATTCGGTTTCCGGGGCCTTCTTGAGAATCAGAGATATTTGAGTCCGATTTCTAGAACATCCAAGATCATTCAATGCGGATCTATGATCAGGAAGATACGGTCTCCGGAATGGACACATGTCTAGACGCCTCTCTCTGATGGTGTAAATGAACTGCGAAGATGAGCCCTCCGGGAACCCTTCCACTTCCCAAGCACCGAAGCTTCCTTCACAAAAGTTGTAGATATATGAGGCCGCTCGCCTCTGCAACCGGAATCACTCAATTCGGACAAGTATCGTATGAGTTACACGCTCTGGAATGCGAAGTGCTCCAGACAGCCCTGAATGATGCAAGCTAAGTGAAACATGACACGGTTTGAATGCCACGGTCTGGGACTTGACCGTGGCAACTTTTACACACCTTTGGCGATTGACACGATCTTCATGCAACGGTCTACACTTGACCGTGGCAAACAAACACTAGGCTGGGAGGAACTTTACAAGCATTCGGGTTTTGACACGGTTTGAATGCCACGGTCTAGGACTTGACCATGGCAAATTTTGCACACCTTCGGCTTTTGACACGACCACTTGCCACGGGGCTTGACCAAGAGCTACTAGACCGTGGCAATCCAAGAAGTTCATCACCCAAACCCAGAAAAGAAGAGACACGGCCACTAGACATGGTGTAAATCAAGCCATGGCAACCTTGATCATGAAGAATCTGTCCAAGAACTTTGACACTATCAGTTTGCCACGGTCTGTCCAAGCATCATCTGACCGTGGCAAACCACACCACTATCCATCAAAGCCGGGTCAGGACCCAGTTTGTCCTGGGCTGACCCGGTCCGCAAGAGACACTATATATGCTTTTTAGGGTTTTTTTTCCAAGACTTAAGCTTTGTTTTTCTCTTGTTTCTCTTTCCTTTTTAGTGTAAAAACGAGTTTGATTAAGAGATATCTAAGGGATTTGATCATTCCAAAGCTGTTTCTTATCATCTCATCATCTTATTTCTGCTTCTAATCATGATTAACATCATCTCTTGCAAAAGATTAGATGTGTTCTTCATGATTAGTGAGTAGTCATCTTTTAAACTTCTAGGTGTGTAGATTAGGGTGCTTAGATGTTTGATTTGTGATGTTTAGGGTCTAGATTCTCATTTCATTTCCTTAGTTAGCTGCTCTTAATGCTAGATCTCTCATTATAAGCTTGATCTAGAACTTAGGCATTTCTCCACCCACAAGGTGTTTGATGAAATGTCTGAATGAGCTAACTTAAGGGTTTAAGCCTTTTTCATCATGGGAATGATTTGTTATATGCATGAATGACATATTAGAACTGTTTCTTAATGCTCACTGATTCATATTTCACAAATGATGATTTGGTTTGAAAGTGGATTAGTGTAGAGATTAATGCCCTCATGAGAGGATTAGTCTAGATTAGAGTTCTAAGTTGAAATGTTTGAGATCATGTGATTGCTTGTTATGTCTTTCTGTATAAGATTCAGTCTTCTTGGTTGAGAGATTGTTTGGTCACTTATTAGGCTTGATGCATTATGCTTGCTGATTGCTTGATTATATCTAATGGTTGTTAGACTTGATTAAGTGATTTGCAAAGGGATTATTGTCATGGGAATGAATTAATCTGATTAAGAAGCCTAGACTAACGAGTAGCAAGTATTGCATTATGTTCTTAGCATCATGATTCAATATCTAAAGCACCCTAATCAATGATCACATCTAGAGGTTTAGCTTTTATCATTTGCTTAATCACCATCATCTTGTTTTGTTTGCTTGCTTAGTTCATTAATCATAGCTTGTTTGTTTCTTGTTTTATGCTTTCTTGTTACTTTGTTCACACCAAAACTCATCTTTGATCACTGACTTAAGAACTTATCACATAAACTAGTGCCTAACTACCACACATATGGATTGACACCCCTTATACTACTTTGACAAGGGGATTGATAACCCTTCTTAAGGCCTTAAAAACCTAAGTTATCAGTTGGGTTTAAGTGATCCATCAAAGGGGGTTCCATATTCGATTAGGAGTGCTGCTTTCTTAGCCATATTCTATATCTCATCTCTTCTAAGCTGTTCTTAATGCATGTGTTTAAATTCGCGATCTAACTACTGAAAATAGGATTGATCAGAGCCACAAGAATGTTGTATCATATCATCCGTACCTAGCTTCAGAAGAACATACTCGCTACAAGAGTCGAGAGCTACCTGTAGAGAATATGTGAGCAAACGAATTCAGTAGTTAATGCATGATCTTATTACTGGCATGAGAGCAAGAGTTAATTGTCAAATTTAAGTGATTAGTTTGTTAAGATGACGAGAGTTGGTTAATCATACATATGTCTATTCCAGTTTCATGCAGATCGCAGAAACAGATAAGGATAAATCGCCCGGAAGCTTATTGGAAATGCTTCGACATCGATTAGCGTAAACCGGAGAAGTATAACTCGCCCCCTATGAGCTTTAGAGCCCTAGCATGAATCAAATATCCCCTGAGATATCCCTGTCAGCCCAACATTCGTTTTATTGGAGCTTTTAGTCTTGATTATTTTGCGTTCTTACTATTTCAGTGACACACAAACCCCACAAAAACCCCTATTGGTCTTTGACTTCGATTACTAATCCAGTTTGAATTTTTTTGCAGAAAAGACAACTTTCCCTGTGGATCGACACCCTAAGTACTACAATGCACGGCTGTGCACTTGCAGACACTAAGGTTTACAAATTAAAAACTTCATCTGTGACCCCTTCAACCCTAAACTCGCATCAGTCATCATGTCATGGAAGCTAGGCATCAAGAAAAAGAAGAACCTATTTCTATCCCTAGTGACGATCTCATCCCTACCAATTCGTTAGAGTATTTTGGAAACGACAAACAAAATCAAAAGTCACCTCCTCTTGACGAACCAAAGCTTTGTTCTCCTTCAGCCCCTCACCGCCTTGAGTATAAGACAAACCACGTGAAAAATATGACACAAATGGTGACATACCTACCACCGTTGAAGACACTTTGTAAGATGAAGGATCCTGAGAAGTTTGATGCCCCATTCTCAATCAAGGGAGTGAAATTTTGTGATTCTCATTGCAATACGGGACCTGGTGTGAATCTCATACTAAAGACCATTGCAGAGAGTATACGTATTTCGATTTTTCATCCCTATAAGATTTATATTTACTACGGATATTTTTCTGGTGCAGCTCCACTTGGTTCCAAACACGAACTGCCTTTTCAAGGGGAAGGTTGTTTTGTTTCTACTGATTCCCATGCTATAGAGATGAGAAAGGATGCAGCAAAACCCTTGATACTTGGTACTTCGTTCCTAGCATATGTTAGAACACTCATCAACTACCCGAATCACCATATGAGTTTCTTGAAGATCGACAAGAAAACCCCATATCGGGCAATTACTACAAGGAACTCTAATTGTCTGATCATAGGCAGCCTAGATGATCCAATATTTGACTCTGGAGGAGCTACAAAGGATGTTGGAATTGTTTTAGAAAGAAGTGCACACGTTACACTTGAAGAAAATGCCGAAATGACAAGTTTGACGAACAAAGGGATTTCCTTATGTACACCTTCAACCAATGCTCATATAAGAGGTAGTAAAGACTTGATTAAAGAAAGAGTGAAGCTTAAATGGCCCTCAAGGGTCTTTTCCCAAGACTATTTACAAGGAAAAAGAATTGGAGACAAGAAGCAAGACGATCTGAACATCTCTTCTCGGACAGCTGCACCACGGTCGCGAGTGCACTACCCGCGGCCAACCCATGTTTCACCGCGGTTGTGTCACTTGCACCCGCGGGCAAACCCCCTTTCACCACGGTCGCGAGACTTTCACCTGCGACCAATGTTCTTTTTACTAACCCTCCGAATATTCAAGCCATGGCGACACCTCTCCAAGCAAACTGTCCTCACCTTGGATGCTTAACCTTCTCCACCACTTCAGATCATAAATAATCATTTGTCCGTGTATCTTGCAACATGGTTCAATGTTATGACGTGAGAGAGACCTTATTCACCTCATCATGCAAGCATCCAAGATGTTTTCCTACCATAAATGGTGCTGAAGACTCATACCTCAAAGAAGTTCCAAGACTGATTTTTGATCCTGGAGGAGGCTACCATCTCGAACCTAAGGACAAAATTTCTAATTGGGAATGGCGTTACAATGGATATACAAAGGAAAGACAAGGAGAAGCAAAGAGGACTGACATGTTCATAATTTGCATCATTTAGGTTGTATAATTCATTCCAAATCATGTTTTATTTCATTCATTTTAGGCCTTTATGTGTTGTTTTAGGGATTAGGGGTTGCATTAGGTCCCAATGAGTCTTTGCATTGTTTGGAGTGTTTATCAGGTGTATTTGGAGCTATTTGGAACAGAAAAGGTGAAACTAGGAAAAGAAATGGTGATCAGAGCTTTAAAAATGGTGAAAACAACCTTTTGAAGGTTCTTGACGATAGCCTGTACCGCAGGAAGCTTTTTCTCGGCGATTTTCATGTACTGCGGGTGGATTTCTCGGCCAAAACGCGTACCGGCTATTCAAGGTTCTCGTCCAAAATTCCCGGGTGTAGATACATCTCCGAAATCGCGTTACCGGAAGGTCTTGCCGGCCGATTCAGCCTACAGTGTCTAGATTTCAGTAAAGATCAAGATAATTTAGTATAGATTTCAGAACAGTTGGAATCGATGAATTTGGAGTAGCAAGCTGAAAGATACGGCCACCGGAAGACAGACCTTTCTCGCATCCATTCCGAAGCAATTCGATAGGACTGGAAAGATCGCCTGTCCGGGGAGTATTAACTTCCGATTTCAGATTACAGGGTCTTCATAAAAGTTGGAGATTATCAAGGCATGGATCAGGAACAGGTAGAATAATTGGATTTGGAGTCGTGAGCAGAGAGTTAAGGTCACCGGAAGACACACCTGTCTCGCAACAGTTTCAAGACCGATCCGATGAGTCACAAAGAATGTGTGGGACGATGCCTTTCCAATCAGTTTCAGTTGCCTGGCCTTCATCAAGATTCAAGGTCTTTGAGTGATCTTTATAGAACGTCTGAGATCATCCAGTTTTGAGCTGTGTGCTGAAAGATACCGTCTCCGGAGTGAACAATGGTCCAAGAGATTCTTTTTGATCGTTTCAATGCACTGCAGAGATGAGCCGTCCAGGGATCCTTCCACTTTCCAAGCTCTGAAGGTGTCTTCATCAAAGTTTAAGATATTTGAGTTCTCTTTTCACTGAAGTTAGAATCATGCCATTTGGATCCATATCCTGGAGGTTTAGCTTCCCGGAATGCGAAGTGGTCCGAGTGCGACTTAGGCATGCGAGTTGGCCGAGCAGCGAACTGAACCGCAGAAAGACTCGCGGTTCACACCGACTTGGACCTGCGACTTGGGACTAAAGGAGGAACAACTCGCACACATATTATCTCCAAAATGTGTCCTGGTTGTGCGAGTTGAAGCCTGAACAGCACAAACACTCGCTGTTTAAACCTAGATAGGCATGCGGCTGGGGCTGAAGGATTTAAGGTGCACAAGGCTATTTCTATGGCTGTGCGACTTGGGCATGCGACTTGGTGATAACACCGTATTTTGACCACTTTTATGGATCATAATTGTATCTTATGCAGGTGTTTTAACTCTGTTTTCAATGTTTTTAAAGTGTTTTCAATGTTTTAGAGTTTCAAAAGACTTTACAGGAAACTTGGGCAAAAGATATGCAATTTGGAACAAAAGAGCAATTTTGGATAAATGCAGACCGTCCGAAGTATGACAAGAGATGAAGACCTTCTCACCGTCTGATCACCCCCAAAATTTGAGACCACATAGAGGATCCAACCAGATTTCTAATGCACTTGGTTTAAAGACAATCCAACGGTTAGATATTCAGATACTTCCGATGCAAAAATGACAGAAAATGCAGTTCCGGAAGAGAGCAGGTGCCGGGACCGCGGCCAACACCCATTTTCCCGCGGGTAGAGCCACCGCGACCGCGGACTTTGGTCGTTCACTTTCCCGACGACTTAATTAAAGCCCAGATCAATTCCTTTCGTTATTTTTGAAGCCCTAAGTGTCCAGGACCACTCCAGAAGCTATAAATACCCCCTTTAGGTCATTCTAAAGGGTGTGTTCTTTTCTGTACTTAAATTTTCGTGTGAGACTCAAACCCTAGAGAGGGAGGCCGCCGGTTTTGAAGGAGGAGCCGCCGCCGAGGAGAGCATCATCACGCCTCCGTTGTCGCTTCCGTTCTTCGTTCTTCTTCCTTATTTTCTTTAATTTCCTGCAACTTTCAATACTCTGTGATGATTGTTTACAATATGTTTGAGTAGTTACCCAGTTGGGTTTAAAGGGATTGTTCAAAGGGAATTTCATGTGTCTTTGATTATGAATCGATAGATTTAGGATTTATAATCTTCTAGATGTTCTTCGTTTGCCTTTAATCTTACTGCGTGATTCTTTGCTGGCCACTTAGAAGCCGATCTGATATGATATGTTGCGAAAGCTTTCATTGATTGTCTGAACTAGGGTGAAACGAGAAATTCTTCTATAAGAGTGGAAACCTACCTGTAGTTGAGTTGTGAATGTTGATGAGTCTTGTCCTGCTATTGCATCTTCTCCCTTCTAGAATCAGAGTGGAAACCTACTGATTAGGGTTGCGATAGATAGTTGTTTAGTGCTACGAAAGTAGGCTATTCATATTTCTGTGCCTCGAGTTCTAGAACATACGTAGTTGATTACCTTTATCATTTGTTTAAAATCAACATATCTTTATCCATGAACCCCTGCGAATTACCCTTGAGCCCCAACGTTTGTTTTTCATTGCTTACAACCTTAGATTTCCATTCTGCTTTTATTTACTTGTTACCTGTTTTCATTCATAATCGATTTTTACTTGCTTTTGTTTGCCTTCGTTTTATTTGCTTTTACTTGTTTAGCCTTCTAGTTTAGATTTAGTGACAACCAAAAACCCAAAACCAAAACCAAAACCTTTTTTAGTTCTAATCTGATTTAAGCGTTGCAGTGAATTCGTACTGAAACAACTAAGTCTCTGTGGATCGATACCCTAAGTACTACAGCGCACATCTGTGCACTTGCAGACATTTAGGGGTTATAAATTTAAAACCCGAAGCTTAGTAAAACGAAAACAACCAACCCCGCGCTTTTGCTCGCATCAAGTTTTTGGCGCCGTTGCCGGGAACTTAAATTTGTTTCGTTGCGAATCCCAGCTTAAATCCATTAGAACACTTGTTTATTTTTACTTTTTTTTTTGAATTTTTCAGGTTTCTCTGAGATGAGAGACCGGGAACATGTTCCCGGAACTCTTGGTGATCCACCAATTCGTGTGGATGGTGATCCAAGCGATGATGACCTGAGTGATGATGAGTTTGAAGAACCCTTTTATGATGACAATGAGCTAATCGGATCGGTCAAACATAAAGATGATGATGAACTGATTGGAAGTTTCGGTTCACTCGAAAAGTTCATGGGAGATCGAAGAGCTATTCAACCAGCCTTACCTGAGGATGGCAAAACCGAAATTAAGGTACCCCATATCCATTTAGTTCAACAAAATCAATTCTCTGGTTATTCATTCGAAAACCTGATAGACCATATCGAGACGTTCAAAAAATTATGTGCAACCATTACAGCAAATGGGGATTACCACAAGTGTAGTCTTTTCCCATTCTCTCTTAGAGATAAGGCCAGAAAATGGCTAAAATCTTTGCCACCTGCTTCACTAAAAACGTGGGCAGCGTGTAAAACTGCTGTCCTAAATCGTTTTTACACTAGAAATAGTTCAAATCTCTTAAGAAAGAAGATAAGAACTTTTAAACAAAAAGAAGATGAAGATCTTTTAGATACTTGGGAAAGATTTAGGGAATACCAAAGAGATTGTCCACACCATGGACATGCCAAGGAATACCTGCTAAGTATCTTCTATCGCGGTATAACTCCAGAGTTACGACACTCTTTTGATATAGCAAGTAATGGAGATTTCACAACTAGATCTGTAGAAGATGCTCACGTTTTCATTAAAAATTTAGGAAACAGCATCCGAAATCAAGTAACCTTTGGTAATTCTGCACTTCCTGAGAAGAAAGAAGAAATTTCGGAAGTTATAAAGTGTCTCCGTCACATAATGAGTCATCTTGGATTGCAACAACCAAATAAGGTACACAATACGTGTAACTTTGATGGCTGGGACAACCCAATGGATTCTTATGATCAAGGGATGATGAACACTGCAGAAGTCTATCAAATTCAAGATTTTCCATTCGTTTCTGATCACCGCGGGTCCATTCGTCCGGACCGCGGCCAAGCAAGCTTTCACCGCGGTCGTGCTGGTTCTGACCGCGGCCAAGACATGATTCACCGCGGTCGTGAGCCACCTGACCGCGAGAAAACGTCTTCTGAGCTTGCCTGGACACCACCTTCCGAACCAATCTCGGCTATTCAATCTAATCCTGTTCCATATCCAAGTTTTCCCTCTTCTGAAGCTGAAAACCTAAACAAAAAGAATTTAGAGCTTGAAAAATCTATGTCTAAAGAGATTAGTGATCTTAGATCTGAACTAAAAGAGATGCAGAAGGATTTCGATGAAAGATTATCCACCCTCCTTAGCATAATGGCCAAAACTAATTCTAAAAACTTAGAAAAATCTGAAGAGGAGCCAAGTGAAAATTATTTCGAAAGCTCAAGTGAAGCAGATCCCTCCGATGATGTGAAAGCTATCACACTTAGGAGTGGATTAGCTTACAAAGAGCCTGAATTTCCTAAAGATCCCGAAGATGAGGAAAAGGGTAAGGAAAAGGAGAAAGAAAAAGAAAGAATCACGAATGAAGATGTTGAAAAAGAAGTGGTAGGAGAGAAGGATGGAGAAGAAGTAAGAGAAGATTCATCCCGGGAAATCCTTGGAGAAGCCCCGATTCCTCCTCCACCAACTCGTGTCTACAAACCTAAACCTCCATATCCTAGAGCCTTAAGAGCCCCTAAGAAAGAAAAAGAAAAATCTAAGCTTAAAGAGCTAATCGATCAGTTAAATGTGAGATTACCTTTTGTAGAAGCTTGTGCTATGATTCCTGCTTTAAGAAAATACATGAAGGGTATTCTAACAAATTCTTTAACTCTTGAAGAAGGCGTTATGATGATAACCCATGAATGTAGTTCTATCCTGCAAAGCCGAATCCCTGAAAAGAAAAACGATCCTGGAAGCTTTGTACTTTCATGCACCATCAATGATGTAGCTTTTGAACGTGCTCTCTGTGATTTAGGATCTAGCATAAACATGATGCCTCTTTCAGTAGCAAAACGTTTAAGACATCACACTTTCAAGCCCACTAAGATTTCTTTAGTACTAGCTGATCGTTCCGTTAGACAACCTGTAGGTATCTTAGTAGATGTTCCTGTCGAAATCGAAAAATGTTCCATACCAACTGATTTCGTAGTTCTAGAACTAGAAAAAGAACCTAAGGATCCAATTATTCTTGGACGGCCATTCCTATCTACAGCCGGGGCCATAATCAATGTTCCTGAAGGAAAAATCGACCTTCATCTAGCTGGCCTAGTTATGCAGTTTGACATGAACAAAAGTTTCGATAAACCGACTTTGGATGGCAAAATTTGTTGGGTTGATGAGTTAGATGGAATTATTGAGGAACTCTATGAACATCTGCTTCTAGACGACGCTTTAAGTGTCACGCTTTCACCCGCAAAAGATGAACGCAATTTCCTTGAAGAAATTTCAAGTGAGTGCACACGTATGCTTGATAAATCCGAAACTTATAGGAAACCTCTACACTATCTAGATCTTAAGGACCAAACAAACCTTCCTACACCTCCTAAAGACACTGCTGCAGCAATTAACAATCCTTGGAGCGAGCTTAAAGCCCCTAAAGTCGAGCTTAAACCTCTTCCCATCGGACTTAAGTACGCTTTCCTTAGACCAAATTCTACTAATCCTGTCAAAATAAACTCTGGTTTGACGGAAGAAGAAACCACAATGCTGTTGACTGAGCTGAGAAAGCATAGAAAAGCCTTAGGATATTCACTTGATGACATACCTGGAATCTCTCCAGATCTTTGTATGCACAAGATTAATCTAGAGGATAATGCTAAAAACTCAATCGATAGTCAAAGGAGACTGAACCCCAATCTCATGGATGTTGTCAAGAAGGAGATTATGAAGCTTTTAGAAGCTGGAATAATCTTTCCTATCTCAGATAGCACTTGGGTTAGCCCAGTTCATGTTGTTCCGAAGAAAGGAGGAGTCACTGTCATTAAGAATGATAAAGATGAAATGATCGCTACAAGAACAGTAACTGGACATCGTATGTGCATCGATTACCAGAAACTGAATGCAGCAACTAGGAAAGATCATTTTCCACTTCCCTTCATAGATCAAATGCTAGAAAGATTAGCTAATCACCCCTACTATTGCTTCCTTGATGGATACTCCAGATTTTTCCAAATTCCTATTCGCCCGGAGGATCAAGAAAAAACGACATTTACTTGTCCATATGGCACGTTCGCTTACAGACGTATGCCTTTTGGATTATGTAATGCACCTGCTACCTTCCAGCGGTGCATGATGTCGATCTTCACAGACTTTATTGAGGATTTCATGGAAGTATTCATGGACGATTTCTCTGTCTATGGATCTTCTTTTGAAAAATGCTTAGGCAACCTTGGTAAAGTTCTGCAAAGATGTGAAGATAAACATTTAGTATTAAATTGGGAAAAATGTCACTTCATGGTACGAGACAGAATAGTGCTTGGGCACAGAATTTCCGGAAAAGGTATTGAAGTTGACAAAGCTAAAATCGAGGTCATGACCAGCCTACAACCCCCCCACAAACGTAAAAGGCATCCGTAGTTTCTTAGGACACGCAGGATTCTATAGGCGATTCATAAAAGATTTTTCACAAATAGCTAGACCTCTTACGTGTTTGCTTTGCAAGGAAACGAACATTGAGTTTGATGATGAGTGCTTAGCCGCGTTTCATAAGATCAAACAACCTCTTGTCTCCGCGCCTGTCGTGCAAGCACCTGATTGGGAACTCCCATTCGAAATCATGTGCGATACAAGTGACTATGCAGTCGGAGCAGTGCTTGGCCAACGAAAAGATAAGAAACTGCACGTAATCTACTACGCAAGCAGAACTCTTGACGGGGATCAATGCAATTATGCTACAACAGAGAAAGAACTTCTAGCTGTCGTATTTGCATTTGAGAAATTCCGTTCTTATCTCGTAGGATCTAAGGTCATAGTTCATACTGATCATGCTGCAATCAAGTATTTAATGTCTAAGAAAGACGCTAAACCTCGGTTGATAAGATGGATCCTCCTACTGCAAGAATTCGATATCAAAATTTGAGATCGAAAAGGCGCAGATAATGGAGTTGCAGACCATCTTTCACGAATTCGAGTTGAAGAAAGTTTGCCTTTAAATGACAGTTTGCCTGAAGAAAACATCTATGCGATAGATACTACCGCACCACCACGTCCTCTCATGCGACGGGCAGATGCTTTCAACACCCCATGGTTTAGGCACATAGCAAATTACTTAGCAGCCGATGTAGAACCACCACAATTCTTTGGTTATAGGAAGAAAAAGTTCCTGAAAGACATAAGACATTATTTTTGGGATGAACCCTATCTCTATAAGAGATGTGCTGATGGGTTATTCCAAAGATGCGTGGCTTAAGAAGAGATCAAAGGAATTTTATTCGGATACCATAGCTCGTCTTATGCAGGACACTTCGCAACTTTCAAAACCGCTTCAAAGATCTTACAAGCTGGTTTTTGGTGGCCTACTTTGTTCAAAGATACTCAAGCTTATATATCGCGATGCGATAAATGCCAAAGGATGGGCAACATAAGCAAAAGGAATGAGATGCCTCAAAATTTTATTCTCGAAGTCAAAATTTTTGATGTCTGGGGAATAGATCTTATGGGACCCTTTCCTACTTCTTTTGGGAACCAATACATCTTAGTAGCAGTAGACTACGTCTCTAAGTGGGTAGAAGCAGTCGCTAGCCCCACCAATGATGCAAAAGTTGTCATGAAGCTGTTTAAATCTGTTATATTCCCGCGTTTTGGAGTTCCTAGAATTGTGATAAGCGACGGAGGATCACACTTCATCAACAGAGTTTTCGAAAATCTTCTTAGAAAGAATGGAGTTACACATAAAGTTGCTTCGCCATACCATCCCCAAACCAGCGGTCAAGTGGAGAGCTCAAATAGAGAAATCAAGTCGATTTTGCCGAAAACAACTGCAGTTCATCGCAAGGATATGTCTACAAAGCTTGACGACGCATTATGGGCATATCGAACAGCATTCAAGACACCATTAGGAACAACACCATTCAATCTAGTTTATGGAAAAGCATGTCACCTTCCAGTAGAACTCGAGTATAAGGCGCAATGGGCTATCAAGGAGATGAACATGAATCTGAAAACAGCTGGAGAAAGAAGGCTACTTCAACTTCATGAGTTAGAAGAAATCCGACACAATGCTTACGAAAACTCGAAGATCTACAAGGAGAAGACTAAAGCATATCATGATAAGAAGATTATTCATAGAACTTTTGCTCCTATAGATGAGGTACTTCTTTTCAATTCTCGTCTTAAGCTTTTTCCAGGAAAATTATGTTCAAGATGGTCAGGACCATTCACGATAAAGGAAGTCTAGCCATACGGAGCCATTGTCCTGTGGGACAAAACCGGAAACTCATTCACAGTGAATGGACAGCGTGTAAAGCCATATCTGGCTGAAGAAACAGAAGACGAAAGAGAAGTGATGTTTTAGATTGATCCATAATCGGCCAATGATGAGATCAAGGAGAGTCACGACCCCGGTTAAGTCTAATCGAGCAACAATGTCAAGCTAATGACTTGAAACAAGCGCTTAGTGCGAGGCAACCCACATGGTATTTTATCTATTTCCCTTTGACCTTTATTTTCTATTTCCATTGCTTTGTTACTAATGAAATTTGATTTGTTTTGAGTTTGTTTTGGACACATAAATTTTTTTTAAAAAAAATTTTTTTTTCAAAATGTTTTTCAAAAATTGTTTTCAAAAATGTTTTTCAAAACGTTTTCAAACCAGGAACACAATAAACAATACTATGATGATTTAGACCAGTGTGCTTCTACGCTATTTCTTCGTTTTTTGCTCTTTTTGTGATTTAGACCTAGACTAGGCGGTAGCTAAGTACTTGCATTACGAAATCCCACCAGAGGACTTCTATTCATGGAGATTCTTTCTGACAGGATATACTAGCTCATTTTATCTGGACTTAAATTTTGACATAATTTTCTCATTAAAGCGTTAGATCAGGGAAACGAATCATACATTCATGACTCCTTATCCCTTTTACCACTCTTTGTTGATCATGAATGGCTAGTTAATCTTTAGCTAGTTCCCCACCGAACCTAACCTCTTTCAAACCACATGCATTCTTATTTTTCATTGTCCAATATGCAGATATGTGCAAAAACGTCGGAGAGAAAGAGGATCAACGCGGTTTTCAGTCACTGAAGACGGAGGCCTGCGATTTCATTGGAATTATTCAACAAAATGAGAAAACTCAGTTTGCCTTGGAAAAACTTCAAAATCTTGGTACAATTTCGTCCCTTAGACTTACTCTCTATTAAAGGTTGCTTCTTCTTTTCAAAAAAAAAAAAAAAAAACGAAAGAAAAAAAAAAAAAATATGAAGGGAGAGGAAATTTAAAACCTTAGAGAGTCTAGGAGGATCGAATTTTATACTTGAGGCAAGCTAGAGTTCGATTATATGGAGATTTGGAGATCATCTTTATGATTCCCGGAAAAGATCTAAGTCTGGGGGAATAGCTGTTTACAACAAAGGAGGAAGATTATGCAACAACAATTGGCAAAGGAGAAGTGACTGAAAATCTGCGGTCATCAGCAGGTCCTTCTCTCTCTTGCGGTTTTGCATAATATCTTGCATCCTCCATATTCTTCAGGTAACCCTAAACACCTAAGCTCCACCACTTAAATAGCCTTAATGCCAAACGCCGTCTACCCTGAATAATGTCTTTGATGAGAACTCACAATATATTTAATGAATGTAGAGAGCTAGTTGACTGGAAGTTAGATCTAAGTGTGTAGATTTTCGCATGACGGATTAACGGACTAGTTTGCTTGTATTTTGGTGAGAATTTTGTAGACTAGATCCAAATAGATGTTTCACGATAAGTTATGGTTTAGAAGGGCGGTCACTGAGATATTGAATAGTTCCTGCGATTTTTCAAAAAAAATTTTCCTGACTTAAGTTTGTTTGAGGACAAACAAAAAGGTAAGTCTGGGGGAGTTGATAACACCGTATTTTGACCACTTTTATGGATCATAATTGTATCTTATGCAGGTGTTTTAACTCTGTTTACAATGTTTTTAAAGTGATTTCAATGTTTTAGAGTTTCAAAAGACTTTACAGGAAACTTGGGCAAATGATATGCAATTTGGAACAAATGAGCAATTTTGGATAAATGCAGATCGTCCAAAGTATGACAAGCGATGAAGACCTTCTCACCGTCTGATCACCCCCAAAATTTGAGACAACATAGAGGATCCAACCAGCTTTCTAATGCACTTGATTTGGAGACAATCCAACGGTTAGATCTTCAGATACTCCCGATGCAAGAATGACAGAAAATGCAGTTCCGGAAGAGAGCAGGTGCCGGGACCGCGGCCAACACCCATTTTCCCGCGGGTAGAGCCACCGCGACCGCGGACTTTGGTCGTTCACTTTCCCGACGACTTAATTAAAGCCCAGATCAATTCATTTCGTTATTTTTGAAGCCCTAAGTGTCCAGGACCACTCCAGAAGCTATAAATACCCCCTTTAGGTCATTCTAAAGGGTGTGTTCTTTTCTGTACTTAAATTTTCGTGTGAGACTCAAACACTGGATAGGGAGGCCGCCGGTTTTGAAGGAGGAGCCGCCGCCGAGGAGAGCATCATCGCGCCTCCGTCGTCGCTTCCGTTCTTCGTTCTTCTTCCTTATTTTCTTTAATTTCCTGCAACTTTCAATACTCTGTGATGATTGTTTACAATATGTTTGAGTAGTTAACCCAGTTGGGTTTAAAGGGATTGTTCAAAGGGAATTTCATGTGTCTTTGCTTATGAATCGATAGATTTAGGATTTATAATCTTCTAGATGTTCTTCGTTTGCCTTTAATCTTACTGCGTGATTCTTTGCTGGCCACTTAGAAGCCGATCTGATATGATATGTTGCGAAAGCTTTCATTGATTGTCTGAACTAGGGTGAAACGAGAAATTCTTCTATAAGAGTGGAAACCTACCTGTAGTTGAGTTGTGAATGTTGATGAGTCTTGTCCTGCTATTGCATCTTCTCCCTTCTAGAATCAGAGTGGAAACCTACTGATTAGGGTTGCGATAGATAGTTGTTTAGTGCTGCGAAAGTAGGCTATTCATATTTCTGTGCCTCGAGTTCTAGAACATACGTAGTTGATTACCTTTATCATTTGTTTAAAATCAACATATCTTTATCCATGAACCCCTGCGAATTACCCTTGAGCCCCAACGTTTGTTTTTCATTGCTTACAACCTTAGATTTCCATTCTGCTTTTATTTACTTGTTACCTGTTTTCATTCATAATCGATTTTTACTTGCTTTTGTTTGCCTTCGTTTTATTTGCTTTTACTTGTTTAGCCTTCTAGTTTAGATTTAGTGACAACCAAAAACCCAAAACCAAAACCAAAACTTTTTTTAGTTCTAATCTGATTTAAGCGTTGCAGTGAATTCGTACTGAAACAACTAAGTCTCTGTGGATCGATACCCTAAGTACTACAGCGCACATCTGTGCACTTGCAGACATATATGGGTTATAAATTTAAAACCTGAAGCTTAGTAAAACGAAAACAACCAACCCCGCGCTTTTGCTCGCATCACTTGGGACTAAAGGAGGACCAACTCGCACACATATTATCTCCATAATGCGTCCTGGTTGTGCGAGTTGAAGAGAGGGAAGCCTGAACAGCACAAATACTCGCTGTTTACACCTAGATAGGCATGCGGCTGAGGCTGAGGGATTTATGGCGCACAAGGCTGTTTCTATGGCTGTGCGACTTGGGCATGCGACTTGGGAAGCATCTGAACATGTCGCACACTTGAGACATGACCCATTTGAAGCCGGATCATTACCCAATTTGTCCTGGGCTGACCCGGTCCGCAAAAGACACTATATATGTTTTTTAGGGTTTTTTTCCAAGACTGAAGCTTTATTCTCTCTTGTTTTCTTTGCCTCTTTAGTGTAAAAACGAGTTTGATCAAGAGATATCTAGCAGATTTAATCATCTTAAAGCTGTTTCTTATCATTTCTTCATCTCATCTTAACTTCTAACCATGATCAACATCACCTCTTGCAAAGGAAATGGTGTGTTCATCATGATTAGTGAGTAGTCTTCTTTTAAGCTTCTAGGTGTGTAGATTAAGGTGCTTAGATGTAGATTAATGATTGTTTAAGCTTAGATTCTCTTCTCCCTTCCTTAGTTAGCTGATCCTAATGCTAGATCTCTCATTATAAGCTTGATCCAGAACTTAGGCATTTCTCGACCCACAAGGTGTTTGATGAAATGCCTGAATAAGCTAACTTATGGGTTTATGCCTTTTTCATCATGGGAATGATTGTTAAATGCATGAATGACATATTGGAACTGTTTCTTAATGCTCATTGATTCATATTTCACAAATGATGATTTGGTTTGAAAATAGATTAGTGTAGAGGTTAATGCCTTCATGAGAGGATTAATCTAGATTAAAGTTCTAAGTTAATTGGAATTTGAGAGATGCTTGCTTTATCTTTCTGTATAAGATTCAGTCTTTCTTAACTCTTATTTTGATGCACAAAGAGGCTGTCTGGTCATTTTAGACTTGGAACCTTATGCTTGTTGATTGCTTATTCATCTAATGGGAATTAGTCTTGTTTTGGTAATTAACAAAGGGATTTTTGTCATGAGAATGAATTAATCTGATTTGGAAGTCTAGACTAAAGAATTGCAAGTGTTGCATTGTTTGCTTAGCATCATGAATTCACATTTAAAGCACCCTAATCAATGATCACATCTAGAGGTTTAGCTTTATCCTTATTTGAATTTGAGTCTTTGTTTTGTTTGTCTTGTTTGCTTGATTACTAATTACTACTTAATTAGTAATTAACTCTTAATTACTGCTTGTTATTGTTTGCTTTATGTTTTTAGATCACTTAATCACCAACCTTTTTCATTAGACTTGGGTTAAGATAGTTCCATATAGTCCTAGTGCCTAGATAATCTCCATTTGGATTGACCCTCAAGTGCTTCAACACAAGAGGTTAATTGACCTTAGTAGGCTAAAAATCCTACTATCAATTTGGCGCCGTTTCCGGGGATCGAACCTTGGTAACTTGCATGACAGGCGGGAATACTTACCACTATACTATAACGACATCTCGAACCTAAGGACAAAATTTCTAATTGGGAATGGAGTTACAATGGATATACAAAGGAAAGACAAGGAGAATGAGGACTTGTCCTAAGACATTGACTTTTGAGGACAAAGCCAGTTTCTTTAACAAGTCGAGCTAAACAACTTAAAACTGAAGCGCTTAATGGGAGGCAACCCATTTGGGTATTATTTTCTTTAGGATTTTTCTTTATTTTTCTATTTATCCTTTTATTTTTCTTAGTTTCAGGTGTTTCTAAAAAAAAAAAAATCTAAAAAAATCAAAAAACCAAAAAGCCGAAAAGAAGGATTGGTCCCAGACTACTCGGCCCAGCAGGAACCAAGGAGCAGCACGAACATGACGCATTTAAGCCCCTGCTGTCACGTGAGTTCAGACTGCAGCCAACCCTACATCGACCGCGGTCGCGTACTTGTGACCGCGGCCAAGCATGCCCCACCTGTGGTCGCGTGAGTTTGGACCGCATACAATGGTCGTTCATACGACCTCCAACCCATTTTCATCCATTCCACCTCGCCATGACTCATTCCACCTCATCCACTACTCCCCACCACTTCTCACCTCATCCACCATTTATCACCTTCCAGCATCTTCCCGAATGGATCCGGCTCATTCCCGTCAGCATCCCAGATCCAAGTAAGTTCCCTTTAGCTTACGTTTTTTGATATGCAATTTTCTCATCCAACCTCGACTTCTTTCACACTGAGGACAGTGTGATTTAAGTTTGGGAGAGGATTTCATCCGTTTCTAACCATTTTTCTTTCATTAGTCTTGCATTATCTACACTTTTTGCATTTTCTTTAAAGTTTTTCAAAAATGGTTTTCAAAACAAAATACGTTTTAAAGGGAATGGTGAACATGAATCAATGATAGTTGACTGTGTGATTTTAGACTGTTCCTATTGACATGCTCATTCATGATTTAAGACTAGACTAGGCGGTAGCTTAGCACATTGGAAACAAAGTACCCTAGAGGAATTTGAATGATTTTGATTTAGATGAATGAGTACACTAGCTCTGTTTTATCTGGACCTAACATGGACTTAATTTTCTCATTGAAGCATTAGATTTGGGAAATGAATCAAATATTCAGGACTCCTTTTTTTTTTTTATCAGTCTCCGTTGATCTTGAATGGATAGATCATCTTTAGCTAGTTCCCTGATAACACCATATTTGTACCCATTTTCACCACTGATTTCAGATGCTTTTTCAAAGGTTTTAAACAGTTTTAGGAACTTTTATTATTACTTTTCTATATTTGTAGTTTCAATGTTATTTTCAGGAAACTTAGGGAAAAATTTGGCATGCGGCTGAGGCTGAGGGATTTATGGCGCACAAGGCTGTTTCTATGGCTGTGCGACTTGGGCATGCGACTTGGGCATGCGACTTGGGAAGCATCTGAACATGTCGCACACTTGAGACATGACCCATTTGAAGCCGGATCATTACCCAATTTGTCCTGGGCTGACCCGGTCCGCAAAAGACACTATATATGTTTTTTAGGGTTTTTTTCCAAGACTGAAGCTTTATTCTCTCTTGTTTTCTTTGCCTCTTTAGTGTAAAAACGAGTTTGATCAAGAGATATCTAGCAGATTTAATCATCTTAAAGCTGTTTCTCATCATTTCTTCATCTCATCTTAACTTTTGACCATGATCAACATCACCTCTTGCAAAGGAAATGGTGTGTTCATCATGATTAGTGAGTAGTCTTCTTTTAAGCTTCTAGGTGTGTAGATTAAGGTGCTTAGATGTAGATTAATGATTGTTTAAGCTTAGATTCTCTTCTCCCTTCCTTAGTTAGCTGATCCTAATGCTAGATCTCTCATTATAAGCTTGATCCAGAACTTAGGCATTTCTCGACCCACAAGGTGTTTGATGAAATGCCTGAATAAGCTAACTTATGGGTTTATGCCTTTTTCATCATGGGAATGATTGTTAAATGCATGAATGACATATTGGAACTGTTTCTTAATGCTCATTGATTCATATTTCACAAATGATGATTTGGTTTGAAAATGGATTAGTGTAGAGGTTAATGCCTTCATGAGAGGATTAATCTAGATTAAAGTTCTAAGTTAATTGGAATTTGAGAGATCCTTGCTTTATCTTTCTGTATAAGATTCAGTCTTTCTTAACTCTTATTTTGATGCACAAAGAGGCTGTCTGGTCATTTTAGACTTGGAACCTTATGCTTGTTGATTGCTTATTCATCTAATGGGAATTAGTCTTGTTTTGGTAATTAACAAAGGGATTTTTGTCATGAGAATGAATTAATCTGATTTGGAAGTCTAGACTAAAGAATTGCAAGTGTTGCATTGTTTGCTTAGCATCATGAATTCACATTTAAAACACCCTAATCAATGATCACATCTAGAGGTTTAGCTTTATCCTTATTTGAATTTGAGTCTTTGTTTTGTTTGTCTTGTTTGCTTGATTACTAATTACTACTTAATTAGTAATTAATTCTTAATTATTGCTTGTTATTGTTTGCTTTATGTTTTTAGATCACTTAATCACCAACCTTTTTCATTAAACTTGGATTAAGATAGTTCCATATAGTCTTAGTGCCTAGATAATCTCCATTTGGATTGACCCTCAAGTGGTTCAACACAAGAGGTTAATTGACCTTAGTAGGCTAAAACTCCTACTATCAATTTGGCGCCGTTTCCGGGGATCGAACCTTGGTAACTTGCGTGACAGGCGGGAATACTTACCACTATACTATAACGACATCTCGAACCTAAGGACAAAATTTCTAATTGGGAATGGAGTTACAATGGATATACAAAGGAAAGACAAGGAGAAGCAAAGAGGACTTGTCCTAAGACATTGACTTTTGAGGACAAAGCCAGTTTCTTTAACAAGTCGAGCTAAACGACTTAAAAGTGAAGCGCTTAATGGGAGGCAACCCATTTGGGTATTATTTTCTTTAGGATTTTTCTTTATTTTTCTATTTATCCTTTTATTTTTCTTAGTTTCAGGTGTTTCTAAAAAAAAAAAAAATCCAAAAAAATCAAAAAACCAAAAAGCCGAAAAGAAGGATTGGTCCCAGACTACTCGGCCCAGCAGGAACCAAGGAGCAGCACGAACATGCCGCATTTAAGCCCCTGCGGTCACTTGAGTTCAGACTGCAGCCAACCCTACATCGACCGCGGTCGCGTACTTGTGACCACGGCCAAGCATGCCCCACCTGTGGTCGCGTGAGTTTGGACCGCGTACAATGGTCGTTCATACGACCTCCAACCCATTTTCATCCATTCCACCTCGCCATGACTCATTCCACCTCATCCACTACTCCCCACCACTTCTCACCTCATCCACCATTTATCACCTTCCAGCATCTTCCTGAATGGATCCGGCTCATTCCCGTCAGCATCCCAAATCCAAATAAGTTCCCTTTAGCTTACGTTTTTTGATATATATATATATGCAATTTTCTCATCCAACCTCGACTTCTTTAGTGTGATTTGAGTTTGGGAGAGGATTTCATACGTTTCTAACCATTTTTCTTTCATTAGTCTTGCATTATCTACACTTTTTGCATTTTCTTTAAAGTTTTTCAAAAATGGTTTTCAAAACAAAATACGTTTTAAAGGGAATGGTGAACATGAATCAATGATAGTTAACTGTGTAATTTTAGACTGTTCCTAGTGACATGCTCATTCATGATTTAAGACTAGACTAGGCGGTAGCTTAGCACATTGGAAACAAAGTACCCTAGAGGAATTTGAATGATTTTGATTTAGATGAATGAGTACACTAGCTCTGTTTTATCTGGACCTAACATGGACTTAATTTTCTCATTGAAGCATTAGATTTGGGAAACGAATCACATATTCAGGACTCCTTTTTTTTTATCACTCTCCGTTGATCTTGAATGGATAGATCATCTTTAGCTAGTTCCCTGATAACACCATATTTGTACCCATTTTCACCATTGATTTCAAATGCTTTTTCAAAGGTTTTAAACAGTTTTAGGAACTTTTATTATTACTATTCTATATTTGTAGTTTCAAGGTTCTTTTCAGGAAACTTAGGGAAAAATTTGGCAAAGTGGAAAAAATCTACATTTTTAACTCATAGTCAGACCGTCAGAATTTTAGCCTCAAATGAAGAATTTCTCACCGTCTGATACAGTTAAAATTTGGAGACATTCAAGAGGAGACAACCAGCTTTTCATATCACTTTACATCAGGAATATCCAATGGTTCAATTAACAGATACATGGAGAACAAGTTGACCAAATTCACCAGTCCCGGAAGACTCTCACCCGCGGCAAACAACTATTTTACCTACCTTGGAAGACTCTCACCCCCGGTGGACCTATGTGGAGCCACAAGGCCCAACATCAAAGCTCATTTCACCATTCTTCTTCATAGAAGCCCTAAATGAGACCTGGAAGAGCTTAGGACCTATAAATACATTTCTTAGCAACCCTAAACGGGTGTGTGCTCCTGTAATGAGATTTTGAGCCACCAAACTTTGTTTTTCTAGTGTTAGGAGATGGAGAAGGAGAGTCTTCCCTGGATCCATTGTTATTTATCCTTTCTATCTAATTAACCTTTCAGTTTCATCATATGAATTATTTCATGTCTTTTGTCATTCCTTGCATCATATAGATTTGTCCCAGAGAGTCAAGTTTCTAAAAATTCATCGATAGGCATACATGTTCGATTAGGATTTCTAAGTTTCTAAACCATATTCTGGATGTCATCTCTTCTAAGTTGTTCATATTGCATGAGGGTATATTCATGACCTATTCTCTGAGCCTAGGATCGATCAGAGCCACGAGAGTGCTGTATCAGATCATTCATACCTAGCTTTAGAAGAACATAGTCGCTACATGAGTCGAGAGCTACCTGTAGAGAAGATGTGAGCAAAAAAATTCAATAGTTAATGCATGATCTTACTTCTGGCATGAGAGCAAGAGTTAATTGTCAGATTTGAGTGATTAGTTGATTAAGATGGCAAGAGTTTGTTAGCCATACATATGCCTATTCCATTTCCATGCAGCTCCCTGAAAAAGATAAGGATGAAGAGCCCGGAAGCAAATTGGAAATGCTTAGACATCAATTAGAGTAAACCGGAGAAGTTTAAATCGCCCACTATAAGTCTAGAGTCTATAGTTTGAGTCGAACACCCTTGAGATATTCTTTTAGCAACTCATTTACATTGCATTTTATTTCATGTAAATATTAGAATAGGTTTAGTTTAGGATCTGCAACCAAAAATCCCAAACACCCATGAGTTTATGACTTTTCTTATTCTCCCATTTTGGTGTTTCTTGCAGATTAGACATCTTCCCTGTGGATCGACACCCTTAGTCCTACACGTACATTTGTGCACTTTCAGACATTAGGGTTTTATAAATTTAAAACTCTGGACCAATGGGTTGCATAAGATGAGCAACCCTGAGGCCCATCATTCGCCACCTTAACCCAAGCTCTTTCAAACTACATGCATTCTTGTTTTTCATTGTCTGATATGCAGATGTGTGCAAAAAAGTCGGAGAGAAAGAGGAACAACACAGTTTTCAGTCAACAAAGACAGAGACCTGCAATTTTGCCGGAAACCTTACCGGAAGGATTCAACACCTGCAGAAAACTCAGTTTGCCTTGGAAAAATCAAAAATCTTAGTATAACCTCATCCTTTAGACTAACTATCTCTTAAAAAAGGCATTTCCCCTTTCAAACAAAAAAATTCCAAAAAATAAGAAAAGAAAGGAAATAAAAGCCTTAGAGAGTCTAAAAGGATCGAATTTTATCCTTGAGGCAAACTAGAGTCTGATTATATGGAGTTTTGGAGATCATCTTTCTGATTCCCGGAAAAGATCTAAGACTGGGGGAAGTAGCTGTTCACAACAAAGGAGGAAGGATTATGCAACAACATTTGGCAAGAAGAAGTGACTGAAAATTGCGGACAACAGGTCCACTATCTCTTGCGGTTTTGCATAATATATTGCATCCTCCAGATTCATCAGGTAACCCGAAACACTTCAACTCCACCACGTAAACAGCCCTTAAATGCCAAACGCCGTCTTCTCTGGATGATGTCTTTGATGAGAATTCACAATTGCACTTAATGAATGTAGAGAGATAATTGACTGGAATCGAGATTTAGATTGTTTAAGTTCTGCATGATGGAAAAAGTGGACTAATATCTTTTGTGTCTTGGTGAGAATTTTCTAGACTAAGTTGTGAATTGATGTACGATCTATGCTCCTAGTTTAGGAGTTCATGTCTCTGAGATTTGTGCATTTCCTAATTTTTTTTTCACTTCACCAGATTGGATCTCTGCTTTGTTTGAGGAAAAACAAAGGTTTAAGTCTGGAGGAGTTGATAACACCGTATTTTGACCACTTTTATGGATCGATTTGAGATACTTTTTTCTATGTTTTTTATTGTTTTCAAATGTTTTTATGATGTTTTTCTAGTACTTCTAGTTTCAAGACTCTTTTCAGGAAACTTAGGAAAAAGCTTAACAAAATGGATAGAAGAGTAGATTTCAGCTCAGAGTCAAACCGTCAGAAGTTCACCCTCAAATGAAGACCTTCTCACCGTCTGATCCAGCTCAAATTTGGAGACCTTAAAGATATAACTACCAACTTTCCAGCACACTTTACAGCATGACAATCAAATGGTTCAATCAAAAGTTACATGAAGAGCAAGATGTCCTGTAAACCTGCCGGCAAGTATTCTTACCTGCAGCCATCACCCAATTGGCACCGGTCCCGTCCTTCCCGACCTCAGAGATTGGTCTGTCCGGCCTAGAAGCCCATTTTCAAGCCCAAAATGGTTCCCTCATTTGGAGAAACCCTAAGTCACGCCCATAAATGATTTGAACACTATAAAAACATACTTTAGGAACCCTAGATGAAGGAAGACACATATGCGACTTCTCTTTTAGCAGCTTTTATTTTTTATCTTTTATTTTCTTAGTTTTAGGTTTAGGGAGATAGAGATCTATCTCTTGAACTCTTTTTGTTCCTTTACCATATCGATTTCAATACAGCTTTTTAATACAATATTTGTGCTTTCTCTAATCATGATTGAGAAGTTTTATTGTTGGGTTTAAGGGATTTTCGATGGGGATATACATGTTCCATGAGGATTCCATTAGCTATTGAAACCGATTCCTATAACTTTTTCTTCTAAACTTATTTTTAATGCATGGGAGTAGCATCATGAACTACAATCTGATCTAGGTCTTTGGTGTTGCGAAAGTATTCATCCGGGGCCATATCTCGTTTAAGAAGAGCAGATCAACCATAGGAGTGGAAACCTACCTATGGGCGAACTGTGAATGTTGATTAGTCTTAAGCAAGCTTGCATCTTTTGCCCTTCAATAGCCAGAGTGGAAACCTACTGGTTACGTTGCGAGAGATAGTTGGTTATCATCAAGACAGTGGCGTATTCATACGTTCGTGACTCGAGTTCCTTTACCATACCGATTTTCATACAAGCTTTAGTCATTTGGTTATTTTTTTTATTCCAGCCAATTTCATTCAAGTAATTTAGGTTTAGTCGTTTTTGCACTGTCTTTAGTCGATTTTATTAGGTTTAGTATTAGGTCAATTTGATTTCTGTATTTTCCCGTTTAGAATAGTTTTTACGTTTTAAAGACACCACCAAAACCCCTTAAAATATTGTATGGTTCTAGACTTCCTTACTTTATATTTCTTTCGAAAGCTTTTGCAAAAACGAACCTCCTTCCCTGTGGATTTGATCCCTACGTACTACAATCAATCAGCTATGCACTTGCGGTTTATTGATTTCATTAGAATAACTTGTTCCCTCACCACAAGCACATCAATCCTAAATCTAACAATTCATAGAAAAAGACACAAGAAATTCCCTTTGAAAAATCTTTTTAAACCCAACTGGGAAACTACTTAAACATATTGTAACAAAACATCATAAGTATTAAAAGTTGCTGGAAATTGAACAGGGGAGAAGAACGAAAAACAGAGGTGAAGATGGAGGATCAATGGTGCTCTCCTCGGTGGCTCCTCTCCAAAGACGTCTTTACAGGGTTTTTATAAAAACTGAGCACACTCTTTTAGAATAACCTAAAAGAGGTTCTTATGGCTTATGGGGTTGTCTTAGACGCTTCAGGCTTCAAAAAAATAACGGGAATGACTTGGGCTTGACTTAGGTCGCTTGAGACATAAATGATGCCTGGCCGCGGCCATGGTACTCGCACCCGCGGTGAATCATGGTTTGGCTGCGTTTGCGGCTCATGTTCTCCTTCGAGACTGCATTGTCTGTCTTTAGTGCATTGGGAATATCTCACGATCTAACTGTTAGATTGTCTCCAAACCAATTGAAAGCTGGTTGTCTCCTTTATGTATTCTAAAAATTTTGGGGATGATCACACGGTGAGAAGGTCTTCATTGCTTGTCATACTTCTGACGGCTTTAGTTTATCTAAAATTGTTCATTTGTTCTAAATTGCACATCTTTAGTCCAAGTTTTCTGAAAAGTCTTTTGAAACTCCAAAACATTGAAATCACTTAAAAACCACTGAAAACAAAATTAAAACACCTACATAAGATATTAAAACAATCCATAAATAATTCATAAAAGTGGTCAAAATCTGGTGTTATCATTAAATTGGATGAAGGACACTCTTTTGATATAGCAAGTATTGGAGATTTCACAACTAGATCTGTAGAAGATGCTCACGTTTTCATTAAAAATTTAGGAAACAGCATCCGAAATCAAGTAACCTTTGGTAATTCTGCACTTCCTGAGAAGAAAGAAGAAATTTCGGAAGTTATAAAGTGTCTCCGTCACATAATGAGTCATCTTGGATTGCAACAACCAAATAAGGTACACAATACGTGTAACTTTGATGGCTGGGACAACCCAATGGATTCTTATGATCAAGGGATGATGAACACTGCAGAAGTCTATCAAATTCAAGATTTTCCATTCGTTTCTGATCACCGCGGGTCCATTCGTCCGGACCGCGGCCAAGCAAGCTTTCACCGCGGTCGTGCTGGTTCTGACCGCGGCCAAGACATGATTCACCGCGGTCGTGAGCCACCTGACCGCGGGAAAACGTCTTCTGAGCTTGCCTGGACACCACCTTCCGAACCAATCTCGGCTATTCAATCTAATCCTGTTCCATATCCAAGTTTTCCCTCTTCTGAAGCTGAAAACCTAAACAAAAAGAATTTAGAGCTTGAAAAATCTATGTCTAAAGAGATTAGTGATCTTAGATCTGAACTAAAAGAGATGCAGAAGGATTTCGATGAAAGATTATCCACCCTCCTTAGCATAATGGCCAAAACTAATTCTAAAAACTTAGAAAAATCTGAAGAGGAGCCAAGTGAAAATTATTTCGAAAGCTCAAGTGAAGCAGATCCCTCCGATGATGTGAAAGCTATCACACTTAGGAGTGGATTAGCTTACAAAGAGCCTGAATTTCCTAAAGATCCCGAAGATGAGGAAAAGGGTAAGGAAAAGGAGAAAAAAAGAAAGAATCACGAATGAAGATGTTGAAAAAGAAGTGGTAGGAGAGAAGGATGGAGAAGAAGTAAGAGAAGATTCATCCCGGGAAATCCTTGGAGAAGATCCGATTCCTCCTCCACCAACTCGTGTCTACAAACCTAAACCTCCATATCCTAGAGCCTTAAGAGCCCCTAAGAAAGAAAAAGAAAAATCTAAGCTTAAAGAGCTAATCGATCAGTTAAATGTGAGATTACCTTTTGTAGAAGCTTGTGCTATGATTCCTGCTTTAAGAAAATACATGAAGGGTATTCTAACAAATTCTTTAACTCTTGAAGAAGGCGTTATGATGATAACCCATGAATGTAGTTCTATCCTGCAAAGCCGAATCCCTGAAAAGAAAAACGATCCTGGAAGCTTTGTACTTTCATGCACCATCAATGATGTAGCTTTTGAGCATGCTCTCTGTGATTTAGGATCTAGCATAAACATTATGCCTCTTTCAGTAGCAAAACGTTTATGACATCACACTTTCAAGCCCACTAAGATTTCTTTAGTACTAGCTGATCGTTCCGTTAGACAACCTGTAGGTATCTTAGTAGATGTTCCTGTCGAAATCGAAAAATGTTCCATACCAACCGATTTCGTAGTTCTAGAACTAGAAAAAGAACCTAAGGATCCACTTATTCTTGGACGGCCATTTCTATCTACAGCCGGGGCCATAATCAATGTTCCTGAAGGAAAAATCGACCTTCATCTAGCTGGCCTAGTTATGCAGTTTGACATGAACAAAAGTTTCGATAAACCGACTTTGGATGGCAAAATTTATTGGGTTGATGAGTTAGATGGAATTATTGAGGAAGTCTATGAAGATCTGCTTCTAGACGACCCTTTAAGTGTCACGCTTTCACCCACAAAAGATGAACGCAATTTCCTTGAAGAAATTTCAAGTGAGTGCACACGTATGCTTGATAAATCCGAAACTTATAGGAAACCTCTACACTATCTAGATCTTAAGGACCAAACAAACCTTCCTACACCTCCTAAAGACACTGCTGCAGCAATTAACGATCCTTGGAGCGAGCTTAAAGCCCCTAAAGTCGAGCTTAAACCTCTTCCCGTCGGACTTAAGTACGCTTTCCTTGGACCAAATTCCACTTATCCTGTCAAAATAAACTCTGGTTTGACGGAAGAAGAAACCACAATGCTGTTGACTGAGCTGAGAAAGCATAGAAAAGCCTTAGGATATTCACTTGATGACATACCTGGAATCTCTCCAGATCTTTGTATGCACAAGATTAATCTAGAGGATAATGCTAAAAACTCAATCGATAGTCAAAGGAGACTGAACCCCAATCTCATGGATGTTGTCAAGAAGGAGATTATGAAGCTTTTAGAAGCTGGAATAATCTTTCCTATCTCAGATAGCACTTGGGTTAGCCCAATTCATGTTGTTCCGAAGAAAGGAGGAGTCACTGTCATTAAGAATGATAAAGATGAAATGATCGCTACAAGAACAGTAGCTGGACATCGTATGTGCATCGATTACCGGAAACTGAATGCAACAACTAGGAAAGATCATTTTCCACTTCCCTTCATAGATCAAATGCTAGAAAGATTAGCTAATCACCCCTACTATTGCTTCCTTGATGGATACTCCAGATTTTTCCAAATTCCTATTCGCCCGGAGGATCAAGAAAAAACGACATTTACTTGTCCATATGGCACGTTCGCTTACAGACGTATGCCTTTTGGATTATGTAATGCACCTGCTACCTTCCAGCGGTGCATGATGTCGATCTTCACAGACTTTATTGAGGATTTCATGGAAGTATTCATGGACGATTTCTCTGTCTATGGATCTTCTTTTGAAAAATGCTTAGGCAACCTTGGTAAAGTTCTGCAAAGATGTGAAGATAAGCATTTAGTATTAAATTGGGAAAAATGTCACTTCATGGTACGAGACGGAATAGTGCTTGGGCACAGAATTTCCGGAAAAGGTATTGAAGTTGACAAAGCTAAAATCGAGGTCATGACCAGCCTACAACCCCCCACAAACGTAAAAGGCATCCGTAGTTTCTTAGGACACGCAGGATTCTATAGGCGATTCATAAAAGATTTTTCTCAAATAGCTAGACCTCTTACGCGTTTGCTTTGCAAGGAAACGAACTTTCAGTTTGATGATGAGTGCTTAGCCGCGTTTCATAAGATCAAACAAGCTCTTGTCTCCCCGCCTGTCGTGCAAGCACCTGATTGGGAACTCCCATTCGAAATCATGTGCGATACAAGTGACTATGCAGTCGGAGCAGTGCTTGGCCAACGAAAAGATAAGAAACTGCACGTAATCTACTACGCAAGCAGAACTCTTGACGAGGCTCAATGCAATTATGCTACAATAGAGAAAGAACTTCTAGCTGTCGTATTTGCATTTGAGAAATTCTGTTCTTATCTCGTAGGATCTAAGGTCATAGTTCATACTGATCATGCTGCAATCAAGTATTTAATGTCTAAGAAAGACGCTAAACCTCGGTTGATAAGATGGATCCTCCTACTGCAAGAATTCGATATCAAAATTCGAGATCGAAAAGGCGCAAATAATGGAGTTGCAGACCATCTTTCACGAATTCGAGTTGAAGAAAGATTGCCTTTAAATGACAGTTTGCCTGAAGAAAACATCTATGCGATAGATACTATCCCCAATGCCAATACCGCACCACCACGTCCTCTCATGCGACGAGCAGATGCTTTCAACACCCCATGGTTTAGGCACATAGCAAATTACTTAGCAGCCGATGTAGAACCACCACAATTGTTTGGTTATAGGAAGAAAAAGTTCCTGAAAGACATAAGACATTATTTTTGGGATGAACCCTATCTCTATAAGAGATGTGCTGATGGGTTATTCCGAAGATGCGTGGCTGAAGAAGAGATGGAAGGAATTTTATTCGGATGCCATAGCTCGTCTTATGCAGGACACTTCGCAACTTTCAAAACCGCTTCAAAGATCTTACAAGCTGGTTTTTGGTGGCCTACTTTGTTCAAAGATACTCAAGCTTATATATCGCGATGCGATAAATGCCAAAGGATGGGCAACATAAGCAAAAGGAATGAGATGCCTCAAAATTTTATTCTCGAAGTCGAAATTTTTGATGTTTGGGGAATAGATTTTATGGGACCCTTTCCTACTTCTTTTGGGAACCAATACATCTTAGTAGCAGTAGACTACGTCTCTAAGTGGGTAGAAGCAGTCGCTAGCCCCACCAACGATGCAAAAGTTGTCATGAAGCTGTTTAAATCTGTTATATTCCCGCGTTTTGGAGTTCCTAGAATTGTGATAAGCGACGGAGGATCGCACTTCATCAACAGAGTTTTCGAAAATCTTCTTAGAAAGAATGGAGTTACACATAAAGTTGCTTCGCCATACCATCCCCGAACCAGCGGTCAAGTGGAGATCTCAAATAGAGAAATCAAGTCGATTTTGCAGAAAACAACTGCAGTTCATCACAAGGATTGGTCTACAAAGCTTGACGACGCATTATGGGCATATCGAACAGCATTCAAGACACCATTAGGAACAACACCATTCAATCTAGTCTATGGAAAAGCATGTCACCTTCCAGTAGAACTCGAGTATAAGGCGCAATGGGCTATCAAGGATATGAACATGAATCTGAAAACAGCTGGAGAAAGAAGGCTACTTCAACTTCATGAGTTAGAAGAAATCCGACACAATGCTTACGAAAACTCGAAGATCTACAAGGAGAAGACTAAAGCATATCATGATAAGAAGATTATTCATAGAACTTTTGCTCCTATAGATAAGGTACTTCTTTTCAATTCTCGTCTTAAGCTTTTTCCAGGAAAATTACGTTCAAGATGGTCAGGACCCTTCACGATAAAGGAAGTCAAGCCATACGGAGCCATTGTCCTGTGGGACAGAACCGAAAACTCATTCACAGTGAATGGACAGCGTGTAAAGCCATATCTGGCTGAAGAAGCAGAAGACGAAAGAGAAGTGATGTTTTTGATTGATCCATCATCGGCCAATGATGAGATCAAGGAGAGTCACGACCCCGGTTAAGTCTAATCGAGCAACAATGTCAAACTAATGACTTGAAACAAGCGCTTAGTGGTATTTTATCTATTTCCCTTTCACCTTTATTTTCTATTTCCATTGCTTTGTTTCTGTTTCATTAAGGCTCTGATTGGTAACCTGCGGAATGGCGGAATTGCGTTTTTAAACACAATTCCGCAGGTGTTTTGCCAATCAACAAAAATCCGTGTAATGGAAAAATACACACAAACTGCGTTTTTGCTTAACAAAAATACAAAGGAAAAGTCATTCCGCAGAAAAGCGACTTATAAGTCGCTTAATCTATCCCGCAAGATTTTTTCCGCAATTCCGCAATTCCGCAAAGTTACCAATCAAAGCCTAAATTTCAGGTTTTCAATAAGGAAGAACAAATTGAAAAGACAAGCAGCACTCTCCACCACGATAAGTTCACTTAAACATTTCAACTTTTCTATTTTCTTTACCATTCTTTCCAAGATATATCACACTGAGGACAGTGTGAAATAAGTCTGGGGGAGGATGTTCATCCGTTACTAATGAAATTTGATTTGTTTTGAGTTTGTTTTGGACACATTAATTTTTTTTAAAAAAATGTTTTTTTTTTCAAAATGTTTTTCAAAAATTGTTTTCAAAAATGTTTTTCAAAAAGTTTTCAAACCAGGAACACAATAAACAATACTATGATGATTTAGACCAGTGTGCTTCTACGCTATTTCTTCGTTTTTTGCTCTTTTTGTGATTTAGACCTAGACTAGGCGGTAGCTAAGTACTTGCATTACGAAATCCCACCAGAGGACATCTATTCATGGAGATTCTTTCTGACAGGATATACTAGCTCATTTTATCTGGACTTAATTTTGACATAATTTTCTCATTAAAGCGTTAGATCAGGGAAACGAATCATACATTCAGGACTCCTTATCCCTTTTACCACTCTTTGTTGATCCTGAATGGCTAGTTTATCTTTAGCTAGTTCCCCACCGAACCTAACCTCTTTCAAACCACATGCATTCTTGTTTTTAATTGTCCAATATGCAGATATGTGCAAAAACGTCGGAGAGAAAGAGGATCAACGCGGTTTTCAGTCACTGAAGACGGAGGCCTGCGATTTCATTGGAATTATTCAACAAAATGAGAAAACTCAGTTTGCCTTGGAAAAACTTCAAAATCTTGATACAATTTCGTCCCTTAGACTTTCTCTCTATAAAAGGTTGCTTCCTCTTTTCAAAAAAAAAAAAAAAAAACGAAAAAAAAAAATATATATATATATGAAGGGAGAGGAAATTTAAAACCTTAGAGAGTCTAGGAGGATTGAATTTTATACTTGAGGCAAGCTAGAGTTCGATTATATGGAGATTTGGAGATCATCTTTATGATTCCCGGAAAAGATCTAAGTCTGGGGGAATAGCTGTTTACAACAAAGGAGGAAGATTATGCAACAACAATTGGCAAAGGAGAAGTGACTGAAAATCTGTGGTCATCAACAGGTCCTTCTCTCTCTTGCGGTTTTGCATAATATCTTGCATCCTCCATATTCTTCAGGTAACCCTAAACACCTAAGCTCCACCACTTAAATAGCCTTAATGCCAAACGCCGTCTACCCTGAATAATGTCTTTGATGAGAATTCACAATATATTTAATGAATGTAGAGAGCTAGTTGACTGGAAGTTAGATCTAAGTGTGTAGATTTTCGCATGCCGGATTAACGGACTAGTTTGCTTGTATTTTGGTGAGAATTTTCTAGACTAGATCCAAATAGATGTTTCACGATAAGTTATGGTTTAGAAGGACGGTCACTGAGATATTGTTTAGTTCCTGCGATTTTTCAAAAATTTATTTCCTGACTTAAGTTTGTTTGAGGACAAACAAAAAGGTAAGTCTGGGGGAGTTGATAACACCGTATTTTGACCACTTTTATGGATCATAATTTATCTTATGCAGGTGTTTTAATTCTGTTTTCAATGTTTTTAAAGTGTTTTCAATGTTTTAGAGTTTCAAAAGACTTTACAGGAAACTTGGGCAAAAGATATGCAATTTGGAACAAATGAGTAATTTTGGATAAATGCAGACCGTCCGAAGTATGACAAGTGATGAAGACCTTCTCACCGTCTGATCACCCCCAAAATTTGAGACAACATAGAGGATTCAACCAGCTTTCTAATGCACTTGGTTTGGAGACAATCCAACGGTTAGATCTTCAGATAATCCCGATGCAAGAATGACAGAAAATGCAGTTCAGGAAGAGAGCAGGTGCCGGGACCGCGGCCAACACCCATTTTCCCGCGGGTAGAGCCACCGCGACCGCAGACTTTGGTCGTTCACTTTCCCGACGACTTAATTAAAGGCCAGATCAATTCCTTTCGTTATTTTTGAAGCCCTAAGTGTCCAGGACCACTCCAGAAGCTATAAATACCCCCTTTAGGTCATTCTAAAGGGTGTGTTCTTTTCTGTACTTAAATTTCGTGTGAGACTCAAACCCTAGAGAGGGAGGCCGTCGGTTTTGAAGGAGGAGCCGCCACCGAGGAGAGCATCATCGCGCCTCCGTCCTCGCTTCCGTTCTTTGTTCTTCTTCCTTATTTTCTTTAATTTCCTGCAACTTTCAATACTCTGTGATGATTGTTTACAATATGTTTGAGTAGTTACCCAGTTGGGTTTAAAGGGATTGTTCAAAGGGAATTTCATGTGTCTTTGCTTATGAATCGATAGATTTAGGATTTATAATCTTCTAGATGTTCTTCGTTTGCCTTTAATCTTACTGCGTGATTCTTTGCTGGCCACTTAGAAGCCGATCTGATATGATATATTGCGAAAGCTTTCACTGATTGTCTGAACTAGGGTGAAACGAGCAATTCTTCTATAGGAGTGGAAACCTACCTGTAGTTGAGTTGTGAATGTTGATGAGTCTTGTCCTGCTATTGCATCTTCTCCCTTCCAGAATCAGAGTGGAAACCTACTGATTAGGGTTGCGAGAGATAGTTGTTTAGTGCTGCAAAAGTAGGCTATTCATATTTCTGTGCCTCGAGTTCTAGAACATACGTAGTTGATTACCTTTATCATTTGTTTAAAATCGACATAGCTTAATCCATGAACGCCTGCGAATTACCCTTGAGCCCCAACGTTTGTTTTTCATTGCTTACAACCTTAGATTTCCATTCTGCTTTTATTTACTTGTTACCTGTTTTCATTCATAATCGATTTTTACTTGCTTTTGTTTGCCTTCGTTTTATTTGCTTTTACTTGTTTAGCCTTCTAGTTTAGATTTAGTGACAACCAAAAACCCAAAACCAAAACCAAAACCTTTTTTAGTTCTAATCTGATTTAAGCGTTGCAGTGAATTCGTACTGAAACAAGTAAGTCTCTGTCGATACCCTAAGTACTACAGCGCACATCTGTGCACTTGCAGACATTTATGGGTTATAAATCTAAAACCTGAAGCTTAGTAAAACGAAAACAACCAACCCCGCGCTTTTGCTCGCATCACTTGGGACTAAAGGAGGACCAACTCGCACACATATTATCTCCATAATGCGTCCTGGTTGTGCGAGTTGAAGAGAAGGAAGCCTGAACAGCACAAATACTCGCTGTTTACACCTTGATAGGCATGCGGCTGAGGCTGAGGGATTTATGGCGCACAAGGCTGTTTCTATGGCTGTGCGACTTGGGCATGCGACTTGGACATGCGACTTGGGAAGCATCTGAACATGTCGCACACTTGAGACATGACCCATTTGAAGCCGGATCATTACCCAATTTGTCCTGGGCTGACCCGGTCCGCAAAAGACACTATATATGTTTTTTAGGGTTTTTTTCCAAGACTGAAGCTTTATTCTCTCTTGTTTTCTTTGCCTCTTTAGTGTAAAAACGAGTTTGATCAAGAGATATCTAGCAGATTTAATCATCTTAAAGCTGTTTCTCATCATTTCTTCATCTCATCTTAACTTTTGACCATGATCAACATCACCTCTTGCAAAGGAAATGGTGTGTTCATCATGATTAGTGAGTAGTCTTCTTTTAAGCTTCTAGGTGTGTAGATTAAGGTGCTTAGATGTAGATTAATGATTGTTTAAGCTTAGATTCTCTTCTCCCTTCCTTAGTTAGCTGATCCTAATGCTAGATCTCTCATTATAAGCTTGATCCAGAACTTAGGCATTTCTCGACCCACAAGGTGTTTGATGAAATGCCTGAATAAGCTAACTTATGGGTTTATGCCTTTTTCATCATGGGAATGATTGTTAAATGCATGAATGACATATTGGAACTGTTTCTTAATGCTCATTGATTATATTTCACAAATGATGATTTGGTTTGAAAATGGATTAGTGTAGAGGTTAATGCCTTCATGAGAGGATTAATCTAGATTAAAGTTCTAAGTTAATTGGAATTTGAGAGATGCTTGCTTTATCTTTCTGTATAAGATTCAGTCTTTCTTAACTCTTATTTTGATGCACAAAGAGGCTGTCTGGTCATTTTAGACTTGGAACCTTATGCTTGTTGATTGCTTATTCATCTAATGGGAATTAGTCTTGTTTTGGTAATTAACAAAGGGATTTTTGTCATGAGAATGAATTAATCTGATTTGGAAGTCTAGACTAAAGAATTGCAAGTGTTGCATTGTTTGCTTAGCATCATGAATTCACATTTAAAGCACCCTAATCAATGATCACATCTAGAGGTTTAGCTTTATCCTTATTTGAATTTGAGTCTTTGTTTTGTTTGTCTTGTTTGCTTGATTACTAATTACTACTTAATTAGAAATTAACTCTTAATTACTGCTTGTTATTGTTTGCTTTATGTTTTTAGATCACTTAATCACCAACCTTTTTCATTAGACTTGGGTTAAGATAGTTCCATATAGTCCTAGTGCCTAGATAATCTCCATTTGGATTGACCCTCAAGTGCTTCAACACAAGAGGTTAATTGACCTTAGTAGGCTAAAAATCCTACTATCAATTTGGCGCCGTTTCCGGGGATCGAACCTTGGTAACTTGCATGACAGGCGGGAATACTTACCACTATACTATAACGACATCTCGAACCTAAGGACAAAATTTCTAATTGGGAATGGAGTTACAATGGATATACAAAGGAAAGACAAGGAGAAGCAAAGAGGACTTGTCCTAAGACATTGACTTTTGAGGACAAAGCTAGTTTCTTTAACAAGTCGAGCTAAACAACTTAAAACTGAAGCGCTTAATGGGAGGCAACCCATTTGGGTATTATTTTCTTTAGGATTTTTCTTTATTTTTCTATTTATCCTTTTATTTTTCTTAGTTTCAGGTGTTTCTAAAAAAAAAAAATCTAAAAAAATCAAAAAACCAAAAAGCCGAAAAGAAGGATTGGTCCCAGACTACTCGGCCCAGCAGGAACCAAAGAGCAGCACGAACATGACGCATTTAAGCCCCTGCTGTCACGTGAGTTCAGACTGCAGCCAACCCTACATCGACCGCGGTCGCGTACTTGTGACCGCGGCCAAGCATGCCCCACCTGTGGTCGCGTGAGTTTGGACCGCGTACAATGGTCGTTCATACGACCTCCAACCCATTTTCATCCATTCCACCTCGCCATGACTCATTCCACCTCATCCACTACTCCCCACCACTTCTCACCTCATCCACCATTTATCACCTTCCAGCATCTTCCCGAATGGATCCGGCTCATTCCCGTCAGCATCCCAGATCCAAGTAAGTTCCCTTTAGCTTACGTTTTTTGATATGCAATTTTCTCATCCAACCTCGACTTCTTTCACACTGAGGACAGTGTGATTTAAGTTTGGGAGAGGATTTCATCCGTTTCTAACCATTTTTCTTTCATTAGTCTTGCATTATCTACACTTTTTGCATTTTCTTTAAAGTTTTTCAAAAATGGTTTTCAAAACAAAATACGTTTTAAAGGGAATGGTGAACATGAATCAATGATAGTTGACTGTGTGATTTTAGACTGTTCCTAGTGACATGCTCATTCATGATTTAAGACTAGACTAGGCGGTAGCTTAGCACATTGGAAACAAAGTACCCTAGAGGAATTTGAATGATTTTGATTTAGATGAATGAGTACACTAGCTCTGTTTTATCTGGACCTAACATGGACTTAATTTTCTCATTGAAGCATTAGATTTGGGAAATGAATCAAATATTCAGGACTCCTTTTTTTTTTATCAGTCTCCGTTGATCTTGAATGGATAGATCATCTTTAGCTAGTTCCCTGATAACACCATATTTGTACCCATTTTCACCACTGATTTCAAATGCTTTTTCAAAGGTTTTAAACAGTTTTAGGAACTTTTATTATTACTTTTCTATATTTGTAGTTTCAATGTTATTTTCAGGAAACTTAGGGAAAAATTTGGCAAAATGGAAAAAATCTACATTTTTAACTCAGAGTCAGACCGTCAGAATTTTAGCCTCAAATGAAGAATTTCTCACCGTCTGATGCAGTTAAAATTTGGAGACATTCAAGAGGAGACAACCAGCTTTCCATATCACTTTACATCAGGAATATCCAATGGTTCAATTAACAGATACATGGAGAACAAGTTAACCAAATTCACCAGTCCCGGAAGACTCTCACCCGCGGCAAACAACTATTTTACCTACCTTGGAAGACTCTCACCCCCGGTGGACCTATGTGGAGCCACAAGGCCCAACATCAAAGCTCATTTCACCATTCTTCTTCATAGAAGCCCTAAATGAGACCTGGAAGAGCTTAGGACCTATAAATACATTTCTTAGCAACCCTAAACGGGTGTGTGCTCCTGTAATGAGATTTTGAGCCACCAAACTTTGTTTTTCTAGTGTTAGGAGATGGAGAAGGAGATTCTTCCCTGGATCCATTGTTATTTATCCTTTCTATCTAATTAACCTTTCAGTTTCATCATATGAATTATTTTATGTCTTTTGTCATTCCTTGCATCATATAGATTTGTCCCAGAGAGTCAAGTTTCTAAAAATTTATCGATAGGCATACATGTTCGATTAGGATTTCTAAGTTTCTAAACCATATTCTGGATGTCATCTCTTCTAAGTTGTTCATATTGCATGAGGGTATATTCATGACCTATTCTCTGAGCCTAGGATTGATCAGAGCCATGAGAGTGCTGTATCAGATCATTCATACCTAGCTTTAGAAGAACATAGTCGCTACATGAGTCGAGAGCTACCTGTAGAGAAGATGTGAGCAAAAAAATTCAATAGTTAATGCATGATCTTTCTTCTGGCATGACGGCAAGAGTTTTTTAGCCATACATATGCCTATTCCATTTCCATGCAGCTCCCTGAAAAAGATAAGGATGAATAGCCCGGAAGCAAATTGGAAATGCTTAGACATCAATTAGAGTAAATCGGAGAAGTTTAAATCGCCCACTATAAGTCTAGAGTCTATAGTTTGAGTCGAACACCCTTGAGATATTCTTTAAGCAACTCATTTACATTGCATTTTCTTTCATGTAAATATTAGATTAGGTTTAGTTTAGGATCCGCAACCAAAAATCCCAAACACCCATGAGTTTATGACTTTTCTTATTCTCCCATTTTGGTGATTCTTGCAGATTAGACATCTTCCCTGTGGATCGACACCCTAAGTCCTACACGTACATTTGTGCACTTTCAGACATTAGGGTTTTATAAATTTAAAACTCTGGACCAATGGGTTGCATAAGATGAGCAACCCTGAGGCCCATCATTCGCCACCTTAACCCAACCTCTTTCAAACTACATGCATTCTTGTTTTTCATTGTCTGATATGCAGATGTGTGCAAAAAAGTCGGAGAGAAAGAGGAACAACACAGTTTTCAGTCAACAAAGACAGAGACCTGCAATTTTGCCGGAAACCTTACCGGAAGGATTCAACACCTGCAGAAAACTCAGTTTGCCTTGGAAAAATCAAAAATCTTAGTATAACCTCATCCTTTAGACTAACTATCTCTTAAAAAAGGCATTTCCCCTTTCAAACAAAAAAATTCCAAAAAATAAGAAAAGAAAGGAAATAAAAGCCTTAGAGAGTCTAAAAGGATCGAATTTTATCCTTGAGGCAAACTAGAGTCTGATTATATGGAGTTTTGGAGATCATCTTTCTGATTCCCGGAAAAGATCTAAGACTGGGGGAAGTAGCTGTTCACAACAAAGGAGGAAGGATTATGCAACAACATTTGGCAAGAAGAAGTGACTGAAAATTGCGGACAACAGGTCCACTATCTCTTGCGGTTTTGCATAATATATTGCATCCTCCAGATTCATCAGGTAACCCGAAACACTTCAACTCCACCACTTAAACAGCCCTTAAATGCCAAACGCCGTCTTCTCTGGATGATGTCTTTGATGAGAATTCACAATTGCACTTAATGAATGTAGAGAGATAATTGACTGGAATCGAGATTTAGATTGTTTAAGTTCTGCATGATGGAAAAAGTGGACTAATATCTTTTGTGTCTTGGTGAGAATTTTCTAGACTAAGTTGTGAATTGATGTACGATCTATGGTCCTAGTTTAGGAGTTCATGTCTCTGAGATTTGTGCATTTCCTAATTTTGTTTTCACTTCACCAGATTGGATCTCTGCTTTGTTTGAGGAAAAACAAAGGTTTAAGTCTGGAGGAGTTGATAACACCGTATTTTGACCACTTTTATGGATCGATTTGAGATACTTTTTTCTATGTTTTTTATTGTTTTCAAATGTTTTTATGATGTTTTTCTAGTACTTCTAGTTTCAAGACTCTTTTCAGGAAACTTAGGAAAAAGCTTAACAAAATGGATAGAAGAGTAGATTTCAGCTCAGAGTCAAACCGTCATAAGTTCACCCTCAAATGAAGACCTTCTCACCATCTGATCCAGCTCAAATTTGGAGACCTTAAAGATATAACTACCAACTTTCCAGCACACTTTACAGCATGACAATCAAACGGTTCAATCAAAAGTTACATGAAGAGCAAGATGTCCTGTAAACCTGCCGGCAAGTATTCTTACCTGCAGCCATCACCCAATTGGCACCGGTCCCGTCCTTCCCGACCTCAGAGATTGGTCTGTCCGGCCTAGAAGCCCATTTTCAAGCCCAAAATGATTCCCTCATTTGGAGAAACCCTAAGTCACGCCCATAAATGATTTGAACACTATAAATACATGCTTTAGGAAACCTAGATGAAGGGAGACACATATGCGACTTCTCTTTTAGCAGCTTTTATTTTTTATCTTTTATTTTCTTAGTTTTAGGTTTAGGGAGATAGAGATCTATCTCTTGAACTCTTTTTGTTCCTTTACCATATCGATTTCAATACAGCTTTTTAATACAATATTTGTGCTTTCTCTAATCATGATTGAGAAGTTTTATTGTTGGGTTTAAGGGATTTTCGATGGGGATATACATGTTCCATGAGGATTCCATTAGCTATTGAAACCGATTCCTATAACTTTTTCTTCTAAACTTATTTTTAATGCATGGGAGTAGCATCATGAACTACAATCTGATCTAGATCTTTGGTGTTGCGAAAGTATTCATCCGGGCCCATATCTCGTTTAAGAAGAGCAGATCAACCGTAGGAGTGGAAACCTACCTATGGGCGAACTGTGAATGTTGATTAGTCTTAAGCAAGCTTGCATCTTTTGCCCTTCAATAGCCAGAGTGGAAACCTACAGGTTACGTTGCGAGAAATAGTTGGTTATCATCAAGACAGTTGCGTATTCAAACGTTCGTGACTCGAGTTCCTTTACCATACCGATTTTCATACAAGCTTTAGTCATTTGGTTATTTTTTTTATTCCAGCCAATTTCATTCAAGTAATTTAGGTTTAGTCGCTTTCACTGTTTTTAGTCGATTTTATTAGGTTTAGTATTAGGTCAATTTGATTTCCGTATTTTCCCGTTTAGAATAGTTTTTACGTTTTAAAGACACCACCAAAACCCTTTAAAATATTGTATGGTTCTAGACTTCCTTACTTTATATTTCTTTCAAAAGCTTTTGCAAAAACGAACCTCCTTCCCTGTGGATTTGATCCCTACGTACTACAATCAATCAGCTATGCACTTGCGGTTTATTGATTTCATTAGGGTAAAACTTGTTCCCTCACTACAAGCACATCAATCCTAAATGTAACAAATTAATAGAAAAAGACACAAGAAATTCCCTTTGAAAAATCTTTTTAAACCCAACTGGGAAACTACTTAAACATATTGTAACAAAACATCAGAAGTATTAAAAGTTGCTGGAAATTGAACAGAACAAGGGAGAAGAACGAAAAACCGAGGTGAAGATGGAGGATCAATGGTGCTCTCCTCGGTGGCTCCTCTCCAAAGACGTCTTTACAGGGTTTTTATAAAAACTGAGCACACTCTTTTAGAATAACCTAAAAGAGGTTCTTATGGCTTATGGGGTTGTCTTAGAAGCTTCAGGCTTCAAAAAAATAACGGGAATGACTTGGGCTTGACTTAGGTCGCTTGAGACATAAATGATGCCTGGCCGCGGTCATGGTACTCGTAACCGCGGTGAATCATGGTTTGGCTGCGTTTGCGGCTCATGTTCTCCTTCGAGACTGCATTGTCTGTCTTTAGTGCATTGGGAATATCTCACGATCTAACTGTTAGATTGTCTCCAAACCAATTGAAAGCTGGTTGTCTCCTTTATGTATTCTAAAATTTTGGGGATGATCACACGGTGAGAAGGTCTTCATCGCTTGTCATACTTCTGACGGCTTTAGTTTATCTAAAATTGTTCATTTGTTCTAAATTGCACATCTTTAGTCCAGGTTTTCTGAAAAGTCTTTTGAAACTCCAAAACATTGAAATCACTTAAAAACCACTGAAAACAAAATTAAAACACCTACATAAGATATTAAAACAATCCATAAATAATTCATAAAAGTGGTCAAAATCTGGTGTTATCATTAAATTGGATGAAGGACCTGAACAATTCTTGGGTTCACCCATAAGGGTGAATCCTTTCATTCACCCCCTCTTCTTCTAGCAAATAAGAAGTTAACATGTAATATTACCCTTACTCAAAAATTAAAAAATAAAGTAAGTTATATTTAAATCAAACTAAACAAATTAAAAATCTAAAATCATTAACGCCGTTTGTTTCTTTTTGTATCATATCTTTGGGGATAGGATTTTGCTGCATTGCTTTAGAAAAATCGATCCTGAGAAATTGGAATTTTCAATCGATGATTTTGTTAGAGGTCGACCTTACTTAATGAAGAACAGTCATAGATGTCGTACAAAAAAAGAAGAACATTCGTAGACGAAAACCAGTACATAGCCACTCGTTAGTGAATCTACAAGCGCAAAATCATTTTAACGGAATCAGAAAGACAAAGCATGAATGATCAGATCGAAAGGTTAGAATCTTCTCTAATGTTTTGGGAGAATCATGTATCCGAATCATGCGAAAGAGCAGTGTACAGTCGTCACTCATCAAACATGGATCTTAATGCGGCTGAGTCAAATCTAAGTATTGTCCATACTCAGCCCAAATCTATAAAGATTTATATGAATTCAGAGTCGTCCGTTACAGAGGCTGCTCCAAAAACAGGGGTTAATGATGACTGTAAATCAAGCTCTTATGATTCTCAACATCTAGTTTTGTCTTAACATCTGGCTCTTGAAGATTCTTATCATCTAGCTCTGTCTTAGTATCGTTATTAAATTCAAACATAAACCTTATTGTTGCTGTCTTCCAAATACTTAGTTTCTGAAGGACTAACATTTGTTGTGTCTCCTTCTCCCCGAATAAGAACTTCTCTTGAACAGGCACAACATCAACACTTATATCTTTGACGACATGGTAAACAAAGAAGACGTTGTGGTTTTCGATTAAGAGAGACTTCTCCAATGTGCAGTGACAAAAACAATGCAATATTATATTCTCCGTGGCGGTATGGTCTATTCAGAGCCGTGCCTGAGCACAGACTAATAAAGCATGTGCTTCAGGGCCGGAGGAGTTAAATATTTTTTTTGGGCCAATTTTTCAGAGTTGGAGTTAGTCCAAGTGGTTTGTAAATAGGTAAAAGCATTTTTGGTTAAAGGTTTACCTGGGTTCTACTTTTCCCAAATGCATATATGTCATTTTTTCTTCTTTTTGCCAATTATTTGTGGGCTAAGCTGCATTAAAAAAAGTTTTAAAGGGCCAATTTTTTTTTTCGCTTGTAATTAGAGAATTCTCAGGCACGGCTCTGGATCTATTATATTAAATTACCTTTGCTCCACTATTTTTTGTTCTGCAAGCTGAATATCACTGCAATGTCGCCGTTACTTGGTTATCATAGTGGAGGTCTTTGCCAAAAGGATCGCAGTCTCATAGAAGGGCTCGTTCTTAGTGGAGATATCCAAGTAACCAAGTTATTTGCACAACCAACACTCTTGCTCCTGGATTCAATCTACCTGTACATACAGTCATCATAAAATCAACTCAACATTTGTACGTCTTTGTGTAGATAAACACCAAAACTCCTAATCTTGTTCTTATTTATCTGTTTTTTATTTATTTGTTTTAGTCGAAATTATCATTACAAGTTCTTTATTAAGGATCAACAACCTTTCGAAATAAACTATATAAAAAAACGAACGGCAGTCAACGCTGTTAACAAAATCACGTCAACAAACTTAATTGATTTATTAATTTGTTTTAGTTAATTTATTTTTTAATTTCTAAGTAAGGGTAATGGGTAATATTACATGTTAATTTTTTATTGGTTAGGGTGTACCCAAGAATTGTTGGAATGACCTACTCGGGACCAGAATGTTTGCCCTCATCCTCAAATTGCTATATTAAGCCTCCATTTATATCATTTGGAAAGAAACAATTGCCCGGCTTCACACGAGATTAGCTCGTCCATCCTCTGCTTTTATCAACGATATCAGGAAAACTCTCCGTTGCTGTCTCAACCCGCTAAGTCAAGCGAAAAAGAATCTCCCAACAACGGTCTCTTATCTCACAACATGGTTCTCGGTGTTCCCATGCTCTTGACTTCTCTTTCTGTTTTGATGTATCCTTTACCACTTTCGTTCCCGTTTTGGGTTTTGGTAAATATGTTGTAATCTGAAATTATTATGAAAAAAAAGAAAACATTTTCCGCATACACCACCATATATCAGAAATCAAGACATTATATAAATTACCAATTAAAAAGAAATAAAGGAGCTACTGCATAACAACTATAATTTTTTTTATAGCAGACAATTTTACCTGGCTACAAAGATCAACGATCAACAATTTTATCGTTTTCACCATGCTTTTGATGGAGCCCTAACCCTTGCCACGCTGGACCATGATGAATGGCTCCCCTTACACTGCAATAGAAATCTCGTGAATTTGCTTCTAATTTGCATTCTCCCAGAATCAAACTCCATATATTCTGATGTATAAGCATTAATAAACTTTTGTTCCACCACTGGATGGAGGGAGTTTCCACTAATTTAGTATATAAATATATCATTCTGAACCAATCCACTATTTTAGTAAAATATTATCAATAGGCATTTAAATCGGTAATTATGGATGGAAGCATAAGATGTAACACATACTTTTCCCAAACAGAACAGAAGCGCTGGATTGTTTGGGAATATCTCCGGGGTAAGAACGATTCAAAACATTAGTAAAAAGTAAATAAAAAGATTCTAGCTAAAACTCTTAGAATTTGACAACGGATATATGACTACGTCACTCTCATGATCATAATCAACTGTCACCCATGACCCTGGCCAGTAGCTTCCGACTCTGTCCCCAGTAACAGGTGTACGTAATCTTGCACTAGACTCATCTACATTCACGACTCATCTATAGGTAGCTTCTTTATCCTATGGCAGAATTGCTTTTCTTAAACTAGATCAAGCAGATAATGAAAACTCTCACAACACTAATTAGCTAATCATATTATAGTTCATGATGCTACTCTCATGCATTAAAAGTAAGTTTAGAAGAAAAAATTCTAGGATTCGGCTCATGCAATCCTCATCAAACATATAGATCTCCATCAAAAATTCCCTTAAACCCAACAAGTAAACTACTCAAACATGATTAATGAAAGCAAAAACATTGTATTGAAAAGCTGTAAAGAAATCGATATTGAAGAAGAAAATAAAAAAGGGTTCAAGAAATAGATCTCTATCTCCCTAAGCCTAAAACAAACCAAAGTATTAAAGAGAAGTAATCTAGAATATTTTTTAAAAAAACTCTCTCTCGTTTAGGGTTCTTAAAACATGTATTTAGATGTCTTTAAGGCATGCTTTGACGTCACTTACGGCTACCTCAAATATAGGAATCAAATGGGCTTGAAATTGGACTTCTAGGGTCTGAACATTGATTCTCCGCGGTTAAAAGCCCTCTGGCCGTGGTAAATCATGTGCTGGCCGCAGTCCGGAAGGCTGGCCTGCTGCTTGACTGGACTTCTTGATCTTCGTCTAACTTTTGATTGAACTTTTGGATTTCCCTCATGTCAAGTGTGTTGGAAAGATAGCTGATCTATCTTTAAGGTTTCCAAATTTGAGCTTGATCGGATGGTGAGAAGGTCTTCATTTGTGAGTGAAATTTTGACCGTTTGACTATATAAAAATCTGTTCTTCTATCCAATTTGCAAAACTTTTGTCTAAGTTTCCAAAAAAAAAAGTCTTGAGACTACAAATACTAAAATCCATAGTAAAAACACTTAAAAGAAATTAAAAACATTTGAAAAGAATTTATAAACGATCCGTAAAAGTGGTCAAAGTACAATGTTATCAACTCCCCCAGACTTAAACATCTGTTTGTCCTCAAACAAATCTAAAATTAAAGTAAGGAAAAGTGAAAACAAAAATTGGGAATGCATAAATCTCAGAGACATGAACCATTAAACTACGACCATTGATCGTACATCAAATCGAACCTAGTCTAGAAAATTCTCACCAAGACACAAAAATACTTGTCCACAGTTTCTGTTATGCAAAATCTAAAAAATTTAAATCTCGATTCTAGTCAACTAGCTCTCTACATTCATTAAGTGTATAGTGTGAACTTCTCATCAAATACATCATTCAGGGTAGATGGCATTTGGTATTAAAGGCTATTTAGGTGGTGGAGTTTAAGTATTTAGGGTTACTTGAAGATCGAGGATGCTAGATATTATGCAAAACCGCAAGAAAAAATGGACCTGTTGATGTCCACAATTTTCAGTCACTTGTCCTTGCCAAGTGTTGTTGCATAATCCTTCATTCTTTGTTGTAAACTGCTATTTTCCCTAGACTTAGATCTTTTCTAGGAATCAATAAGATAATCTCCAAAACTCCAAATGATTGAACCAAGGCTTGCCTCAGAAATAAAAATCGATCCTCCTAAACTCTCTAAGGTGTTTGTTTCATTTTTCTTATTTTTCTTTTCTTTTCTCTTGTTTTTTTTTGATGTTTGTTTTTTTTTTTAAAAAAGGGGAAACACCTTTAATTTAAAGAGAGAGCCTATAGGACGAAAATATACCAATGTTTTGAAGTTTTTCTGAGGCAAACCAAGTTTTTTCCTTTGTTGAATCATTCTAGAAATCGTAATCTCTGTCTTCAGTGACTGAAAACTGCGTTGATCCTCTTTTCTCCAATGTTTTTGCACATATTTGCATATATGGCAATGAAAAAGAAGAATACATGTGGTTTGAAAGAGGTTGGGTCAGGTCGAGAACTAACTAAAGATGAACTAGCCATTCATGATCAACAAAGAGTGGTAAAAAAGAAAAAGGAGTCCTGAATGTCTGATTCATTTCCCTGATCTAATGCTTTAATGAGAAAAATAAGTCAATGTTAAGTCCAGATAAAACAGAGCTAGTGTATTCCTTCAACTAAATCGAAACCATTCAAATTCCTCTGTGGTACTTTGTTTCAAATGTGCTTAGCTACCACCTAGTCCTGTCCTAAATCACGAATGAGCATGTCACTAGAGAATAGCCTAAAAGCAGTTAACTATCATTAATTTATGTTCACAATTCTCTTCAAAAACATATTTTTCTTTGAAAACCGTTTTTGAATTTTATAAAGGAAATGAGAAAAGTGTAGATAATGTAAGACACATAAAAGAAAGGTGGTTAGAAAAGGATGAATACTCCTCCACACTTAAATCACAGTGCCCTCAGTGTGAAGTAAATCAAGTAAAGATGAGAAAAAGAGTATGAATTAATGGAAAAGATAAAAAAAAAAAGAGAACCTACCTGGATGTAGGATGAAATGAATGATGCAAATGATGGTGGAATGCATTGGGGATCCTCAGTGTGAAATAAATCAAGTAAAGATGAGAAAAAGAGGAATGGAAAATATAAGAAAAAGAGAACCTACCTGGATGCAGGATGAAATTAATGATGCAAATGATGGTCGACTGCATTGGGGATGATGGTGATGATTGCAAATGATGATGCTGTGGATGTAGGATGAATGATCTTTGAACCGGGATGCAGGTGGGATGAATTGGATCGAGCTAAGTGCAGGATCGTCAGACAGGAGGTGTCCGCGGCAAATAAAAGGCTTGGTCGCGGTCTGAAATACGAGACCACGGTCGATGTAGGCTGGTCTGTGGTCGGGGTTGCTGCAACCGTGGTGAACAGACCATTCGGGAACTTAGTTTGGTTGGTGCGGGAAGATGCGGGAAGATAAAGGAAGGTGCTGGAAGGTGATGGATGGGCTGGAAAAGGCAGAATGAGGTGATATGAGGTGAGTTGAAATGAGGCTTGTGTCAACAACCATTGGCTGCAGGTAGAGTTCACGCGACCGCGGGGAATAATGGTCTGGCCGCAATCACAAATTCGGGATCATGGTCGAACAAGGCGTGGTGATAACACCATGTTTTGACCACTTTTGGGGATCGTTTTTAATGCTTTTTAAATGAATTTTATATCTTTTAAGTGTTTTTATTATTGTTTTGTAGTAGTTGTAGTTCCAAGACTCTTTTCAGGTAATTAAGGCAAAAGGAGTACATTTTGGAGCAAAATATCATTTGGATACATTCAGGCCTTCAGAAGTTACACATCCGATGAACACGTTCTCACTGTCTGATCATCCCCCAAAATTGTACTTAAGATAAAGTAGACAATTAGCTTTAAAATTAAATTGATTTGGAGACAATCCAACGATTAGATTTTCAGATATCCTTGATGCACTAAAACATGTTCTGCAGTCTCGCGAAGGACGCAAGCGCAAAATGAAGATTCAACCTTATAAGCAAATCTTCGCGGGTCCAGGGGCCACGTCCGCGGATAACACACTCTTTTCCACGGTTAGGACTCTCTGGCCACGGCCCAATCCCATTCACCACGGGTGGAAGCCTCACAACCAGGACCGACTAAAAGGCTGGACCAAGACCCTGTTTGAAGCCCAATTCGTCTTCTCTTCAAAGAAAACCCTAAGGGCGACTGGAACAGAGTTGAAGACCTATAAATATGAATCTTAGGAGACTTATTTCCGTGTGCCTCAAAAGATCCCGTTTTGGGAGCCACCAAATTTAGATTTTCTAGAGTTTTTATGTTCTTATGTTCTGAGTTCTTAGTTTAGAGAGATAGAGATTTCTCTTGAACCCTCTTTTTGTTCTACCTTTACTTTATGCAATCTTTAAGTTCAGCTTTTACTTTTATGTCTTTCAGTTTTGTTTTTACTTTCTTCATATTAGATTAGTTGTTTAAAGGATTTGAAGAGAAGTTTTCTCCAAGCCTAACTCTTGAAAACGATATAGTTCTTCTTCATCTCCTTGTCTCTTTTTCTCTACTTCTTTCTTCTTCTTAACTTATGCACTTTTTTGAATAATGAGGTATGAGTATGAAGGCTTCATCGAAGGGAACCGAACATGTTTGGAAGTGATCTTCGCGAGATACACCAAGCCGAATTCTAGAAATCTTTCTTCTAAGCTTTTACTTAAAGCAGGGATCTAGCGTCATGAACTAGAGACTGATCTAGGCACTTAGTGTTGCGAGAGTTTTCATTCGGTACCAGATCTAGCTTGAGAGAGAGATTCTGTTATAGGTGTGGAAACATACCTGTGGGTGAATCGTCAATGTTGACGAGTCCTATGCAAGTTCATGCGTCTTCTTCCTTCCATGGCCAGAGTGGAAGCCTACTGGTCAGGGTCAGCAAGAGACAGTTGGTTATGACCACGAGAGTGGCGTAGTTATACCATTGTGGCTCGAGTTCTAAGAATTTACTAGGATCAATTTTAAGAGCTTTGTTTTGCGTGATTTGAATTGATCATATCCCGTAGACATTCTTTATGTTCAACAATGATTTATTCACTTCTAGTTTAGTATTATTTTCCTTCTTAACATACATATATAGAAATCGTGACAACCTATCCAAACCCCCTTTTTCGTCTTATACTTCCTTTATTAATTCTGGTTCTAAGGTTCTGGAGGTAAACGTGGATTCTCTGTGAATCGATACCCTAAGTACTACAATGCACTGCTGTGCATTTGCAGATAACTACAGTTATAAACTTAAAACATGAAGCCGCAGAGTAAATCCTAGAAGCATCAAGTTTTTGGCGCCCCGGGGAATCCAATTGTCTTCACCTGCAGAATCTTAGAGGTTAGTAAATCGACTCATGATAAATTTTTCTTGGTAAATTTTAGTTTTATTTATCTTAATTTTCAGGTCTTTGAATTTTAAAAAATAAAAAAAAATAAAAAATGGTGTCCAACCTGCGGTCGTGCTTGGCCGACCCGTGGTCGTGTTTGCCCAACCCGCAGTCGCTTGGTCCACCCGCGGTCGTGCTTGGTCGACCCCTGATCGTGCCTGCTCGACCCGCGGTCGTTCCTGCTCGACCTGCAATGAATTTTCTTGTCCTGGATTGATGGCATGACAAATACCTTCCATTCCCCTTCACACATTCGACCATCACAACACCACTATACCATTCCCGAGACGTTCAGGTAAGTTTTCTTTTTCTTTTTTTCAATTCATAACATACTTTATTTCACATCCTCTCTCGATTTTTCTCACATCCCGTCTAAGTGTGATTTAAGTCTGGAGGAGGATTTCATCCCATTCTAACCACATTTCTTTCATGAGTTTTTTTTTCTCATTTTGCATTTTACTTTTTTCTTTAAAAAATTTTAAAAGTGTTTTCAAAATATAAATATGTTTTGAGGGAATGATGACAAAAATCTGTGATGATTACCAACATGTTTGCTTCTACACTATCTCTTAATGATAGCACTTTTGTGGTTTAATACTAGACTAGACGGTAGCTAGAGTACTTGTACTACGAAATCCCACTATAGGACTTCTATTCATGGAGATTCTTTCTGACAGGATATACTAGCTCATTTTATTTGGACTTAATATTGATATTTGATTTTCTCATCATTGAATTTTAGGCAAGCATCATGTTATACATTTAGGACATCTTTTTCCTCATTTTTATCAATCTTAATTGTCCTAGATGGCCAGTTCATCTTTAGCTGGAACCATACCCTAACCCAAACTTTTATTTTCGAACCTCATGCATTATCTTTTTTGTTTATATCAGCATATATGTGCAAAAACTCTAGAGAAGGAGGAAAGCCACAGTATTCAATCACTCAAGAGAATGACTGAATGGAATTGGCGAGGAAGAGTATCATAAATCTTATCAAGCTTTATGATGACTAAGTGAGCTCATTCTTAATGAAAAATATAAGAACTAGATGCATATTTACAAGGATTTAGAGGTGGTACCTAATCACTGAGGTCAGACCCCACATAGTATGAGGGGTTGGAGGTGGAACATGATGGAGATGGCTACATTGGTGAACTGCTTTCTGGTGACTCAGGGAGAAAAGCTGTTGTCGGATCAATCCAATCCTCTTTACCCGGTGGCATGTCTGGTGCACAAGCTGTGGAACTCTCTCCTATCTCTTCTCTTTGAACTGGTTTTGGGGTTGTGGCCGAGTTCTTTTCTGGTGAAGCAGGTGCTGTGAGCTTCTTGACCATCTTCTTAAGATGCCTCACACACTTAACAAGCTTATGGATTGTCTTATCCTGCCACTTGCACTACTTCTGAAGGCCATTAACCCTGCTGTAGATCTTGCGTGTGTGGTAGTCTGTTGAGCCCCAAACGTATGGGTCAAAGTGATATCTGTTTGCATCCATTCTTCTTGAAGGAACTTGGGGTTCATCACCATCAGACTCAGCAGTGGGAGGCTCATCATGGAGTTTACTTGGATCAGCTTTGTCTTCTTTTTTTTCACTTGCGAAGTGGAGGGTCTCTTGATAGGTTATAGAGCTGGTCCTTAAGAAGAATGAAAGCGACATTTCACCTCTCTTGAAGTGAAGTGATGGCTCTGTTGGGTAAAAGGACGTTCACAATTTCTTCCTGAAGTAGCTTGAAGCTGTAAGCCCAGCTGTTCCCAACTTTTCCATCAAAGAAACCGCTCTTGCATAGATAACCTTCATCAAGCAGCTCTGGCTTAGCTTTTGTCTCACCAAACTCAAACCCTCTTGCCCTCAGGATCTTTGTCACAAGCCATCCATTTTGCAGCCTCCTAATCTGTAACACCCCCAATTCGTTCTATACTTAGAAGAATCCAAAGTACCTCAAATTGATATCGGGGACAGTTTGACCGGAGCACCCCATAGTACTCAGGTTAAACTGTTACCGACACCAATCCTCTCGACCAAGGCATAAGGATTTTCAACTCGTACCCCAGTCTTGAGTTGTTTCGACCTGGACTAGGGTCTTGTATCTTGAAAATCGAGGTTTTGTATAAAAATGTCTTTTTATTCATATTGAAAATCCTTTGTACAATGCGCGCTTTACAATATGAAAACCGGTAAGACATTTTACTTACAAAACCAAATTCCGGATACAGCTTTCCAGACGTCCTTTACAATCACACCGTAAAACTACTCTAGCACCCCTAATGTTCGATGCCTTCCCCTCTAAACCTGTATACGGCTTCCTACGAGACAAATAACGTATAATGAGCATTTCAAAAAACTGTCTAGTGAGTTCAGGACTTGCTAAACACGTTAAAGTCCCATCCCGCCCTAGATAGCCGGAGCTCATCAAATCAAGGGAAAGCATCAAACACACCGTGTCGCACATAAGTTTCACAGAACAACCATCAACCGTACGCTACAGCAGAAGCTACCAAAATCACGCAACATTACCGAGCAAGTGGGATCCAAACCCAACATGCCTTACTGCATGTACCTATTGACACCTTCTTGCCCGACGACGTCCCACCATTCGTAGCCACACAGGCACATGAACCGGACTTGGCTCCGATTTCGCAGTCCTTTAATCGCCCAGTTGGGCCACATCATCATGCAGCACTCGGCCATGGGAGCGATCCAAGTATCCCTCCAAGTAAATGGGCTTGTGTCCTAACATACCACAAGGTTCCACGAACCTTTCCGTGGTTCAAGCAACAAACAAACAAACCACAGATTCCCTCTCGAATTTTCCAGTGGTTTTCACGCTACGAACACTTAGGTCTATGGAGTATACGACTACCCACAACCTCTAATTCCATTCTTACCAGCCAACAACCCGTGGTGACCTTGGTCCCCTCACGGTCGACCTTTACTTAATACTTTTTTGTTCCATCAAAGTTTCAAAGCATTAACCTGTTCTTAATCCGGCATAGACCCCCTGGTCTCATGCCTTAGTTCCATTTTCTTTTAAATTTTAAGTTCTTTCTAACTTAACGTTTTCAAACTTTAATCGTTCTTTTTCCATAAGTATATAGTTTAGGTTCCCACCCCCAAACAACGGCTTATATACTTGGAACAAAATCACGCAATCTACTTTTAACTGAGGATCACAGTCTCGCCTGGACTGATCCATGGTTCTCTGCACAAAACCGTTAGTTCCTATCTACCAGAACTCACCTGAGGCTTATCGGACGCTTCCGGACGTTTTCCCGTCTATCGCTAAGCTCGGACCGACTATCGCTCGACTCGACCAACTTGTATCAGTTAAAACACTTCCGCTCAACGGTCCTGGTCAAACACGGTAGCTTTTACCGACCTAACATTCTATCGCACTTTCTCATTCTAAGTTTCTTTGTTTTTCTCTAAGTCCACAGGTAATGAACTCAGTTTGTGGTTTAGGGTCCTATTTATAGCCGCAGCACCAGCGTCCTCGATCAACACGTGTCGGCTCAGCATTTTCTCTGCCATGCACCCGCGTGCCACCTGCCTCCATGTTCACATGCACAGTCCCAGGTTGCAGGTCTAGGCGTAGATCCCTGCCGTAGGCCCCTAGCAAACATTCCCTTTGTCGGCCATTTCCAAAACAGCCCCGACCGCGTGTCCTGACCACAGCCCATGCACGTTTCAGCCACGACTCCATCCTACGACATGTGTACAGCCTACCCTGACTCTCGCTTCCGTAGGTCCGACCCAATCATTGCACCTTGTCGACCATTTTCCCAACTGGTTCGCGTGTTGGTTCGGCCGTGCTAGATGTTGGCGAGGTCCACCCCATGTACCATGCCACCGACGGTCATGCTACCGGTAAAGCCACGTGCTGTCACGCGCATATTTTAAATTTTTGCCCGAGTCTGTGCAGCATCCGTCTGGCCAAAACTGCTCCGTCCGACCAAAAATCAAATTTTTTGGCCAAAACTGATTTTTCTCGGACCACTTGAATTTTCTTCGGGCTTTTCTCCTTTTTTCTTTATCAGATCCCTTTTCCTTCCTTTCCTTGCTGATCCAATGATTTTACTTGGAAAAATTTTTCTCTTTTTCCTTTCCTGGCTATTTTATTATAACATTCCGTGGAACGGGGTGTTACATTTCCCCCCCCCCCTCCATTTACAGGAATTTGTCCCCGAATTCCCAATGTAAGCCCACGCCCCAATCCTCCCTAGCCGTGAAATCTGGTCGGATTTTTGTTAAGTCCTTCTCCTCCTCTTTTTGTTTCTGTCTTGAACCTTTTTCTCAACTTTTCTTACTTCCGGCTTCCTCTTCTTACTATAAATGTCGCAGTTCTTCTTTTTTTGCTTTTCCTTTCTTTCCTCCTTTCTCTACATCTTCTCTTTTTCAGCCGTTCCTTTGGCATACTGTAACCCACGCCAGCTTCTTCTGGTCTTCCTTTTCTTCTGGCTATAAATAGTCCCTACTTCCAGTCCTACTCCACTTCTAAGGTCTTTCCTAAGACCTAGTTTCCTTTAGCTCTGAAAACTCTTTCCTAGGGCTTAGTGCTGACTCCCTACTTTTCATGACTTTTCTAGCATACGGCTTTGCTAGAATCTGATATTTAATCGCTTACTACACTTGGGATCACATCATGTGTCTTTCCTAAGTACTCGGTTCTTTCTTTACTCTTTTTTCCTTAAGCACAAATTCACATTCACACTAGACTTCCATTTATACAAAGGCTTTCGCCAATTTGCATACATCTAACCATATCTTACAACGGTGGCTTACCCACACTTATTCACACATTCACACAATCAAACCTATATACAAGATAGGCACATATTAAGTTCACTAGACTTTCCGTCCTACCACATGATGTCTTAGCCTATCTAGCTTTACACGCGTTTTTAGAAGTGCGCACGGTCTTATCCTTTTAGCTTAACGTACGTCTTTCTCACATAATTTTGTATGGTCTTAGTCTTCCTGACTTCACATAAGATTTTCTCACATACGATTTTCTCACACAACACGCACATACATATTTACATATGTTACATAGGAAACAGTCAGCACCCACAACTTACCTGATATTGGGACTTTATATCAAGGCTAAGAAGGTTTTCCTGTTTCCTTATCTATTTCCTTCCAAAGTATAGACCTTAGTAGAACCACGCATCCCCGCTTGACGATGAGCTGTGTGATTCCTGAGCCCCGGACCACACTGATTATGAGCTAGTGCTCCACAACTGTGAGTAGTCACTTTCTGTATGGTTTCGGTCACCACATGCCATGCACACCCTCCTTCTCTCTGTTGAGCTCGGCTGAGTCACTTCTTGGCGACAAGCCCAAGTAAAGTGACTTGTCGATCCACAACAGGTACACGGTCTTTGTTGATCGGCCACCCTTTTACGCGTTGTGGCTCTTATCCTTAGCTGTCTCGGTGGTTCATTATCTGGTTCACGCCTTACTGCGTTCGATCCTTTACCGGCTTCGTTTTGTACTCCAATATTTCTTTCTTCACTTCGTTGCTGTCGGCATTTGTACTCTGCTCTATTTGAGTCATATCTCCATGCCCCATCTCTAACTAAATGATCTAACAGATCACTCATTCTCATTTTTCTGGGTCCCATCTCTGCTTGCGGCACCCTTGAGTTTCCTCCTTCAGTCTCATTTCTTTCCGGTTCGGCCATTTGAGGTACAACTCCGTCTGATGTCCCTCCTTGTTTGTTTTCACTTGTACCACCAGCACAGTTTCCGTTTCCACTTTGATTCAGCACTAAGTGGGGTCTCCAAGACAAGTTCCACCGATTCGCCAAGTGTGTTTCCTTGTCCGCCCAATGCTTTTAATTTTTTCCTGGCGTTCACGCTCTTGGGCCACCCTGGCTTCATAGTAAAAATCCTCTGGTATCTGAACATGATCCCATAACGGTCGGAAAAACTGCACAAACCTTCGAGCTTGGCTTCCTTCCTCATAGTTATAACAATCTTCCCATCCTTTCATTCCCAGCTCCATTATCGCTTGCTGCATTCTCGGATCGAGACATGTAAGGGCTTCCCATCTCATGGCTTAATCTGCTTCGTGTTGTCTCATATGGGATAACTCTGAGCTATCCTCACGCTCCTCCGTTGTGGTTGACACCTCCTCCACTTGATACAAAACCTGCTCTGGCATCTGCTCTTGCACCACCTGAATATCTGGTGGTGGGTATTGGTACCCACAATCCACCCTAAACACATATGGTACCCAAACCGAGGGCGATCCTCCTGGCCAACTCGTCATAGTCTTGCTAGAGTCACTGGTTGTCAACTTACCACTGCTCACTGCTCGTGGACCACCCACTCGACCCATTCAGCATCGATGTCGTGCTATCAGTGGATAAGTTAATAACTTCCACTTGATACGGCTCCAAGATCTCCACATCCGAATACTCTGTTTCAACTGCCGTAAATACATCATAGGGTTGCGCCATCTCAAAGACATCCACCAGTTCTGGCTCTTGCGGAATACTTTCCATATCAATGTCCAAGTCTAATCCGGCTAACTTCTTCGGGTTTGACAGTACAGCTTCCTCATAATCACCTCCTTCTTCTGGCTAAGATTCACACGTCGTGTCAGAATCAATTACGTAAATCTCTTGCACTGAACTGGAATCATCATCACTCGACGATTCTGGCTCATCCCACGAATTCAAACTCCTGGATCCGTAAAATCTGGGAAACCGGTAACCATGTCACCTCTCAGAATCAAGCGTCCACTCAGAATCACACTCATATCGTCCCGGTCACCTAGGCATCGCCTGCATTGCTCAGCAAAAAAGTAAGTTCCTAGAAATCTGATAACTAAGGTTTTTAGGCCTTTAGTGGGGGTTATCAATCCCTTGTCTTTGTAATTGATAACTAGAGGTTTTTAAGCTCTAAATAGGGGTTATCAATCCCTTAGCTGTTGCAGCATAAAGGGTTTATCAGTCCAATGTGTGGTAGACACTAGAATATAAGACATTTTCTTAATTAAAGCAAATGGTGAAGATTGTTTGTGACTAATACCTAAAACAAGATTAAACCTAGAACAAAGATTAATGATCAAAAACAAACAAGCAATGACAACTAAACAAGATGAGATGATATGAAATGATGGGAGTATGAGATTCTAGATGTGATAGTTGGCTAGGGTGCTTTGGTGCTAAACAAGAAGTGCTAATGACAATGATGAGACAAGATTCAAGTGATTAAGAACTCTAATCTAGATTAATCCTCTCATGAAGGCATTAACCTCTACACTAATCCATTTTCAAACCAAATCATCATTTGTGAAATATGAATCAATGAGAATTAAAAACAGTTCTAAAGGATCATTCAAGCAAATAACAAGACATCATGCAGCAAATGCTTAAACCTCTAATACAACTCTTTCAGGAATTTCATCAAACACTTGTGGTGCATGAAATTCCCAGAATCTAGATCACAAGTGATGTGCAAGGATCTAGCCTAGAGAACAGCTGTTTAGAGAAATGAATCAATGAATCTAGCCCTAAGCACTCCTAAACCCTAAACCTCCACATCTAGAACCTCATTAAGCTAAACTACTCACTAATCATACTAATCTCTCTTAAACCTTTGCAAGTTGAGAAGATTAGCATGATTAATGGATGGAAATGATGACAGAGATGATAGATAAGAAAGATTGCAGCTTTAAACAGACAAAAGATCTTTGATTTCTCTTGATTCAAACTCTCAGAAAGGGAATGTTTCTCTTCAAAGGAGTCTTTCACAAAAGAGGCAAAGAAAACAAAGGAAATAAAGCTTAACCTAATCATTAATGTCTCAAAACTATTTATACTAAGGGTTTTTTTAATGGGCCAACCCTTAAGAAACAGGATATTGGCCCATTAAAGTCTTCAAATTCGGACTGGATCGAGAGAAATATCGACGTGCTCCTGGTCGATATTCTGGTCGATAGGTTACAAAGCTTCTCTTAACAAAAATATCGACCAAACACCTAGTCGATAGTTTGGTCGATATTATTTCGGCGAGACTGGCTGAGAATATATCGACATGCATCACCTCGACATCTGGTCGATAATATTTCGGCGCTCCAGGTTGAAAATATCAACCAAACTGTCAAGTACACTCTGGTCGATAGGAATGCATGCCGCTTAAACCAAAATCTCCATAACTTCTACCTCAGTGATCCGAACATCTGTCTGTCAACTCCACGAGCTAGAGGGCTCCGTCAGCTACAACTTTGATGAAGGTTCCGAGTCCAGAAGACGTCGGCAAGGGCTTCGTTCCACCGGTTTCCTGAGTCACGTCGTTTTGGTCCTTTAGCAGCTGCGAGACATGTGTTCCTTCTGATTGCCACAACTTTCAGAACACAGCTCTAAATTGGAAAATATCAGGCGTTCCGGAAACTAGACTCATCCCTCTTGAATCTTGATGAAGGCACCAAAGGCTGGATCGCAATGCCAGTGCTCCGTTCCAGGTGATGAAGTAGAGGGATTGTCGGTTTCTATACACTTGTCCGGTTCTGATGCATTCACACGAGGGTCTCTCCACGGCTTCTGTCCCAAATGATTCCTTTTTGCTCCAGATGACCTGTAAACACTCCAAAATGCAAGACTCTATAGAACCTAATGCATCTCCTATCCTAAACCAACTATAAGGACAAAAACATTGAAAACTACCCAAATGTATGCATGAGACTCAATATTTGACCAAAAATGCAATCCTAAGTAATGAAAATTATGAATACATCAACTCCCCCACACTTGTCCCGTGCTTGTCATCAAGCAAAAAGGATCAAATGAAAGAGAAAGGTTGAATGAATTGGGAGTTCATATTTCCTTTGAGAGAAGTGACCACTAAGAGAATTCAAGTTCATGCTCAATATGCAATGCAAGGCCATACACAGATATAACAACATAACAAGAAATCTCCACAAGCTCTCCTATTCCTCAACTCTTTGACATTCATTAAGATTTTAAATGATGCAATGTTCAAATAAGTAAAGTTTGGCTAGGGTGAGGTTATGAGACTAAAATGATCTCATCAGCGCCTGAGTGGGTTCAATGCAGCAAAGGGGATCTCTCTATGAATGAGAAAACTTTGGCAGAATGCTAAAGGTAAAAGGCAACCTATGCATACAAGGGCAAGGACTCATCCCACCCCACACTCTACTCAAAGTTTCCTCACTTGCTTACTTTTCACACTCCTTCTTCTCTCACTAGGGGATTTACATTTCATTTTCACACTCAAGTCCTGGAGTTAAAACTTTACACAGCTCTTTTCTCACTTCTTTTTGTAATCTCTAGCCTCTTTTTCTTTCTCTTTAGAATATTTGAGCTCTTTGGCTTCTTTTCTTTTCCTTTCACTTAGAGGCTAGACTCTTTCTTTCCAAAACACTAGAGCTCACTTTCTTTGACTCAAAACTCCAAGACTGATTTCTTTTCTTTTTCTATCCCCTAGTTCTCACCTTTCTCCTTTTTCCACTCACCAACAAGTATTCCCCCACACTTAGATGTTGCCAAATCTCTCAGCTCCTTGATGATGGAACATAACACTCAATGAGACTTGCCCTTGTCGCCCTAAACCTAACATTTTCTGCTAAGTTTGGTCCAAGGTGGCCTCTCAATCACACACAAACAATTGGCTTGAAAGAAGGATGGGTTCAGGGTGAGGTAACACTGATCCAAATGTGGATTCAGCTATTTGAGCTAAGGATGAAGATGGTAAAAACAGGATTCTAGCTCAAATATGTATATTGGTATCCACAAGCTTATCCAAACAATGCACCAAATGATAGTTTCAAGTCAAGTTCAGGGTTTTCACTTAGTAGAGTTGAGTTCAATTCAAACTTGCTTCTCAGATTCAGATCATTTCAAGCCTTGCAAGCACAGAAATCATTTCACAAGCATATTTGGTCCAAATTCTCAAAGTGATGTACTCTCGAGGAAAAAACCTATCATTACTCCCAGCAAGATGCAACCTATATGATGCAAGCTAGACTCAGTCCTAAAATGTGAATGGAGCTCCATGAACATTTTTTTTGTGAAAATTTTCGAGATTTTTTGATTTTTTTTTTATGGTTTTTATATGCACTTAGATGCAACTATATGAATGCATGCAAGAATGTGACTCAAGACTCAAAGTAGAAAATAAGAATCAGAAAACAAGATTAGTAAAAGATGAAACTCCTCCCCCACACTTAAATAACACAGTCCCTTGTGTTATAGAAGCATGAAGGAGAAGTACAAAGCAAAAATGACAAAGTGCAAGAGAAAATAAGCTAACTACAAGCATATATACAGAGAACGGAGTGTTGCCTGGTCAAGGGCTGAGTGATGGGGCTGGAGACCCCATGTCATAGGACGGGTTGGAAGACTGGTCTGATGGCAATTCCATTGCTGCTCTCTTGGCCTTGAGCTCATCTTCATCCGAGTCTTGTCCATGCGGCTCATCAAAGCTCCTGAGTGGTTCACCTTGGTGAGAGCTTTCACCAACTTCTCCCCTTTGGAACCTCTCCAACTTAGCATTGAGCTTTTTTATCTTTGTACCCATCTTCTTGACTGTCTCAACCAGAGTAGAAACTGTACCAACCAACTTCTTTATGTTCTTGTCTTGCCAGCAGTTCCATCTTCTCAAGCTCTTTGTGCGGTAATGAGCAGCTGTTGTGGCATCATCAGGCATCTTGCCATCATAAGAAGAGAAATTGTATCTTTTGCTCCCATAGATAGAGTTTTGATCAGCAGCTCCATCACCAGGAGCATCACCTGCTGCTTGAGACTTGGTGGTTTTCTTTCTCAGCTGTTGAATTGGTGGGAAAATCTCAGGGTTGTAATGCAACTCCTTGGTGATATAGAACATGATGTTCTTTCTCTCTGAAAGGGAAATGAGTGATGGGTTTGGTAGCAAGACTTTGACCTTTACTTCCCCAAGTGTGAGATTATAGGCATAAGAATTTCCCACAACTCCTTCAATGAACTTTGTCTTGGCAAGATGCAACTGATCCATGATAGGAGTGATCAGGCCTCCTATGCGTATTGAAGGGTTCTTGCAGGTGGTGGTGAAAGCCCATTTCCTTAGGTGAAGGAAGTTCTTGATGAGAAGAGATGCCATTGTTGGCCCTCAACTGTCTCCATAGAATGACTGTCCATTGAAGAACTCAGGAACATAGCACCTAATACCCTCACCAATCAGCATCAACTCTTCATCATAAAGATGGCTAAACTCAGCTTTGCCATAAAATGTCTGAGCAATCACCTTGTGTACCATCCTCAGCACTGGATTTCTGATGTCCGCTGCCTTAGCTACACCAGTCATGTAACTGCCATTACCAATTGAATCCCAGAGTTCTCTCTTTTCATTCCTAGGGTACCTGGCGGAATATTTCCCTTCAATCTTGAACCCAAAATCACTCACAGACTTCTCTGAAAGTCAAGTGATCCAAAACCATCTTCAAAATCAGCGGGTCCATCATTATTATAAAAGTTTACTTGCAAAGATGCAAGAAACTGGCAAGTCAGCTCTTTGTAAGACTCATGAGTCACCTCCATGATGTTCCCCAGACCAATGTTGTCAAGCACAGCTCTCACCTCTTCATAAATACCCATCTTTCTCAACATCTCAACATCAGGGTACATTGTTCCTTCATGAGACACAGCTTGAAGTTTCTTGAGGTAGTCATTGTAAGTGACCGACTTTGGCTCTGTTTTCTTGACCACCTTTTTTTTCTTTTGAGGCACAGGTGCTGGTTAAGCCACATTGTCCCCTTCCTCACTCAGCTCCTCACTAGAGCTTCTCTCAGCTCTCTTTTGCTTCCCTTGAGCCCTTGATGTTGTGGCTATGGCTTTGCTCTTTGCTTTAGCACTTGATGCAACTGATTTTCCCTTGGGTCCTGAAGCACAGGCTTTCTCGTTTACTCTCTGTGGCATCCTTGTTGCAGCAACACTTGAGCCTGCTTCCCTTGTTCTTCCCATGGTACCTGATTCATCAAAGAATCTCAAAAAGAGCCATTAGCGCCAATGAGAGGGATTTAATCTCAAAAATTTTGAAAATGATTTTTGCTTGAAAGAAAATCATCAGGATAAATTCAAGCAGCATCATATCAATCCATTCCAAGTCCAAACATCAAAATCCAAGCTCCACAGGATAGTTATGTTTGTGAAGTGTAAGCTTTTTCCTTTATCTCTAAGTGATAAAGCTTTTAGATGGTTGAAATATATGCCATCTGATTCTATTACTTCATGGGAAGAATGCAAGTCAGCTTTCCTGAACCACTTCTACACCAAGTCAAGATCGAACCAGCTGAGAAACAAGATAAAAAGTTTCCAAAAAGGCCCAATAGAATCATTCTATGAAGCCTGGGAGCGATTCAAGGAGTATGAGAGAGACTGCCCTCATCATGGTTTCTCTGGAGCAAAACTGCTAAGCATCTTCTACAGAGGACTTCAGCAAAAGTATCAACTTTCTCTTGACACTGCCAGCAATGGAGATTTCAGTTCAAAAACCATACCACAAGGGAGAGCACTCATCAAAAATCTGGCTGTAGCTAACTGCAACAACAACCCTGAGTATGACAGATCAAAGAAGACTATCACTAGTCATGAATCAAGGGATATTGCTGAGCTAAAAAGCATGGTAAGTCAACTTCTTAAGTCTCAAAACAAGAATATACATGCTTGTGATATTGCTGTAGGAAATGAAGAAGGTGGAAGATATGAAGAAGATGGCATGTACCAAGAGGAAGAAATCAATTTTATGGGAGCCCAGGCATATCATAATCGATTTAGTCCAGCTTTCAACAACAACTTTAGGAACTCTTGTGCCAACTTCATCAATCTCTCTTACAGAAATCAAGGAGCCGAAAATCAACCAGGAGTTTTACCAGGAAGAGTAGAAGAAAACCCAAAGAAGTTCTGCAATGCTATGACAACAATTTTAGAGGAAGAACTTGTCGCAGACTCTAAGGGGAGATTGACACCTGAACCTCTCATAAAGGACTCTGAAACCGAGCATGAGAGAAGCCAAGTCATTCCAGTTAAGGTATCCAAACGCTTACCTGACCAAAGAATCAAAAAGTCTAAGGATCCAGGGCGTTTCTCATTCACCTGTTCAATATTTGTAATTGAATTTTTAGATTGTTTATGTGATTCTGGTGCTAATGTGAATGTCATGTCAAAATCTATTGCTGAGAAACTTGGTATAGGCACATTAGTCCCATCTCTAGTAAGGATAATCTTTGGTGATTCATCTCAAAACAGAACAGAAGGAATGATCCAGGATTTGCCACTGATCACTGGAAACAAAACAATTCCAGCCGATTTTTAAGTCTTGGAGATGGACAAGGACAAAGATAGACCTTTGATATTTGGTCGCCCATACTTAGCTACTGTAGGTGCTGTTATTGACCATGCAAATCGGTGTTTAGTTTTCTTAAATGTGGACAGGAGAAAATTCTATAAGACCACACCAGACCCAGCTCCAAATCAAAAAGACAAGGACAAGGAGAAGGTGTTGGAGGACAAGAAGGAACTAAAAACACTTGCATCTAGGCAATTTGGGAACATCAAGATAGTGGTGCCACCAGACATCAGCAAGGAAAAGGAGAAAAATCTTGAAGGAATTGTTGAGAAGTAAAATATGTCCTCAAGGATGCAAAAATCCTCAAGAAAGGAAAAGAGATTGTGATTCAAGATGAAGGAAATCCAAAGTTCAGGCTAAGAAGGGCCACAAAGACTCTTAATTCAAGGAGTCCTGTCTCTTCCTCTCCATCCTAATCCTGCCAAGAGTCTAGCTAAAAGACTTTAAACAAAAGCGCTTAATGGGAGGCAACCCCTTTGGTATGATTTTCTTTTCTTTTTATTTCTTTTCTATTTGATTCATTTTCTTTCTATGCATTTCAGGCTTTCATAAAACACAAAAAAACCAAAAACATTAAAAAAAAACCAGAAAATACAAAAAGATAGGAGGAGAAAGCAGGAAAACGGGAGAAACCGGGAACTCCCGTAAGCATTTGCCCCATCTCTAATAAGGATAATTTTTGGTGATTCATCTCAAAAGAGAACAGAAGGAATGATCCAGGATTTGCCAGTGATCATTGGAAACAAAACAATTCCAGCCGATTTTTAAGTCTTGGAGATGGACAAGGACAAAGACAAACCTTTGATATTTGGTCGCCCATACTTAGCTACTGTAGGTGCTGTTATTGACCATGCAAATTTCTGTTTAGTTTTCTTAAATGTGGACAGGAGAAAATTCTATAAGACCACACCAGACCCAGCTCCAAATCAAAAAGACAAGGACAAGGAGAAGGTGTTGGAGGACAAGAAGGAACTAAAAACACTTGCATCTAGGCAATTTGGGAACATCAAGATAGTGGTGCCACCAGACATCAGCAAGGAAAAGGAGAAAAATCTTGAAGGAATTGTTGAGAATACAAAATATGTCCTCAAGGATGCAAAATCCTCAAGAAAGGAAAAGAGATTATGATTCAAGATGAAGGAAATCCAAAGTTCAGGCTAAGAAGGGCCACAAGGACTCTTAATTCAAGGAGTCCTGTCTCTTCCTCTCCATCCTAATCTTGCCAAGAGTCTAGCTAAAAGACTTTAAACAAAAGCCCTTAATGGGAGGCAACCCCATTGGTATGGTTTTCTTTTCTTTTTATTTCTTTTCTATTTGATTTCTTTTCTTTTTATGCATTTCAAGCTTTCATAAAACCCAAAAAAACCAAAAACATAAAAAAAAAACCAGAAAATACAAAAAGATAGGAGGAGAAAGCAGGAAAACGGGAGAAACCGGGAACTCCTGTAAGCATTTGCCGCGGCCGCAATCAGTCCTGCCGTGGCCGAAACACCATTTACCGCGGCCCGCACATTTCAGCCGCGGCCCAACTCAAGTTTACCGTGGGCGCGCACACCTGGCCCGCGGCCGGCTCTGTTTTGGCTCCCAGGCGAGTTTTCCCTGTTTCCCGTAAATCGGAACTTCAATTCCCCGTTTTAATACGGGATTTAACCGGGAAGTTCCCGAAGCATAATTTCTGTGTTAAACACGCCAGGTAAGTCTTCTAAACCTTTAAAAATAAATTTTTTCTTTGGAAAAACAACTTTTTAAATGAAAAAGAGGATTTAAAAGATCAAAAAGGTCGTTTCTCTTCATCTTCCCCAACAAGCTTGGAGATCTAGAGAAAAAGACAAATTTCAAACTTGACAAATCCTTTCCAAATTTTCGAACATATCTCACTCTTTTTCAAAGGAGATTTCAAATCTAGCATCACATAACACTTTCATCAAGGTATGAGCTCAAATTTCTCACTTTTTCTTAAGAACTCAGATTTAGGGTTTTCTTAGAATGAGTAGAAATTCACCTTGCGATGATTGGAATCTGTCTTTGGACTTAAGCCTAGACTACTGGGTAGTTTAATTGCATGATTAAACACTTAGACCATAGAGATTTGAAATTTTCAAAAATCTGAGATTTGAACTTTGAGAAAATCAAGATTTGGAGATCTGTTTGGTTCAGCTTTGCAAATCTGGATTGTTTGGTTCTTGTTGATAGAAAACTAGATTAGATTACATGTGAGTGAGCATAAAACATCATCCTGATTTAGAAATCTCATGTGTTGAACATCAGTATATCAAACTTGACCAGAAATTCTCAGATTTTGTAATGTGTGATGCACTTACAGCTTGTTTGTCATGATAATGTGTTTGTGATATCTCTATAAACACCTTGTTCATAAAAATCGATACCAAAGCAGCTGATTTATCCTTTGTCACGAGAATCTCGTTTTTGCAGGTCATGGATCTCTCTCAGGTTTGACTGATTCGAACCAAGAAGAGCCCTCATGCGAAAAAGCCCCATTCGCAGGAGACATATGATGCATTGAACGAGACACAACTGAGTGAAGTTGAGCCTCTATGCACCTTCATTACCGCGCAAAGAAGAATCTTTTCACGAAAGATTGAGCAGACCTCCACTCAGCTATCTTTCCTAAGAAGGGTCAAGCCTTCCTCTAAGCCGAAAGTGAAGTTTGTTGGTAAAGCCATAGACCCAGACATCGATTACTTGGCACAGCTTGAGATGCTGAAGATCAAGACAACTCCAGCAATCGACTACTCAACTCTTGAGATGCTTGGAATCAGAGAAGATGTGATATGGTATCTTGATAGGTTTGGAATGAGATCATTCATGGAGCAGAACTTTCAGACCTATGAGAACCACACCAAGGAGTTCCTTGCATTAGCAACTTTGAGCTACAAGAAGAGAGCTACTCCTAGAGCTCTAGATGGCACACTCTCCTTCTCTATTGGAGGTCATCCTTACCATCTTACCATCTTAGAGATATGTGATGCTTTGAAGTTGCCTTATTGTGATGAGATTGCATTGGAGAAGGATCCAGATAAGGATCTTTGGAAGCTGATAGGTTATGGAGTTTACGACAAAGGAAGGTCTAAGGCATCATTACTCTCTCATCCTTCTGTTCGCTATGTTCATAAGCTTCTAGCACACACTGTGTTTTCACGAGCCAATCAAGCGAATGTCCTTAAGCCAGAGTTGGTGACACTACAACTACCATTCACAGATCACCCCAGGTTTCCTTGCTTTGCTTGTATCATTGCAAGGAACCTAGTGAAGGTTAAGCATGAAATGCTTACATCTGATTGTCAGGACTACTCACCAGCTTTTGGGAGCATCATCACTTCGCTTATGATAGCAGCAGGAGTTGATTTTTCAGCTGAGACACCTATTAGAGAGGATTGGTTTGATATTTCTCAGTTCTCTAGAGACAGGACTATCACCCAGGCCAAAATGGACCAAATTGGATTTGCTTTCAAGTTCTCCACTAGTTCCACCGAGTACAGGGTATTACTACCATCGGATTCTATGCCCCGTCTTCGAGATGGTTCAGACCCAAGATGGAAACCAGAGACCAGCGACTTCCTACCATCTTTGCCACTCTTACCTCTGACCATGAAGCAATTTCTGGCTGCAAAATCCAAGAGAGAGGTAGCTGCAAACAGCAGGAGACTACAGCCTGCACCATCCACATTCAAAGCCAGTTCTTCTTATTTCAGAGCATCCACTAGGAGTGATGCAGACTTTGCAGCTTTGAAGAAGAAGCTTGACCAGCAAGAGAAGATCAATAGGTGCATGAAGAGACTACTGAAGATCCGCCGGTCAGATGACTCCTCATCCACAGAGACAAATGACAGCCATGAGACATAGGCGCCTATCCATCACCACATCATGCCCACGGTTCTATCACCATTTTCTTTTCTTTTATTTTAGACTCTTTTGCTTTTATTTTACCATCTTCTCACCAACGTTTTCACATTGAGGACAATGTGATTTAAGTCTGGGGGAGGATGTCTATCCGTACTAATCTATTTTTCTTTGTTTGTTATCTTTTTCTGTAGTTTTTAAATTTTTCTATGCTTATTAAAAGACCTTGAGTATTTTTCAGCAATGTTTGACACAAAACTATGATGAGTAAGACTCATGTGCTTCTAGACTTTTCATGCTAGTATCTTTTGTGGTTAGTACTAGACTAGGCGTTAGCTAGAGTACTTGAACTACGAACTCCCACCAGAGGATTTCTATTCATGGAGATTTATCCTGACAGGATAGACTTGCTTATTTTACTTGAACATAATTCTGACATCTAATTTTCTCGTTTGGTTTTAGCAGGCATCATGATTCACATCTAGGACATCTTTACATCATTATTACCACTCTTTGTTGTCCTTGATGGCCAGTTCATCTTTAGCTGGTACCACACCCTTTACCCAAACCTTATGTTTAAACCTCATGCTTTCTCTCTATAGTTTATATCGACAGATATGTGCAAAAACGCCGGAGAGGGTGGAACAACATGGTTTTTAGTCACTCAAGAGAAGGACTGAGGAAATTTGGGAAAGAGGAGTATCAGCAATCCTATCAAGCTTAATGGTGCCTCAAAAAGCTCATTCATAAAGGTAAATTTCCTGCTCCTAGACGCCCAAGACTTGGAGAAACACTATAAATACTCATTTCTAGGTCATTTGTAAGAGAGCCTCTTTCTTCTCTTTGAGAGAGAACTCATTCATAGTTTTAGGTTTTATTTTTATGCATCTGTAGAAGCTTTTCATCACCATACTGTCTTCAATAAGAGAAGTTTTTCTGGAACTTTGTTTCTTTTACTTTTCTTCTTCTTAGTTCTAAACCGATGATGATGTCTACCTCAGCCATGTCTGAGTAGTCACCTAGTTGGGTGAAAGGGTAATCCAAAGGGATCCCATGTTCGAATGACATCTAGTTTTTAGGAAAAAAGGATTTCGATTTTTAATATTGTTCTCCCATTCATCCAATTCTCAAAGCGGTAATTCTGGATTGATCACCCAGAATCCGATCCTATGTTTAATCCGAGCCACGAGAGTGTTGTATCTGGGTTGCCTGAACCGGATATTATGAAATTCCCTGTCGTAGGAGACGAAAGCTACCTACGGAGGATACGTAAGCAGAGATGGATTCCGATCTACAAAGCATGATCTTGTTCTGGCATGAGAGCGAGAGTTAATTGCCATGAACAAGTGATTAGATGATTAGGGTGACGAGAGTTGGCTAATCTTACATGTGTCTATCCTAGTTTCAGAGTCATAGAAAATCCTTGCCTAAATTCCTTGTGTTTTAGAACATGAACCCTAAAGATGAACTTTGAACCCAACAATTTTTACTTACTGTTTTTCAACCAATTTTTACTTAAAGCTCTTTTTAATTCTCTGCATAATTAGATTTAGTGACAAACCAAAACACCTCTTTATTAGATAAGGTTTACGATTGTTTTTAGCATTAGTTAGGAGTCCTCAACACACAAATCTCTGTGGATTCGATTCCTAAGTACTACTGCGTTTGCTGTGCACTTGCAGCTTGTCTAGGGTAAAACTTGGATTGCCCACTGCACTCACATCACAGGCCTGAGTCGCACAGCCATGAAACTAGTCTTGTGTGCCTAAACTCCTTCAGCCTTAACTGCATGCCTATCTCGGACTCTTCAGCAAACATATGTGCTGTTCAGGTCTTCTCCTCTTCAACTCGCACAACCAAGACGCATTTTGGAGAAGATATGTGTGCGAGTTGGTCTTGTTCAGCTCCAAGTCACACACCCAAGTCGCACAAGTCTGGGAGCAAGATCTTGGGAGTTAAAACCTTGTAGATTAAGCCGCACTCCCTTCTTGGTCTTAACCGCAAACATATGTGCGGTTCAGGTACTTTTGCTCTCTAACTCGCATACTCATATATTACAGCACTTGAAGCATGTGTGCGAGTTGGTCTCCTTCACTCCCAAGGCGCAGGCCTAACTCGGTCTGATCCGCGAACACATGTGCTACTCGGTTTCATCTTGGCCAACCTGCATGCCCAGGTCGCACAGCTTGGGGACTTAGCATATTCTCAGCTCGGAAATATTTACCCATGCTCAGGGTTGCCGTACCTTCACATCTCCACTCACAGCTCAATTCCAGACTTCAATCTCTAAGTGATGTGAGTTAACCAAGTCGCAGAACCGTATCACACAATCCAAGTCTTCTCAAACCACTTTGCATTCGGGGCAGCGTAACTTCCAGGATATGGACCCAAATGGCTTGATTCAAATTCCATTGGAAAGATGACTCAAACATCTCGAAGCGAAGAAACCATTGGCTCTTGGGGAGTGGAAGGTTCCCCGGACGGCTCATCTCTGCAGTCCATTGAAACGATAAAAAAATCTCTTGGATCAGTATTTACTTCGGAGACCGTATCTTTCAGCACATAGCTCCAGACCGGATCATCTAAGATGGTATGGAAAGAGAACTCACCGACCTTGAATATTGATGAAGGCCCCGGCAACTGAATCTAACTGGAAAAGCATCGTCCCACGCAATCTTTATGACTCATCGGATCGGTCTTAAAACTGTTGCTAGACAGGTGTGTCTTCCGGTGAGCTTAACTCTCAGCTCACGACTCCAACTCCAATGATTCCACCTGTTCTGGAACCGCAACTGAATCCTCTACAAGTTTCATGAAGACCTCGGCAACTTTCCCGGATTGGCAGTCTTTAACTTGTATTGGCATAAACTGGTCTTAGCCGAGGGCTCATGAACCGCGGGAAGCTTTTTGGCCGAGGTTCCTGTTCTGCGGTGAGCTTTATATCCGAAAAAATCCAACCCGTCTCGGCATAAAACTCAGCTGATTCTGCACTCGATCCGACACAGCTTTTATCTGACCAAAACTTCACCCGGTAAGCAATTTGGCCGATACTTCTGCGAACCAGGCACAAACATCACCGATAAAACTTCTTCCACCCGGTACATGTTTTGGTCGATGAAAAGCTTCCCGGTAAGCGTTTTTAGCCGGTAAAATGCTTCTGCCGGTACATGTATATTTGGAATGAAATATACAACCTATATGATGTAAATTATGAACATATCAACTCCCCCACACTTGTCCTTTGCTTGTCCTTAAGCAAAAAGAACAAATGAGAGAAAGAAGTTGAATGCATGAAGAGTTCATATTCCTTAATGAGAGAGTGTATCACTAAAAGAGTTCAAGGCTCGTTGTCCTAGTTGCTAATTCTAAGATGCAGTTCAAACAAGATTACTCACAAAACTTTTGCCATACTCATCATAAAATGAATCAAGCTCAAGCTTAAGCTTTCACAAACAGCCATAGTTCCTACCTTTTGACATTCATTAAAGCTCATGTGGATCATGCTTATGCAAATCAAATTAACTCATTTGGCTAGGGGATGAGGCTATGAGACAAAGATGATCTCATTCAAAGCTTATGGGTTCAATGCAGCTCAAGGGATCACTCAAGAAGGAATAAACTTTAACAGAAGTCTAAGGGTAAAAGGCAACTGATGCATACAAGAGCAGATTCCCATCTACCCAATGCCCCAAGTTGGTCTTTCACCTTAACTCTACACCCATGAAGAACACATCTAGGCTACCCTTCTATTAAGGCATTCATTGCCTCATCAACCCACTTCTCACTTCACTTTAATTTTTTCCTCACCAGGGGACTAATCTTTTCATTCTCAAACTCAGGCTTTGGGGTCTAAACCTTTCAAATAGCTCTTTCTCACATAGCATTGTCTAGCCTCTTTTCTTTTCTCTTTAAACACTTTAGCCTTTTTGGCTTCTTTTCTTTTCTTTTCACTTAGAGGCTAGACTTTACTTTTCAAAACACAAGAGCTTTCTTTCTTTAACCTACAGACCCCAAACCTATTTCTTTTCTTTTACATCCCCTGGTTCTCATCTCAAACTCTCTCTTTTCCAATCAGTGTTTCCCAAGACCCCTTCCTAACCTACTCTAGACATATGATGCAGAGCTAGATCTAAACTCTACTCTTGTCGCCCTAAAACCAACACTTTCTGTCAAGATTGTTCAGAAAAAGGCCTCACATCATCTCTCACTAAAGTGTTTCAGGCTTCAAGGAAGTTTTGGTTCAAGGAAGGAAACTGTCTCCCAAGAGCACTTTGTTTTAAGTCACTAAGTTTGACTTTTCATACTCTTTTCTTTTCTTAGTGAGTGAGAGGAGGAGCTTTGATTCTCCTTGTCGTGTCCATGAATTCAAGCATTAGGTCCCTGTTCATCAGCTCTTGAACACCAGATGACCCTTTGTCTATGAGCTCTTGTGTTAGGATTGCCCTGACTTTTGCAAAAGGTTTTGATCCTCCAATGCCTTTAACCTTGTATTCCACAGCTCCACCATCAAACTTCCATGGAGTGAGAGTTAAGACTTGAGAAGAGGACCCAAGAGTGAATGATTTGGTGCTTGTTGGGTTCTTGTCTTGAGACCCTGAACCATTGCTTTTGTTGTTGCTGACCTCCTTCTCACTTGGTGTAGGAGAAAAACATTCCAAGCAAGCTTCATCATCACTAAAGAAATCTCCTTCAAACTTAAGATCAGGTCTTACTAAGGATTCTTTCTTATTCTCAACAGATGCAAGGGGTTGAGCTTCTTCTATAGTTCCAATACTCCCCACATACTTCATCTCATAGGGTTTCAACTCATCAGAATCATCAGATATAACCCCACAAAATCCAGCAAGAGGAGGTTTAAGGGGATAAGATACTTCATCATCTACCTTAGTAAGCACCACTCTTTGAGTATCAAAGTCCATCCTTGCTCATGTGGTGTTCAGAAATGGAGTTCCAAGCAGAAGAGGAAGCTCTTTGGTCTTTTTCATCTTCATGACTACAAAATCAGTTGGAACTGTGCATTCACCAATCTTTAATGGGTAGTCTTCAAGGATTCCATATGGCTTCTTTGAGGATGAATCTCCAAAGGTAATTGACATGGGGTGATGCTTAAGACTCTTGATCCCTAGTCTCTCCACCATGTATAAAGACATTACACTGATGCTTGATCCAGAATCACATAAAGCATTGTCCACTTTCAAACTTCCAAGAGAGCATGAGATGGAGAATTTTCCTGGATTACCTAGCTTTGGAATTGATTTGGGTTTCACCCTTGTTGAACCAGTGCTAGAGACTCCATCAGATGTCCGTCCTTGAACCATTCTCTGATCCTTTCTTTCAGTAATCTCAGAATTATTCTTTCTCATATCTAAAGAAGCTGCCTCCCCTCTTTCTTTCTCAATGTCCTCATTGAGGTAACAGAACAGGAAGTCATACTCCTCTATGATGGCGTCCTCATCATCTTGTGTCAGGCACTTTGCACTTGACACATTGCCATTGAGAAGATCCTCAATTTCTTGGACAGCAGCATGATTCTCAGCATTTGAGAGGATAACATTGCAGTATTCTGTTTGATGTGCAACTGATGTCCCTGGTAAAGATCTTTGAGCTTGAGAACTACAGTGGCCCTTGTTGTTCTCTAGAGTCTTGACTTTGGAACCCAAGGTTTAAAGTGGAGTTTGAAGATCAGAATAAGTGCAATCCACCTTGTTGTTAATCTCTGCCATTTTCTTGTTGAAGTCCATGCACCATTTGCTTGACCTTGGAGGATTTGCTGGAGCAGGTTATGTACTTCCTGATCCTTATTCCCTGAGTTCTGTTGGAAGCTTTGCTGTTGGGGAGGGACAAAACCTTGTTGTTGAGTGTTTTGAGGATAGAAGTTCTGGTTTGGGGGATTCTTGTAGTAGGTAAAGCCCTTTTGGTAACCTTCTTGGCCACCTACAAAGTTTACCTCAGCTGTGATGTCTTCCCCTTGAAATGTGTCTTGAAACACATGATTCACATCTCTAATCAAGTTGACTGACTTATGAGAAGCTAGGAGAAGTTTATCTAGCTTCTCATTGAGAGACCAGATGTCTTTCCTTGTTCTTTCCTCTTCAGCACACACAACCCCACTTGAATTCTTGTCAAATTCCGATCCATAAAGCTCATCACTCTGAGCTACATTCTCCACAAGGGTCATGGCATCATTGACTTCCTTGGTCATGAAATTACCATTTGAAGCATTTTCCAAGAGGAGTCTGACCTTTGGTAAAGCACCTCTGTAGAATGTACTTAACAGCTAAGAATCTGAGAATCCAAGGTGAGGGCATTGCATGGTATACCCTCTAAATCTTTCCCAAGCCTTACAAAAGGATTCATGGTTCTTCTGAATGAAACTTGAGATTTCATTTCTTAACCTTGCTGTTCTTGATGAAGAGAATAACTTGGTTAGAAATGCTCTTTTGCATTGCTCCCATGTTGTGACTGATCCTTGAGGTTGAGACTTTTCCCACTGATGAGCTTTGTCTCCTAGAGAAAAAGGGAATAGCCTCAACTTGAAACTGTCCTCACTCACTACATTCATCTTAGTTAGATCACAAACTCTATCAAAGTTGTCAATGTGATATAATGGATCTTCTAATGCCAAGCCATGGAACCTGTTTGATTGCACCATGTTGATCAAGCCAGATTTGATCTCAAAATCGTTTTCAGGTGTACGAGATTGAATCCCATATCTCTGACCCTGAGTATTGGCCTCATCACCAGCTCCCACAACTTGTCTTGGACGTGGAGATGGTGGCTCTTGCTGATTCTGGTGGTTTCCATTACCACCATGAGCCTGTTGCCCTTGATCCCTACCCAACCTCTCAGTGTTCTCAGCTCTTTCTCTTTGTCTTATTGGTTGACTTCTTGTGTTCATACACCTGAAAACAAAGACAGCACTTGAAAGGTAATCAGTAAAACAAAATAAAATTACTTGATCTCAAGAAGATCCAAAGTCCTAATGCTAGAATGAATCTCCAATTGGCGACGGCGCCAAATTGATAGTAGGAATTTTTAAATCCTTGATCAACAATTCCTCAACTACTCATGGCATTGTAGCACTTGAGGTATCAATCCAAATGGAGAGATTCTAGACACTAGAACTATGAGGAGCTATCTTAATTCAAGTCTAATAAGCAGATGAGTTGGTAACAAGGTGATCTAAAAACATAAAGCAAACAAGAACAAGCAGTAATTAAGAATCAAACAATCAAACAGGACAAACAAAATAAAGACTCAAATTCAAATAAAGATAAAGCTAATCCTCTAGATGTGATCATTGATTAGGGTACTTTAAATGTGAATTCATGATGCTAAGCAAACAACGCAACACTTGCAATTCTTTAATCTAGACTTCCAAAGCAAATTAATTCATTCTCATGACAGAAATCTCTTTGCAAATTACTTAATCAAGACTAATTCCCATTAGTGAATAAGCAATTAACAAGCATAAGGTTCCAAGTCTAACATGGTCAAACAGCCTCTTTGTGCATCAAAATAAGAGCTAAGAAAGACTGAATCTTGTACAGAAAGATAAAGCAAGCATCACATGATCTCAAATTCCAATCAACTTAGAACTCAAAGCAAGACCATTTATTTCCCAAGACAATGATCACTATACTAATCAACATTCAAACCTAACCAAGACAATGATCACTATACTAATCAGCATTCAAACCTAACTCTCATTAGTGGTAATGATGATCAATATGCTTTAATAAACAGTTCTAATATGTCATTTATGCTTTATACAAACATTCACATGGCATTTAAAACATAAACCCTTAGGTTAGCTCATTCAGGCATTTCATCAAACACCTTGTGGGTGGAGAAATGCCTAAGTTCTAGATCAAGCTTATAATGAGAGATCTAGCATTAAGAGCAGCTAACTAAGGAAAGGAAGTGAGAATCTAGAACCTCAACATCATAAATCAAACATCAAAGCACCCTAATCTACACACCTAGAAGCTTAAAAGAAAACTACTCACTAATCATGCTTAACACACCTAATCTTTTGCAAGAGGTGATGTTAATCATGATTAGAAGCAAAGATAAGAAGATGAGATGATAAGAAACAGACTTAGATTGATTAAATCCTTGAGATATCTCTTAACAAACTCGTTTTTTAACCAAAAGGGAGAGAGAAACAAGAGAAAACAAAGCTTAAGTTTTGGAAAAAACCCTAAAAAGCATATATAGTGTCTCTTGCAGACCGGGTCAGCCCAGGACAAACTGGGTACTGACCCAGCTTCAAATGGGTCATGTCTCAAGTGTGCGACATGGTCAGGTGCTTCCCAAGTCGCAGGCCCAAGTCGCACAGCCATAGAAGCAGCCTTGTGCGCCATAAATCCCTCAGCCTCAGCCGCATGCCTATCTAGGCATAAACAGCGAAGGTTTGTGCTGCTCAAGCTTCCTTCTCTTCAACTCGCACAACCAGGACGCATTATGGATATAATATGTGTGCGAGATGGTCACTTCCTTGCCCAAGTCGCATGCCCAAGTCGATGTTATTTCCAAACATATGTGCTACATGGTTCCACTTCATGTCCAACTCGCAGGTCTATCTCGCACAGCATTGTGGACTTACTCAAATTTGATTCTGGAAGTCTCTACCTTGCTCATAGTCTCCTTACACTCATCTCTAAAGTCTCAACTTGTTTCCAGAGCGTTGAACATTCATGGGTGCGAGTTAATCAAGTCGCAGTACCGTATCGCACAACCTAAGCCTTCTCTGACCACTTTGTATTGTGGGAAGATTAACTTCCAGGATATGGCTCTAAATGGCATGATTTTAACTGCATTGGAAAGAAAACTCAAATATCTCGAACTTTGGTGAAGGATTCGGGTTCAGGTGACGTCGGAAAGGGCTCCGTTCCACCGGTTCTTTGATGCGCGTTGCGTTGGTCCTTTATCCGCTCCGAGACATGTACTGCTTCTTGTCGCCGTAACTTTCAGCTCAAAACTGAAAATAGGACGATCTAAAGTGTTCTGGAAACTAGACTCGACGGTCGTGATTCGTAATGAAGATTCCGGAGGCTGAATCCTGGTGAAAGTCCTCTTTAGCAGGTGATAAAGTTGAGGGATCGTCGGCTCCATAACACTTGTCCGAGTCTGATGCACATAAGGTGATGGTCTCTCCATGGCTTTTTTCCCAATTGCTCCTAATTAGCTCCAAATGACCTGTAAACACTCCAAAAGTGCAAAACTCTCTAGGACCTAATGCAATTCCTAACTAAAGACAAAAGCAAAGACAAATATATGTAAAACTACCTAAATGTATGCATGAGACTCAATATTTGGACAAAAATGCAATCCTAAACATGACAAAATATGAGAATATCACATGCATGTATAGATGAGACTCAAGACTCAAAATGAAAAATAACATCAAAGAAAACATGATTAGTAAATATGAAACTCCTCCCCCCACACTTAAATAACACAGTCCCTTGTGTTATGAAAGCATGAGATAGGAGTGCAAACCCAAACAAGCAAAATGCAAAGAGAAAAATAAATAATTACATGAATATGTACAAGGGTTGGAGTGGTACTTAGTAGCTTTTGAATTCTGACCCCAAGTAGTATAAGGGGTTTGATGTGTAACCAGATGGTGTCTCCCAAGAGCGCAGACTTAGCTCCTCAAAAACGTTCTCAGGGTCAACCCAATCTGCTTTGCTGTATGGTACCAGTGCTGTGCAAGTGGTGGAGTTCTCCCCAACCTCTTCTCGGTGTCTTGGTGAAACTGGTGGTGGAGATCCTTCCTTGCATGGTTTATCAAACTTCTTGATTCTCTTTTTCATCTTCTTGATCCACTTAGCCATCTTGTGTATCGTTTTATCCTGATACTTGCACCATTGCTGAAGGATACTGATCTTTTACTGAGCTCAAACCCTGAGGTACCCGGCTCTTCCCAATTGTAATAATCCAAATGGTATATGTTCCCTCCATAGCGCTTAAGCGGTGGGGGCATACCATCATCAGATGCACCAGCAGCACTAGCAACACCAGCTTCAACAGCTGCCTTCTTCCTATTGGCAATTTCTTCTTTGCAAGCCTTTTTATACTTGAGAACTGGTTGGTCAGTTTGGAAATTGTAGAGCTTTTCCTTCAGCAAGTAGAAGTGAATATGGCGGTTTACTTGGACTGTGGTGAGGGAGTGATTGGGAAGGAGAACTTGGAGTGGCTCATCTATGAAGTACTAGAAGTTGTAAACCAGCTTGGCGCCAATTTCCCTTGAAAGAAACCAATCTTGCGTAGATGTGCTTCATTAATCAGATCAAACCTTGCCTTACTCTCCTTAAACCTGTATCCCCTTGCCTTCAGAATCTTTGTCACAACCCAACCATGGATCAGCTTCGCATCCTTCTTCTTTGAATCCCAAATGGTCTCTTGTAGGTCATCAAAGCTCTTGCTAGTTGAGAGGCAAGGCAAGGAGTGTGAGAATATCCTTCATAAGGCTTCCCATTCTCATAAGTTGGCATCAACGGTTTCAGTCCCACACAGAGGAGGTTCAGATTACCTTTGTGAACTCTCCCAGCATCAAGCTTGAAATAGAAGCTGAGAGCAAGGATCTTATGATATCTTAGCACAGGGCTTCTTATCCAAGAAGCCTTAGCTTGTCCAGCTCTGTACTTCCAAAATGCAATTGATCCCCACAAAGCTTGAAGTTCTTCCTTGTAAAGACCGATCTTGTTGGAGAGAGGTGTGTTTTCAGGTGCAGAGAACCCAAATTATCTGAGTCAACTCCTTGAATGTTACTGTGTAGACCTTTCCTTTCACCTGAAACTTTATAACTCCGAGACCTTGTCCTTGAATCACTCTTGGATCCCTTGGCATGTACATATCAACATCAATAGAAGCCAAGAACTCTTGAGACTCCTCTTCATAGGCTATTTCTCTCATTTCCAAGAATGATTCAATCCCCATGTTCCCAAGCAAAGTCTTGATATCCTCATAGATGCCAATCTTCTTCAAAAATTCCACATTAGGGAACCGCCCTTGCTGGATCCCCATCTGTTGAAACTTGGCCAAGTAGTCAGCAGTCTCTGGTTCGCTTTTCTTGGCTTTCTTAGCTGCTTCTTGAATGGCGCCTTGAGAACCCTCAGGTGAGCTGCTTGAATCAGAACCAGTCTTCTCCTCATCAGTAATCACTGCCAACTGTTTCCCTTTTTTCATCACCAAAGCTTTCTCCTCATTCCTTGCTCTTTTGGGAACTTGTCCACCTTTGATCTGCTTTGCACCCTTTTTGGTGCCCTTTCCATTCCCTTTTGGCTTTAAAGATCCTGAGACCAAGCTCTTGTCTTTGGATGCAAGACCCTTCTTCATGCGAGCAATGGCATTGGTTCTCTCAGTCATCTGCCAAAAGTTTCTCAAAAACAAGTGAGCACAAGAACAATTTCCACAAAGTTCTCAAGAGTTCTAAAAATTCATTGCCAAAAAAACGATTTTCATGAAGAACATGAACAAGTTTCTCTAGCCAAGAATATGTCAAATAAATTCACAGCAATGCAAAGCAAAAGAGCAAAGCAATGACTCAGCAAGAAACAAGTTCATCTCTTTTTCAAGAAAAATCGATTTTTCATGGAATGATGTTGCAACAATTTTCAAAATTCAAGAACAATAATTCACCAAGCAAGAACTCTGTTTTCTATGATAATCTAGCACCCTAGCATTTATAAAAATAATCCCAAGGTCTCAAACAACCTATTAAAATCGATTCCACACATTGAAGCTCAAAATCCCCATTTAAGAACATGGAAAAAGATGAGTTTTAACAGAGTGAATACCTTGGGATTGTAATGCAATGATTTTGAAATGCTAACAGGATGTGAATACCAACTGACAAACGAGCTCAGAGCACTTTGAATCAGCGATTTTGGTGAAGAAATGAGAGAGATATGAAAGAAACAATGGAGAGAAATGGGGTTAAGGAAGCAAACTCGTTTTCTCTTGAGGAAGAAAGAGTGTGGGGCTAGGTGCATGCTTTTGTCTTTTGGTCAGTAAATCCATTTTGACCAGTCAAGGTTTGACTCCCCCTTTTTTCGTTGTCCAGACCCATTTTTACCTATTGTGCGACCTGGACTCGGCCAGATCATCCCGCACGTCCAACTCGGTCTGTTCAGCGAGTTTATGTGCGACTTGGGAGAATCTCTTTCCTGTCTCGCACACCCAATTCGCACTCAAGACTCTTTTGAAAGCTTTGGCCTCCTCTTCTGTCGTGCAACATGGCCTGATCTCGAGATGACCCGCATGTGTGAGCCAAAACTCACACAACCAAAAATTTGTTAAGGAAAACTTAAGGGATATGAAATTTCTAGGGTTTATCGCAAGAACAGTAAGATCAAAAGAAGGTTTTTGCTGAAAAGTGTTTTACTCTTATTGCTCTCGAGTTGTCAAAAGTTACAGAATGAATTGCGTACATTGTCTATTTATACTAATTTTCTAAACCGCTTAGCCGAGAATCTCGGGAGAGATTTCTGGAATATTTCCTTATCGCTTCGTGCGGCCACCGTTACAATGCATCGCCTAGGGTTTTTATGGGCTTTTGTTCATCAAGACTTCAGTTCGGCCCATCTGGGAAGAATCATCTCTTCCCAATTGCGAAAGGTAGCGGCTCGGTCCATTCTTCCTCTTGCACAGCTCGGCCCATACTGCTTCTAGGGTTTGGCCCATCTCACTCCAAGGATCAGCCCATCCCACTTTATAAAAGGCTCGGCTCGCTTCTTCACAGGGCTTGGGTTTGCCAATGTCTTTTGACACTTAGTCATTTTGAAATGGTTAATTCAGCTGGGCTGGATGATAACTAAGAGTTTTCAGGCTCTTAGAAGGGTTATCAATCCCCTTGTCAAAGTAGTATAAGGGGTGTCAAACCAAGCTTGTAAACGAGACACTAGCCTATGTCATTTGTTCACTTAAGTCAAGACAAGATGATAAAAGTTTGGTGACGATGATTAACAGGCAAATGAGCAATAAAGTTAAATAAAAGCAGAGATTTAAACTAATCAAGATGCAAATAACAAACAAGTGATTCAGATGATGGTAATGAATGATAAAGGCAGATGCTTTAGACAGGATATTTGACTCGGGTGCTTCCAAGTTAGACTAAGGGGCTAATGAATCGTTTTATCAAGCGATTTCATTTGACTTTGAACTCAAGGCACGTTAATCTTCTCATGAAAGTATTAAACGTCTAAACTGATCCTCTTTCATACCAAAATCCCTTTTGAGAAGCACGAATCAGTCAGCA
>NW_006256756.1:9924946-10113618 GCF_000478725.1 Eutrema salsugineum | reverse complement strand
CCTAATCTACCTATCTAAAGCCGCTTAAACGACTACTCACTGATCATAACGAGCTCACTAAGTCCTTGCAAGACGTGTAGCTAGTCATGATAAGGAGTTTGATGTTGGATGATAAAAGAAATAAAGAAAGAACAAGATTCTGATGCAAAAAACGAGATATCAGATTAGATTAATCAAGTTTCACAAAAGAAGCAAGTTCTTAGAGCTAAAAACAGATAAGAGATAAGATAACTAGGTTTTTAGTCTCAAAGTGTACTTATAGCAAAGGGAAAGTGTCGCGGGTCAGCCCGGAACAAACCGGGTACTGAACCGCCTTCTTGGGTTGATGGGTGAGTGCCACGATGTGTCGGAAAGTGAAGCCGAGGTCTTCATGCCAAGGCGTGCACGTGAGTCAGGATCCAGATGAAGATCTCGTGAAGAACACGTCAAGAACATGCATGAACCCTAGTCTTTGATCTATCCTCACGTGTATGTTCTTGAGCCATTCTGTTCTTGATTCTGGGTTCGTGACAAGGGACCTCGGGATAAAATGTCGAGGGGTCATGATGTCGAGGTGCTTGGGAGAACACAGTCCGGCATGCACGCCGAGGTCATTACACCGAGGTGTACTTTCAACACTTAGTCGTTTCCAGCTTCAGTTCTTACGTATGCATGCCTCGATCTAACCATGCCAAGGCTTTGGCATGAGGTCTAGTCCAGAATACTTCCAAGATATGAGCCTCGACTTGAGTGACGCCAAGGTAAAGATACTGAGGCTTGTGAAAATACTTAGCGCGTATCGCAACTCTTTTAGGCTTGTATCGACCATGTCACCTTCCGGAAGCAGTAACTTTCAGCACACGACTCCAATTGATCTGGGACCAGTTCCACAGTCACGATGACTCAATAAGCTCGAACTTTGGTGAAGAAACCATCGGAGCTTGGGGAGTGGAAGGCTTCCTGGATTTAACATCTTTGCGCTGCATTGAAATCACCGGAAAATAGACTTTTAGACCGATGTGAACTCCGGAGACCCTATCTTCCAAACCTTTGCTCCGAATTGAGCGATTCTAAATGCTCTTAGAAGATCTTCCATGGATCTCGAACTTTGGTGAAGACCGGGTAAGCTGGTTCGGTTTGGAGGGGCTCCGTCTGCCATGATCTTTGAAGTTCGCCGTTCAGTTCTCGGGTACGCGCAATGCTGGTGAATGCTCCGGAAGCCATATCTTTCTCTTCACTGGTCCGAATTGGATGATTCCAACTGTTCTGGAATCTTTGCTTGATTATCTCCAACTTTGGTGAAGACCCCGCTAACTGATTCGGACCGGAAGGTTCCCCGGATTGCTGATCTCTGAATTGCGCGGGCAAGGACAACTTTTGGTCGTAAAAACCTTCCCGCGGTAAGAAAAATGGCCGAGGGCTGTGTACCGCGGTAAGCTTTTTGGTCGTAAAAATTCTTGCCTCGGTCAAAAACTTGTCCCGTGGTATTTTTGCACTCGATACTCGATTCTGGCCGATCAGTAAGGTTTTTGGCCGGTAATGAGCGTCCGGTAAACATTTTGGCCGTGGTTTCCGACCAGCCGGTACGAGATTTGGCCGAGAAATTCCTCCAAGCGGTTTTCACCATTTTTGACCCTTTTCTTCACCGTTTTCTTTTCTGTTCCTCTTCTTAGGCTCCAATTGGTCTCCAAAGCTCCTGATAAAGACTTCAAAACATGCAAAACTCTTTGGGACCTAATGCAAGCCCTAAGTCCTATTTTAACGCCTAAAGACTCAATTTACATGAGAAAACACATGATGAGGACTCTATAATGCAATCTAAATGATGTAAAATATAGACATATCAACTCCCCCACACTTGTCCTTTGCTTGTCCTCAAGCAAAAAGAACAAATGAGAGAGAGAGGTTGTAATGCAGATGGAGCTCATATTTCCTTTTTAGAGAGAAGTGACCACAAGAGAACTCGGATTCATGCTCAAATATGCAATGCAAAGCTATACTCGGATATTTTCCAACTAAAACACGGAATCTCCACAAGTCATTTCACATTCAACTCTTTCACATTCATTATGTTCGTAACCGGTGAATCAAATGATGCAATGTTCAAATAGGCTGGCTTGGCTAGGGTAAGGTCATGAGATAAAAATGATCTCATCAATATTCAAGCGGGTGCAATGCAACAAGGATCTCTCTATGAACGACCGAACTTTGGCAGAATGCTAAAGGTAAAAAGCAACCGATGCATACAAGGGCAAGACTCATCACACCCCACACTCCACTCAAAGCGTTTCTCAATTGCTCACCCTCTCAGAATCCTCACTCTTCACAATCGTTTTCTTTTCAGTAGGGGACTCGCCTTTTTCTTTTATTTTCAAGCCTTGGTTTTCACTTATTCACACAGCTCTTTTCTTTCATAACGTATGGCCTCTTTCATTTTCATTTCAGAGCACTTGAGCCTTTGGCTTCTTTTCATTTCAGAGCTTATCTTTTCACATCCAAGACTTAATTCATTTTCATTCATTCCCCTGGCTATTTCCACTCTCACTTTTCCACTCAGCTCACTTTTTTCCACTCACCAACAAGTCTTTTCCCCCACACTTATTTCTCACCAATACTCTTGGTTCCTTGATGTTGGAACATACCACTCAATGAGCCAAACCCTTGTCGCTCTAAACCTAACACTTTCTGCTAAGTTCAGTCTAAGGTGGCCTTACAATTCTCACACAAACATTGGCTCGAAAGAAAGATGGGTTCAAGGTGAGGGAACTGATCCATGATGCGGATTCAGCTACTTGAGCTAAGGAAGGAGGGTGGTAAAAACAACGATTCTAGCTCAAGTATGTATAACGGTATCCACAAGACTATTTAAGCAATGCATCAAAGGATATTTTCATTTCAAGTTCAGGGTTATCACTTAGCTAGAGTTGAGTGTAATTCACACTTGCTTCTCAGATTCAAATCGTTTCAAGCTTTACAAGCACAGAATGAGTTTCACAAGCATATTTAGTTCAAGTTCTCAAGTGATTTACTCTCTAGGAAAAAATCTATCATTGCTCCTTGCACTGATGCAATCCTACATGGTGCAACTAGACTCGATCTTAAAATGCGAGATGCAACTACAATGATGTAATTTATCACATGTATTAAGCTAAATGAGACTCAAGAATGCAAAAGTCAAATAAGAACAAAGAAAACAAGATAAGAAAACACAAAGCTCCTCCCCCACACTTAGATAACACAGTCCCTTGTGTTATAAAAGCGTGTGAGAGAAGTGAAAGACAAACTGAACGAATGCAAGATGATATATACAAGATGCATATGTACAAGGTTTGAAGTCGATACCTTAGTCGGAGAGGTCGGATCCCAAGTAGAGCGAGGGATTCGATGTTGAGCAGGATGGAGTGGGCTGACGTGGTGGGCTGCTTTCTGAGGGTTCAGGCGGGAAAGCCGTGGCTGGATCGATCCAGTCTTCTTTGCCTGGTGGAAACTCCGGGTTCCTCGCGTTTGAGCTTTCTCCAACTCCTTCTTCTGTAATCGGTGTGGTTGAGGTCGCTGAGTTCTTATCCGGTGAGGATGGCCTCGTGAGCTGCTTTACCTTCTTCTTCAAATGCCTCACACAATCCACCAATGCGTGGATGGTTTTGTCTTGCCACTTACACCACTTTTATAGGGTGTTCACTCGCGAATACAGCTTCTTAGTGTGGTATTCAGGCTCACCCCACACTTGCGGATCAAAGTGATAGTGGCCTGCTCCGATCCTTCTCTCATAGTGTCTCTGCTCCTCGTTATCACAATCTTCCGGGCCATTAGTGTTCTCGGGTTTGCTGGGTGCTGCCTTGGTGCATTTGCGTGTTGGTGGGTCGAGAGCTGGGTTATACAACTGGTCTTTGAGAATGTAGAATGAGACGTTACACTGCTTGTCGAGCATGGTGAGGCTTCGGTTAGGCAGTAGAACCTGCGTGCCGTCTCTATGCAGTAGGGTGAAGTTGTAAACCCATTTGTCCCCTGCCTTGCCTCCGAAGAAACCACTTTTGCTTAGGTATAACTCATCAATGAGATTCGGCTTCTTTGGTGAATCAGGGAATATAAAACCTTGAGCCCTCAGGATCTTGGTGACTATCCAACCGTTCTGAAGTCTTCTTGCTCCTTGCTTCTTGCGGTCGCATCATACATTGTGCCGATAAGTGAGCATTTGAATGGCAAAGAATGCACCCAATGATGGTACATGCAGCGGCCCTTGGAACTCTTTCTTGTTCTTCATTTGAGTGATGAACGGCTTCAGTCCGAGTCCCAATAGTTCAAGCTCGGCCGTGTGAAGAACACCAGGGTTAAAGGTCGAGAAGAATGTTGATGCTAGGACGCGGTTTGTGTATCTGATCGCGGTTCTTGCCTCCGAGGTAGGGTCCAAAAGATATCGTTTCCCACAAGGCGGCCAACTCATCACGAGGGTACACAAACTTGTCAAGCGAGCTTCCATTCCTTTCAAACCCAAAGATTTCATCAAGCTCCTTGAAACTGACCTTGTAGTGCACGCTATCCATTTCAAACTCAATGTGGCCGAATCCTTTGCCATGTAAACGCTTTGGATCTCTCTTGGGGTAGATGATGACCTCCAAGGTTGCAAGAAACTGCTGTGTAATCCCTTCATAGGCAACATCGCTCATCTCAAAGAACTTTGCCAAGCCCATATTCTCAAAAATGAGGGTCACGTCATCAAGTATCTCGAGTTTCTTCAGCAACTCCAAGTCAGGGAATCGACCTTGAGCCACTCTGATTGAGTTAAAGTGGTCCAAGTATTCCTCAGTGGTTGGGAAGTGCTCATCCTCGGGCTCGGCCTTTGGTTCTTTTTTGGACTTTTTGTCACCGTTGTCCTACATAAGGGACTAAGGCTCCGGGCTCGTCGTCATCAGATCCCACAGCTGCCTTCTTCCCGTTCCTCTTTGACTCGAGAGCTGGTGCCAGAGTGAGCTCAGTATTTCTTGCTCGTTTGGGGGTTGGCTCGTCATCGGGTCGCATCGAGGGTTTCTTGCTGGTCTCTCCACTACTTGGCACGGCAACGGCTTTACCTTCAAAACTCTCTTCTGGCCCGCACTTCTGTTTGTCTCGTGGGTAGGAACGGTTCGGTCTCCGGTCATCTGCAAGGGAGATTCTCAAAGAAACCGTCAGAGCCAAGTATATCGTTAAGCACATGTATCTCAAGATTGGCAAGTACAAAACTTTGTCTCTAGCAGAACTGATATTCATAGCTTTTTCAAACATCAAGTAAAGTAAGAACAAGCCAGAACAACCGATTAGAGACAAGTTATCTAGACATTTCAGCTCAAACACACAAATCATCATTAAGACCAATTCCAAGCGCATTTTCTCAAGAATTTTAAAAACTCAAGAATAAGTGATTTTAAATGCAAAGACCGGTTTTTCGTGTGTTGTCTACCCTGGTGGAATTTACAAAATTGTTCCCAAAGGCCGATATACTCTAAAAGAATCGATTCCACATTTTACAAACATTTAAGCTCGCAAAGAATGAAGGAAAAAGATGAGTTCTTTAAGATGCAAATACCTTTGGGAATGCAAGATTTAAGCTGAACGAGATGCTTATGCAGAGTAGACAACACCCAAACGAGTCTAGAACGCTTGGAATCACGCAAAATGAACGAGAAATGAGTGAGTTGTGTTCGTGAAATGCAGAGAAAAGAGTATAGAGGGCAAACTCTGCGTTTTGGCCAAGTATGGAGGTCGGTATGGGCTGGAGCGCGCTTTCCAGCTGGCATTTGGACTGTTGTGGGACTGGTCCCCCTTCTGCTCCAGCTCCAGCCGTTGACCACGCCAAAAACTACTTTGACCGAGTGTTCAAATTCAAAATGCCGCGCAACCCTTCAAATGGACGCGGTATGGGGATGACGTGGGCTGTACGGACCAAGCCAAATTTTCTCGTGTTACTCTGAGCTGCCTCGACTTGTTCCACCCCGAGGGTACCAAGCCGAGTTGTCTGAGCCCATGCCAACGAGTAAATCCCCATAGCTTTCACGTCTTTTCTTTGGACCTCGCAAAGCCTCTTCTTCGTTCTAAGTGTTTCATGTGTTCTTGCTTTTGATCATTTCTTGAAACCGAGTGCCTCGGCACGCTCCACCACGAGGGCATCATGCCGAGGTCACTTGTTTTTAGCAAAGAATACATGAGGCTTGGGGGTTTAAACAGGCTGGCCTTGGTGTAAACTGGTCGCGGCCTCGGATCAAGGTTTTTGACCGTTTTAAGTGAACATCGCCCCTCGGTATACTTATACCGAGGTGTTTACACCGTGAGCCTCTCCCACACTTAGTTATTTTACCATAGCACTTCTCAGACACGACCATGATGAAATTAAGTCGAGGAATCTAGCTGAGGTTCTCAAGCTTTCACTCGGTAAAAGATGACCATGGTATGAATATACCGAGGGTCGATACCGAAGCTATGTATGCTCTTTGACTTAATTCATCAGGCCGTGTCTTTTTCAAGCTTTCTCTCACTTTCACCCTCAAGGTTCACTGTCTAACTCCTGAAACACTTAACAAACCCTTCAAAAAGCTTCAAATAAAAAGAAAAAGAAGATGAAAAACAAAATATGTACATGGATAAGCTTGGGGTGTCTCCCAAGAGCACTTTGTTTAACGTCGCTAAGTTTGACTTTTCATACCTTTTCAGGCTGATTCCGGTTCAAGTAGAGGAACTGAGGTAGCTCCCTCCCTTGTTTCTGATGCCAAGTAATGCTTTACCCTCCGGCCGTTTACCACAAAGCCTTGTCCATCTTTTCCTTTCAAAACCAAGGCTCCATAGGGTCTTACTTCAAGAATCGTGAACGGACCGGACCACCTAGACCTCAGCTTTCCAGGGAACAGCTTGAGTCTTGAGTTAAACAACAGAACTTGGTCCCCTTCTTTGAACTCTCTCTTGTGTATCTTCTTGTCATGGAGCGCCTTGGTTCTTTCTTTGTAGATCTTAGAGCTCTCGAAAGCATCTAACCGGATCTCCTCAAGCTCATAAAGCTGTAAAACCCTTTTCTCTTGTGCGGTCTTGATGTCAAAGTTCAGAAGTTTCACTGCCCACAAGGCTTTGTATTCCAACTCAACCGGTAGATGACAGCTCTTCCCATAAAGCAAGTTAAACGGTGAGGTTCCAATAGGGGTTTTGTAGGCGATTCTGTAAGCCCACAGAGCATCATCAAGTTTCTTGCTCAAATCTTTCCTGGATGAGTTCACGGTCCTTTCCAAAATGGCCTTTATCTGACGGTTGGAAACCTCCACTTGGCCGCTGGTTTGCGGATGATAAGGGGTGGCCACCTTGTGCTTTACTCCGTGCTTCTTCAAAAGACTCTCAAGAGTCTTGTTGATGAAATGGCTTCCCCCATCACTGATGACTACTATTGGTACTCCAAACCGTGGGAAGATGATACTCTTGAAGAGTTTTACCACCACTTTGAATCGTAGGTCGGAGATGCAACTGCTTCAACCCATTTACTCACATAATCCACTGCTACAAGGATATATTGATTCCCCATATGAGCTTACAAAGGGACCCATGAAGTCAATGCCCCAACAGTCGAAGACTTCTACTTCAAAGATTGGGTTTTGGGGCATTTCATTCCTTTTGGGGCAGAATGCTAAAGGTAAAAGGCAACCTATGCATACAAGGGCAAGGACTCATCCCACCCCACACTCTACTCAAAGTTTCCTCACTTGCTTACTTTTCACACTCCTTCTTCTCTCACTAGGGGATTTACATTTCATTTTCACACTCAAGTCTTGGAGTTAAAACTTTACACAGCTCTTTTCTCACTTCTTCTTGTAATCTCTAGCCTCTTTTTCTTTCTCTTTAGAATATTTGAGCTCATTGGCTTCTTTTCTTTTCCTTTCACTTAGAGGCTAGACTCTTTCTTTCCAAAACACTAGAGCTCACTTTCTTTGACTCAAAACTCCAAGACTGATTTCTTTTCTTTTTCTATCCCCTAGTTCTCACCTTTCTCCTTTTTCCACTCACCAACAAGTATTCCCCCACACTTAGATCTTGCCAAATCTCTCAGCTCCTTGATGATGGAACATAACACTCAATGAGACTTGCCCTTGTCGCCCTAAACCTAACACTTTCTGCTAAGTTTGGTCCAAGGTGGCCTCTCAATCACACACAAACAATTGGCTTGAAAGAAGGATGGGTTCAGGGTGAGGTAACACTGATCCAAATGTGGATTCAGCTATTTGAGCTAAGGAAGAAGATGGTAAAAACAGGATTCTAGCTCAAATATGTATATTGGTATCCACAAGCTTATCCAAACAATGCACCAAATGATAGTTTCAAGTCAAGTTCAGGGTTTTCACTTAGTAGAGTTGAGTTCAACTTGCTTCTCAGATTCATATCATTTCAAGCCTTGCAAGCACAGAAATCATTTCACAAGCATATTTGGTCCAAATTCTCAAAGTGATGTACTCTCAAGGAAAAAACCTATCATTACTCTCAGCAAGATGCAACCTATATGATGCAAGCTAGACTCAGTCCTAAAATGTGAATGGAGCTCCATGAACATTTTTTTGTGAAAATTTTCGAGATTTTTTGATTTTTTTTTTATGGTTTTTATATGCACTTAGATGCAACTTTATGAATGCATGCAAGAATGTGACTCAAGACTCAAAGTAGAAAAAAAGAATCAGAAAACAAGATTAGTAAAAGATGAAACTCCTCCCCCACACTTAAATAACACAGTCCCTTGTGTTATAGAAGCATGAAGGAGAAGTACAAAGCAAAAATGACAAAGTGCAAGAGAAAAATAAGCTAACTACAAGCATATATACAGAGAACGGAGTGTTGCCTGGTCAAGGGCTGAGTGATGGGGCTGGAGACCCCATGTCATAGGACGGGTTGGAAGACTGGTCTGATGGCAATTTCATTGCTGCTCTCTTGGCCTTGAGCTCATCTTCATCCGAGTCTTGTCCATGCGGCTCATCAAAGCTCCTGAGTGGTTCACCTTGGTGAGAGCTTTCACCAACTTCTCCCCTTTGGAACCTCTCCAACTTAGCATTGAGCTTTTTTATCTTTGTACCCATCTTCTTGACTGTCTCAACCAGAGTAGAAACTGTACCAACCAACTTCTTTATGTTCTTGTCTTGCCAGCGGTTCCATCTTCTCAAGCTCTTTGTGCGGTAATGAGCAGCTGTTGTGGCATCATCAGGCATCTTGCCATCATAAGAAGAGAAATTGTATCTTTTGCTCCCATAGATAGAGTTTTGATTAGCAGCTCCATCACCAGGAGCATCACCTGCTGCTTGAGACTTGGTGGTTTTCTTTCTCAGCTGTTGAATTGGTGGGAAAATCTCAGGGTTGTAATGCAACTCCTTGGTGATATAGAACATGATGTTCTTTCTCTCTGAAAGGGAAATGAGTGATGGGTTTGGTAGCAAGACTTTGACCTTTACTTCCCCAAGTGTGAGATTATAGGCATAAGAATTTCCCACAACTCCTTCAATGAACTTTGTCTTGGCAAGATGCAACTGATCCATGATAGGAGTGATCAGGCCTCCTATGCGCATTGAAGGGTTCTTGCAGGTGGTGGTGAGAGCCCATTTCCTTAGGTGAAGGAAGTTCTTGATGAGAAGAGATGCCATTGTTGGCCCTCAACTGTCTCCATAGAATGACTGTCCATTGAAGAACTCAGGAACATAGCACCTAATACCCTCACCAATCAGCATCAACTCTTCATCATAAAGATGGCTAAACTCAGCTTTGCCATAAAATGTCTGAGCAATCACCTTGTGTACCATCCTCAGCACTGGATTTCTGATGTCCGCTGCCTTAGCTACACCAGTCTTGTAACTGCCATTACCAATTGAATCCCAGAGTTCTCTCTTTTCATTCCTAGGGTACCTGGCGGAATATTTCCCTTCAATCTTGAACCCAAAATCACTCACAGACTTCTCTGAAAGTCAAGTGATCCAAAACCATCTTCAAAATCAGCGGGTCCATCATTATTATAAAAGTTTACTTGCAAAGATGCAAGAAACTGGCAAGTCAGCTCTTTGTAAGACTCATGAGTCACCTCCATGATGTTCCCCAGACCAATGTTGTCAAGCACAGCTCTCACGTCTTCATAAATACCCATCTTTCTCAACATCTCAACATCAGGGTACATTGTTCCTTCATGAGACACAGCTTGAAGTTTCTTGAGGTAGTCATTGTATGAAGCCTGGGAGCGATTCAAGGAGTATGAGAGAGACTGCCCTCATCATGGTTTCTCTGGAGCAAAACTGCTAAGCATCTTCTACAGAGGACTTCAGCAAAAGTATCAACTTTCTCTTGACACTGCCAGCAATGGAGATTTCAGTTCAAAAACCATACCACAAGGGAGAGCACTCATCAAAAATCTGGCTGTAGCTAACTGCAACAACAACCCTGAGTATGACAGATCAAAGAAGACTATCACTAGTCATGAATCAAGGGATATTGCTGAGCTAAAAAGCATGGTAAGTCAACTTCTTAAGTCTCAAAACAAGAATATACATGCTTGTGATATTGCTGTAGGAAATGAAGAAGGTGGAAGATATGAAGAAGATGGCATGTACCAAGAGGAAGAAATCAATTTTATGGGAGCCCAGGCATATCATAATCGATTTAGTCCAGCTTTCAACAACAACTTTAGGAACTCTTGTGCCAACTTCAACAATCTCTCTTACAGAAATCAAGGAGCCGAAAATCAACCAGGAGTTTTACCAGGAAGAGTAGAAGAAAACCCAAAGAAGTTCTGCAATGCTATGACAACAATTTTAGAGGAAGAACTTTTCGCAGACTCTAAGGGGAGATTGACACCTGAACCTCTCATAAAGGACTCTGAAACCGAGCATGAGAGAAGCCAAGTCATTCCAGTTAAGTTATCCAAACGCTTACCTGACCAAAGAATCAAAAAGTCTAAGGATCCAGGGCGTTTCTCATTCACCTGTTCAATATTTGTAATTGAAATTTTAGATTGTTTATGTGATTCTGGTGCTAATGTGAATGTCATGTCAAAATCTATTGCTGAGAAACTTGGTATAGGCACATTAGTCCCATCTCCAGTAAGGATAATCTTTGGTGATTCATCTCAAAACAGAACAGAAGGAATGATCCAGGATTTGCCACTGATCATTGGAAACAAAACAATTCCAGCCGATTTTTAAGTCTTGGAGATGGACAAGGACAAAGATAGACCTTTGATATTTGGTTGCCCATACTTAGCTACTGTAGGTGCTGTTATTGACCATGCAAATCGGTGTTTAGTTTTCTTAAATGTGGACAGGAGAAAATTCTATAAGACCACACCAGACCCAGCTCCAAATCAAAAAGACAAGGACAAGGAGAAGGTGTTGGAGGACAAGAAGGAACTAAAAACACTTGCATCTAGGCAATTTGGGAACATCAAGATAGTGGTGCCACCAGACATCAGCAAGGAAAAGGAGAAAAATCTTGAAGGAGTTGTTGAGAAGTAAAATATGTCCTCAAGGATGCAAAAATCCTCAAGAAAGGAAAAGAGATTGTGATTCAAGATGAAGGAAATCCAAAGTTCAGGCTAAGAAGGGCCACAAAGACTCTTAATTCAAGGAGTCAAGTCTCTTCCTCTCCATCCTAATCCTGTCAAGAGTCTAGCTAAAAGACTTTAAACAAAAGCCCTTAATGGGAGGCAACCCCATTGGTATGGTTTTCTTTTCTTTTTATTTCTTTTCTATTTGATTTACTTTCTTTCTATGCATTTCAGGCTTTCATAAAACCCAAAAAAAACCAAAAACATTAAAAAAAAAACCAGAAAATACAAAAAGATAGGAGGAGAAAGCAGGAAAACGGGAGAAACCGGGAACTCCCGTAAGGATTTGCCCCATCTCCAGTAAGGATAATTTTTGGTGATTCATCTCAAAAGAGAACAGAAGGAATGATCCAGGATTTGCCAGTGATCATTGGAAACAAAACAATTCCAGCCGATTTTTAAGTCTTGGAGATGGACAAGGACAAAGACAAACCTTTGATATTTGGTCGCCCATACTTAGCTACTGTAGGTGCTGTTATTGACCATGCAAATCGCTGTTTAGTTTTCTTAAATGTGGACAGGAGAAAATTTTATAAGACCACACCAGACCCAGCTCCAAATCAAAAAGACAAGGACAAGGAGAAGGTGTTGGAGGACAAGAAGGAACTAAAAACACTTGCATCTAGGCAATTTGGGAACATCAAGATAGTGGTGCCACCAGACATCAGCAAGGAAAAGGAGAAAAATCTTGAAGGAATTGTTGAGAAGACAAAATATGTCCTCAAGGATGCAAAAATCCTCAAGAAAGGAAAAGAGATTGTGATTCAAGATGAAGGAAATCCAAAGTTCAGGCTAAGAAGGGCCACAAGGACTCTTAATTCAAGGAGTCCTGTCTCTTCCTCTCCATCCTAATCTTGCCAAGAGTCTAGCTAAAAGACTTTAAACAAAAGCCCTTAATGGGAGGCAACCCCATTGGTATGGTTTTCTTTTCTTTTTATTTCTTTTCTATTTGATTTCTTTTCTTTTTATGCATTTCAGGCTTTCATAAAACCCAAAACAACCAAAAACATTAAAAAAAAAACAGAAAATACAAAAAGATAGGAGGCGAAAGCAGGAAAGGGGAGAAACCGGGAACTCCTGTAAGCATTTGCCGCGGCCGCAATCAGTCCAGCCGTGGCCGAAACACCATTTACCGCGGCCCGCACAATTTAGCCACGGCCCGACTCAAGTTTACCGTGGGCGCGCACACCTGGCCCGCGGCCGGCTCTGTTTTGGCTCCCAGGCGATTTTTCCCTGTTTCCCGTAAACCGGAACTTCAATTCCCCGTTTTATTACGGGATTTAACCGGGAAGTTCCCGAAGCATAATTTCTGTGTTAAACACGCCAGGTAAGTCTTCTAAACTTTTCAAAATAAATTTTTTCTTTGGAAAAACAACTTTTTAAATGAAAAAGAGGATTTAAAAGATCAAAAAGGTCTTTTCTCTTCATATTCCCCAACAAGCTTGGAGATCTAGAGAAAAAGATAAATTTCAAACTTGTCAAATCCTTTGCAAATTTTCGAACATATCTCACTCTTTTTCAAAGGAGATTTCAAATCTAGCATCACATAACACTTTCATCAAGGTATGAGCTCAAATTTCTCACTTTTTCTTAAGAACTCAGATTTAGGGTTTTCTTAGAATGAGTAGAAATTCACCTTGCGATGATTGGAAACTGTCTTTGGACTTAAGGCTAGACTACTGGGTAGTTTAATTGCATGATTAAACACTTAGACCATAGAGATTTGAAATTTTCGAAAATCTGAGATTTGAACTTTGAGAAAATCAAGATTTGGAGATCTGTTTGGTTCAGCTTTGCAAATCTGGATTGTTTGGTTCTTGTTGATAGAAAACTAGATTAGATTACATGTGAGTGAGCATAAAACATCATCCTGATTTAGAAATCTCATGTGTTGAACATCAGTATATCGAACTTGGCCAGAAATTCTCAGATTTTGTAATGTTTGATGCACTTACAGCTTGTTTGTCATGATAATGTGTTTGTGATATCTCTATTAACACCTTGTTCATAAAAATCGATACCAAAGCAGCTGATTTATCCTTTGTCTCGAGAATCTCGTTTTTGCAGGTCATGGATCTCTCTCAGGTTCGACTGATTCGAACCAAGAAGAGCCCTCATGCGAAAAAGCCCCATTCGCAGGAGACATATGATGCATTGAACGAGACACAACTGAGTGAAGTTGAGCCTCTATGCACCTTCATTACCGCGCAAAGAAGAATCTTTTCAGGAAAGATTGAGCAGACCTCCACTCAGCTATCTTTCCTAAGAAGGGTCAAGCCTTCCTCTAAGCCGAAAGTGAAGTTTGTTGGTAAAGCCATAGACCCAGACATCGATTACTTGGCACAGCTTGAGATGCTGAAGATCAAGCCAACTCCAGCAATCGACTACTCAACTCTTGAGATGCTTGGAATCAGAGAAGATGTGATATGGTATCTTGATAGGTTTGGAATGAGATCATTCATGGAGCAGAACTTTCAGACCTATGAGAACCACACCAAGGAGTTCCTTGCATTAGCAACTTTGAGCTACAAGAAGAGAGCTACTCTAGAGCTCTAGATGGCACACTCTCCTTCTCTATTGGAGGTTATCCTTACCATCTTACCATCTTAGAGATATGTGATGCTTTGAAGTTGCCTTATTGTGATGAGATTGCATTGGAGAAGGATCCAGATAAGGATCTTTGGAAGCTGATAGGTTATGGAGTTTACGACAAAGGAAGGTCTAAGGCATCATTACTCTCTCATCCTGCCGTTCGCTATGTTCATAAGCTTCTAGCACACACTGTGTTTTCACGAGCCAATCAAGCGAATGTCCTTAAGCCAGAGTTGGTGACACTACAGCTACCATTCGCAGATCACCCCAGGTTTCCTTGCTTTGCTTGTATCATTGCATTGAACCTAGTGAAGGTTAAGCATGAAATGCTTACATCTGATTGTCAGGACTACTCACCAGCTTTTGGGAGCATCATCACTTCGCTTATGATAGCAGCAGGAGTTGATTTTTCAGCTGAGACACCTCTTAGAGAGGATTGGTTTGATATTTCTCAGTTCTCTAGAGACAGGACTATCACCAAGGCCAAGATGGACCAAATTGGATTTGCTTACAAGTTCTCCACTAGTTCCACCGAGTACAGGGTATTACTACCATCGGATTCTATGCCCCGTCTCCGAGATGGTTCAGACCCAAGATGGAAACCAGAGACCAGCGACTTCCTACCATCTTTGCCACTCTTACCTCTGACCATGAAGCAATTTCTGGCTGCAAAAGCCAAGAGAGAGGTAGCTGCAAACAGCAGGAGACTACAGCCTGCACCATCCACATTCAAAGCCAGTTCTTCTTATTTCAGAGCATCCACTAGGAGTGATGCAGACTTTGCAGCTTTGAAGAAGAAGCTTGACCAGCAAGAGAAGATCAACAGGTGCATGAAGAGACTACTGAAGATCCGCCGGTCAGATGACTCCTCATCCACAGAGACAAATGACAGCCATGAGACATAGGCGCCTATCCATCACCACATCATGCCCACGGTTCTATCCGCATTTTCTTTTCTTTTATTTTAGACTCTTTTGCTTTTATTTTACCATCTTCTCACCAACGTTTTCACATTGGGGACAATGTGATTTAAGTCTGGGGGAGGATGTCTATCCGTACTAATCTATTTTTCTTTGTTTGTTATCTTTTTCTGTAGTTTTTAAATTTTTCTATGCTTATTAAAAGACCTTGAGTATTTTTAAGCAATGTTTGACACAAAACTATGATGAGTAAGACTCATGTGCTTCTAGACTTTTCATGCTAGTATCTTTTGTGGTTAGTACTAGACTAGGCGTTAGCTAGAGTACTTGAACTACGAACTCCCACCAGAGGATTTCTATTCATGGAGATTTATCCTGACAGGATAGACTTGCTTATTTTACTTGAAAATAATTCTGACATCTAATTTTCTCGTCTTTGGTTTTAGCAGGCATCATGATTCACATCTAGGACATCTTTACATCAGTATTACCACTCTTTGTTGTCCTTGATGGCCAGTTCATCTTTAGCTGGTACCACACCCTTTACCCAAACCTTATGTTTAAACCTCATGCTTTCTCTCTATAGTTTATATCGACAGATATGTGCAAAAACGCCGGAGAGGGCGGAACAACATGGTTTTTAGTCACTCAAGAGAAGGACTGAGGAAATTTGGGAAAGAGGAGTATCACAATCCTATCAAGCTTAATGGTGCCTCAAAAAGCTCATTCATAAAGGTAAATTTCCTGCTCCTAGACGCCCAAGACTTGGAGAAACACTATAAATACTCATTTCTAGGTCATTTGTAAGAGAGCCTCTTTCTTCTCTTTGAGAGAGAACTCATTCATAGTTTTAGGTTTTATTTTTATGCATCTGTAGAAGCTTTTTATCACCATACTGTCTTCAATAAGAGAAGTTTTTCTGCAACTTTGTTTCTTTTACTTTTCTTCTTCTTAGTTCTAAACCGATGATGATGTCTACCTCAGCCATGTCTGAGTAGTCACCTAGTTGGGTGAAAGGGTAATCCAAAGGGATCCCATGTTCGAATGACATCTAGGTTTTTAGGAAAAAAGGATTTCGATTTTTAATATTGTTCTCCCATTCATCCAATTCTCAAAGCGGTAATTCTGGATTGATCACCCAGAATCCGATCCTATGTTTAATCCGAGCCACGAGAGTGTTGTATCTGGGTTGCCTGAACCGGATCTTATGAAAATCTCTGTCGTAGGAGACGAAAGCTACCTACGGAGGATACGTAAGCAGAGATGGATTCCGATCTACAAAGCATGATCTTGTTCTGGCATGAGAGCGAGAGTTAATTGCCATGAACAAGTGATTAGATGATTAGGGTGACGAGAGTTGGCTAATCTTACATGTGTCTATCCTAGTTTCAGAGTCATAGAAAATCCTTGCCTAAATTCCTTGTGTTTTAGAACATGAACCCTAAAGATGAACTTTGAACCCAGCGCTTTTTACTTACTGTTTTTCAACAGATTTTTACTTAAAGCTCTTTTTAATTCTCTGCATAATTAGATTTAGTGACAAACCAAAACACCTCTTTATTAGATAGGGTTTACGATTGTTTTTAGCATCAGTTAGGAGTCCTCAACACACAAATCTCTGTGGATTCAATTCCTAAGTACTACTGCGTTTGCTGTGCACTTGCAGCTTGTCTAGGGTAAAACTTGTATTGCCCACTGCACTCACATCACAAGCCTGAGTCGCAAAGCCATGAAACTAGTCTTGTGTGCCTAAACTCCTTCAGCCTTAACTGCATGCCTATCTCGGACTCTTCAGCAAACATATGTGCTGTTCAGGTCTTCTCCTCTTCAACTCGCACAACCAAGACGCATTTTGGAGAAGATATGTGTGCGAGTTGGTCTTGTTCAGCACCAAGTCACACACCCAAGTCGCACAAGTCTGGGAGCAAGATCTTGGGAGTTAAAACCTTGTAGATTAAGCCGCACTCCCTTCTTGGTCTTAACCGCAAACATATGTGCGGTTCAGGTACTTTTGCTCTCTAACTCGCATACTCATATAGTACAGGACTTGAAGCATGTGTGCGAGTTGGTCTCCTTCACTCCCAAGGCTGATATGTCTATATTTTACATCATTTAGAGTGCATTTTAGAGTCCTCATCATGTGTTTTCCCATGTAAATTGAGTCTCTAGGCATGAAAATAGGATTTAGGGCTTGCATTAGGTCCCAAAGAGTTTTGCATGTTTTGAAGTCTTTATCAGGTGCTTTGGGAGTCATTTGGAGCTTAAGAAGAGGAGCAGAGAAGAAGACGGTGAAGAAAAGGGTCAAAAATGGTGAAAACCGGTTGGAGAAATTTCTCGGCCAAATCGCGTACCGGACGGACAGAAACCTCGGTCAAAATCCTTACCGATCGCTCATTACCGGCCAAAATCCTTACCGATCGTTCAACCTCGACCAGAAAGCTTACCGATCGCTCAGCACTGACCAAAATCCGTACCGATCGACCAAAGTCAGCCTGGGTCGAAGATCAGGCGTGAATACCGCGGGTTGAGTTTTGTCCGAGGCGAAGGAATTTTTACGACCAAAAAGCTTACCGCGGTACACAGCCCTCGGTCATTTTCCTTACCGCGGGAAGCTTTTCTCGACCAAAATCTGTCCTTGTCCGCGCGTCTCAAAGATCTGCAATCCGGGGAACCTTCCGGTCCGAACCAGTTGGCGGGGTCTTCAGCAAAGTTGGAGATAATCAAACAAAGATCCCAGAACAGTTGGAACCATCCAATTCGGACCCGTGGGGAGAAAGATACAGCTTCCGGAAGATGCACCAACATTACGCGCATCCGAGAACCGAACGGCGGAGCACAAAGATCACGGCGGACGGAACCTTTCCGGACCGAACCAGCTTGCCCGGTCTTCATCAAAGTTTGAGATCTGTGAAAGACCTTTTCAAGAAAGTTGGGGTCGCTCAATCCGGACGAGTGGTTTGAAAGATAAAGTCTCCAGAGTTCACATCGGTCCAAACAGCTTATTTTCCGGTGATTCCAATGCGGTTCAAAGATGTGAAATCCAGGAAGCCTTCTACTTCCCAAGCTCCGACGCTTTCTTCATCAAAGTTCGAGCTTATTGAGTCATCTTGACTATGGGACTGGTCTCAGTACATTTGGAGTCGTGGGTTGAAAGTTACTGCTTCCGGAAGGCGACATGGTCAATACGAGCCCAAATATGTTGCGATACGCGCTAAGTGTTTTCTCAGGGCTCGGCATCATTACCTCGACATCGGCCAAGTCAAGGCTCATATTTTGGGGGTATTCTGAACTAGGCCTCGTGCTGACACGTCGGCACGTTGGAATCAAGGCATGCACACGTAAGAAATGAAGCTGGAAACAACTAAGTGTTGAACGTGCACCTCGGTGTGGCGACCTCGGCGTGCATGCCGGACCCTGTTCGCCCAAACCCCTCGACTACCAAGCGCCTCGGCATTTCATGCCGAGGTCCATTGTCACGAACCCAGAATCAAGAACAAAGCTGCCCAAGAACACACAAGTGAAGATGGATCAAAGACTAGGGTTCATGCATGTTCTTGACGTGTTCTTCACGAGATCTTCATTTGGATCTGGACTCACGTGCACTCCTCGACATGAAGACCTCGGCTTCACTCTCCGACACACCGTGGCACTCACCCATCAACCCAAGAACGCGGTTCAGTACCCGGTTTGTTCCGGGCTGACCCGCGACACGTTACCTTTGCTATATATACATTTTGAGACTAAAAACCTAATCATCTTATCTCTTATCTGTTTTTAGCTTTAAGAACTTGCCTCTTTGGTGAAACTTGATCATTCTAATCCGATATCTCGTTTTTGCATGAGAAATCTTGTTCTTTCTTTATTTCTTTTATCATCTAACATTAAACTCCTCATCATGACCAGCTACACGTCTTGCAAAGGACTCAGGGAGCTCGTTATGATTAGTGAGTAGTCGTTTAAGCGGCTTTAGATGAGTAGATTAGGGTGCTTTCAAGGTAGATTAGTGGGTTTAGGTGTCTAGTCTTGCATGTTTCATTCTTTAACCGACGAGATCTCTAGGCTGGATCCAAGCACATCACTTGAGGTTCAGATCTGAGACATATCTCGCATCAAAAGTGTTTGTAGAAATGTCTGAACCACTCGGTTAAGGGTTTAAGAGTCTTTCATCGCGAGAGTGATAGTTTGTTCTCTTAAATGACATTTTTGAACTGATTCTTATTGCTGATTGATTCGATGCTTCTCAAAAGACATTTTTGGTATGAAGGAGGATCAATTTAGATGCTTAATACTTTCATGAGAAGATTAACATGCCTTGAGTTCAAAGTTAAATGAAACCGCTTGACGCTTTGATTCATTAACCCACTAGTTGAACTTGGGAGCACCCGAGTCAAGTGTCTCGTCTAAAGTCTCTTGCTTTATTACATATTATCATCATCTGAATCGCTTAGTTATCATTTGCATCTTTGCTTTGTTTGATTCTCATCATTTACTTTACTTACATTCTTAATCGTTGTTATTTAGCTTAGTAAAACCTTCACCTTTTTATCTTGACTTAAATAAACAAACAACATAGACTAGTGTCTCGTTGACAAGTCTGGATTGACACCTCTTAGTACTACTTTGACAAGGGGATTGATAGCCCTGAGACCTAAAAAGTCCTAACTCGGTCTGATCTGCGAACACATGTGCTACTCGGTTTCATCTTGGCCAACCTGCATGCCCAGGTCGCACAGCTTGGGGACTTAGCATATTCTCAGCTCGGAAATATTTACCCATGCTCAGGGTTGCCGTACCTTCACATCTCCACTCACAGCTCAATTCCAGACTTCAATCTCTAAGTGATGTGAGTTAACCAAGTCGCAGAACCGTATCACACAATCCAAGTCTTCTCAAACCACTTTGCATTCGGGGCAGCATAACTTCCAGGATATGGACCCAAATGGCTTGATTCAAATTCCATTGGAAAGATGACTCAAACATCTCGAAGCGAAGAAACCATTGGCTCTTGGGGAGTGGAAGGTTCCCCGGACGGCTCATCTCTGCAGTCCATTGAAACGATAAAAAAAAGCTCTTGGATCAGTATTTACTTCGGAGACCGTATCTTTCAGCACATAGCTCCAGACCGGATCATCTAAGATGGTATGGAAAGAGAACTCACCGACCTTGAATATTGATGAAGGCCCCGGCAACTAAATCTAACTGGAAAAGCATCGTCCCACGCAATCTTTATGACTCATCGGATCGGTCTTAAAACTGTTGCTAGACAGGTGTGTCTTCCGGTGAGCTTAACTCTCAGCTCACGACTCCAACTCCAATGATTCCACCTGTTCTGGAACCGCAACTGAATCCTCTACAACTTTCATGAAGACCTCGGCAACTTTCCCGGATTGGAAATCTTTAACTTGTATTGGCATAAACTGGTCTTAGCCGAGGGCTCATGAACCGCGGGAAGCTTTTTGGCCGAGGTTCCTGTTCTGCGGTGAGCTTTATATCCGAAAAAATCCAACCCGTCTCGGCATAAAACTCAGCTGATTCTGCACTCGATCCGACACAGCTTTTATCTGACCAAAACTTCACCCGGTAAGCAATTTGGCCGATACTTCTGCGAACCAGGCACAAACATCACCGATAAAACTTCTTCCACCCGGTACATGTTTTGGTCGATGAAAAGCTTCCCGGTAAGCGTTTTTAGCCGGTAAAATGCTTCTGCCGGTACATGTATATTTGGAATGAAATATACAACCTATATGATGTAAATTATGAACATATCAACTCCCCCACACTTGTCCTTTGTTTGTCCTTAAGCAAAAAGAACAACTGAGAGAAAGAAGTTGAATGCATTAAGAGTTCATATTCCTTAATGAGAGAGTGTATCACTAAAAGAGTTCAAGGCTCGTTGTCCTAGTTGCTAATTCTAAGATGCAGTTCAAACAAGATTACTCACAAAACTTTTGCCATACTCATCATAAAATGAATCAAGCTCAAGCTTAAGCTTTCACAAACAGCCATAGTTCCTACCTTTTGACATTCATTAAAGCTCATGTGGATCATGCTTATGCAAATCAAATTAACTCATTTGGCTAGGGGATGAGGCTATGAGACAAAGATGATCTCAATCAAAGCTTATGGGTTCAATGCAGCTCAAGGGATCACTCAAGAAGGAATAAACTTTAACAGAAGTCTAAGGGTAAAAGGCAACTGATGCATACAAGAGCAGATTCCCATCTACCCAATGCCCCAAGTTGGTCTTTCACCTTAACTCTACACCCATGAAGAACACATCTAGGCTACCCTTCTATTAAGGCATTCATTGCCTCATCAACCCACTTCTCACTTCACTTTAATTTTTTCCTCACCAGGGGACTCATCTTTTCATTCTCAAACTCAGGCTTTGGGGTCTAAACCTTTCAAATAGCTCTTTCTCACATAGCATTGTCTAGCCTCTTTTCTTTTCTCTTTAAACACTTTAGCCTTTTTGGCTTCTTTTCTTTTCTTTTCACTTAGAGGCTAGACTTTACTTTTCAAAACACAAGAGCTTTCTTTCTTTAACCAACAGACCCCAAACCTATTTCTTTTCTTTTCCATCCCCTGGTTCTCATCTCAAACTCTCTCTTTTCCACTCAGTGTTTCCCAAGACCCCTTCCTAACCTACTCTAGACATATGATGCAGAGCTAGATCTAAACTCTACTCTTGTCGCCCTAAAACCAACACTTTCTGTCAAGATTGTTCAGAAAAAGGCCTCACATCATCTCTCACTAAAGTGTTTCAGGCTTCAAGGAAGTTTTGGTTCAAGGAAGGAAACTGTCTCCCAAGAGCACTTTGTTTTAAGTCACTAAGTTTGACTTTTCATACTCTTTTCTTTTCTTAGTGAGTGAGAGGAGGAGCTTTGATTCTCCTTGTCGTGTCCATGAATTCAAGCATTAGGTCCCTGTTCATCAGCTCTTGAACACCAGATGACCCTTTGTCTATGAGCTCTTGTGTTAGGATTGCCCTGACTTTTGCAAAAGGTTTTGATCCTCCAATGCCTTTAACCTTGTATTCCACAGCTCCACCATCAAACTTCCATGGAGTGAGAGTTAAGACTTGAGAAGAGGACCCAAGAGTGAATGATTTGGTGCTTGTTGGGTTCTTGTCTTGAGACCCTGAACCATTGCTTTTGTTGTTGCTGACCTCCTTCTCACTTGGTATAGGAGAAAAACATTCCAAGCAAGCTTCATCATCACTAAAGAAATCTCCTTCAAACTTAAGATCAGGTCTTACTAAGGATTCTTTCTTATTCTCAACAGATGCAAGGGGTTGAGCTTCTTCTATAGTTCCAATACTCCCCACATACTTCATCTCATAGGGTTTCAACTCATCAGAATCATCAGATATAACCCCACAAAATCCAGCAAGAGGAGGTTTAAGGGGATAAGATACTTCATCATCTACCTTAGTAAGCACCACTCTTTGAGTATCAAAGTCCATCCTTGCTCATGTGGTGTTCAGAAATGGAGTTCGAAGCAGAAGAGGAAGCTCTTTGGTCTTTTTCATCTTCATGACTACAAAATCAGTTGGAACTGTGCATTCACCAATCTTTAATGGGTAGTCTTCAAGGATTCCATATGGCTTCTTTGAGGATGAATCTCCAAAGGTAATTGACATGGGGTGATGCTTAAGACTCTTGATCCCTAGTCTCTCCACCATGTCTAAAGACATTACACTGATGCTTGATCCAGAATCACATAAAGCATTGTCCACTTTCAAACATCCAAGAGAGCATGAGATGGAGAATTTTCCTGGATTACCTAGCTTGGGAATTGATTTGGGTTTCACCCTTGTTGAACCAGTGCTAGAGACTCCATCAGATGTCCTTCCTTGAACCATTCTCTGATCCTTTCTTTCAGTAATCTCAGAATCATTCTTTCTCATATCAAAAGAAGCTGCCTCCCCTCCTTCTTTCTCAATGTCCTCATTGAGGTAACAGAACAGGAAGTCAAACTCCTCTATGATGGCGTCCTCATCATCTTGTGTCAGGCACTTTGCACTTGAGACATTGCCATTGAGAAGATCCTCAATTTCTTGGACAGCAGCATGATTCTCAGCATTTGAGAGGATTACATTGCAGTATTCTGTTTGATGTGCAACTGATGTCCCTGGTAAAGATCTTTGAGCTTGAGAACTACAGTGGCCCTTGTTGTTCTCTAGAGTCTTGACTTTGGAACCCAAGGTTTAAAGTGGAGTTTGAAGATCAGAATAAGTGCAATCCACCTTGTTGTTAATCTCTGCCATTTTCTTGTTGAAGTCCATGGCACCATTTGCTTGACCTTGGAGGATTTGCTGGAGCAGGTTATGTACTTCCTGATCCTTATTCCCTGAGTTCTGTTGGAAGCTTTGCTGTTGGGGAGGGACAAAACCTTGTTGTTGAGTGTTTTGAAGATAGAAGTTCTGGTTTGGGGGATTCTTGTAGTAGGTAAAGCCCTTTTGGTAACCTTCTTGGCCACCTACAAAGTTTACCTCAGCTGTGATGTCTTCCCCTTGAAATGTGTCTTGAAACACATGATTCACATCTCTAATCAAGTTGACTGACTTATGAGAAGCTAGGAGAAGTTTATCTAGCTTCTCATTGAGAGACCAGATGTCTTTCCTTGTTCTTTCCTCTTCAGCACACACAACCCCACTTGAATTCCTGTCAAATTCCGATCCATAAAGCTCATCACTCTGAGCTACATTCTCCACAAGGGTCATGGCATCATTGACTTCCTTGGTCATGAAATTACCATTTGAAGCATTGTCCAAGAGGAGTCTGACCTTTGGTAAAGCACCTCTGTAGATTGTACTTAACAGCTAAGAATCTTAGAATCCATGGTGAGGGCATTGCATGGTATACCCTCTAAATCTTTCCCAAGCCTTACAAAAGGATTCATGGTTCTTCTGAATGAAACTTGAGATTTCATTTCTTAACCTTGCTGTTCTTGATGAAGAGAAGAACTTGGTTAGAAATGCTCTTTTCCATTGCTCCCATGTTGTGACTGATCCTTGAGGTTGAGACTTTTCCCACTGATGAGCTTTGTCTCCTAGAGAAAAAGGGAATAGCCTCAACTTGAAACTGTCCTCACTCACTACATTCATCTTAGTTAGATCACAAACTCTATCAAAGTTGTCAATGTGATATAATGGGTCTTCTAATGCCAAGCCATGGAACCTGTTTGATTGCACCATGTTGATCAAGCCAGATTTCATCTCAAAATCGTTTTCAGGTGTACGAGATTGAATCCCATATCTCTGACCCTGAGTATTGGCCTCATCACCAGCTCCCACAACTTGTCTTGGACGTGGAGATGGTGGCTCTTGCTGATTCTGGTGGTTTCCATTACCACCATGAGCCTGTTGCCCTTGATCCATACCCAACCTCTCAGTGTTCTCAGCTCTTTCTCTTTGTCTTATTGCTTGACTTCTTGTGTTCATACACCTGAAAACAAAGACAGCACTTGAAAGGTAATCAGTAAAACAAAATAAAATTACTTGATCTCAAGAAGATCCAAAGTCCTAATGCTAGAATGAATCTCCAATTGGCGACGGCGCCAAATTGATAGTAGGAATTTTTAAATCCTTGATCAACAATTCCTAAACTACTCATGGCATTGTAGCACTTGAGGTATCAATCCAAATGGAGAGATTCTAGACACTAGAACTATGAGGAGCTATCTTAATTCAAGTCTAATAAGCAGATGAGTTGGTAACAAGGTGATCTAAAAACATAAAGCAAACAAGAACAAGCAGTAATTAAGAATCAAACAAGACAAACAAAATAAAGACTCAAATTCAAATAAAGATAAAGCTAATCCTCTAGATGTGATCATTGATTAGGGTACTTTAAATATGAATTCATGATGCTAAGCAAACAACGCAACACTTGCAATTCTTTAATCTAGACTTCCAAAGCAGATTAATTCATTCTCATGACAGAAATCTCTTTGCAAATTACTTAATCAAGACTAATTCCCATTAGTGAATAAGCAATTAACAAGCATAAGGTCGTCTAACATGGTCAAACAGCTTCTTTGTGCATCAAAATAAGAGCTAAGAAAGACTGAATCTTGTACAGAAAGATAAAGCAAGCATCACATGATCTCAAATTCCAATCAACTTAGAACTCAAAGCAAGACCATTTCTTTCCCAAGACAATGATCACTATACTAATCAGCATTCGAACCTAACCAAGACAATGATCACTATACTAATCAGCATTCAAACCTAACTCTCATTAGTGGTAATGATGATCAATATGCTTTAATAAACAGTTCTAATATGTCATTTATGCTTTAAACAAAGATTCACATGACATTTAAAACATAAACCCTTAGGTTAGCTCATTCAGGCATTTCATCAAACACCTTGTGGGTGGAGAAATGCCTAAGTTCTAGATCAAGCTTATAATGAGAGATCTAGCATTAAGAGCAGCTAACTAAGGAAAGGAAGTGAGAATCTAGAACCTCAACATCATAAATCAAACATCAAAGCACGCTAATCTACACACCTAGAAGCTTAAAAGAAGACTACTCACTAATCATGCTTAACACACCTAATCTTTTGCAAGAGGTGATGTTAATCATGATTAGAAGCAAAGATAAGAAGATGAGATGATAAGAAACAGACTTAGATTGATTAAATCCTTGATATATCTCTTAACAAACTCGTTTTTTAACCAAAAGGGAAAGAGAAACAAGAGAAAACAAAGCTTAAGTTTTGGAAAAAACCCTAAAAAGCATATATAGTGTCTCTTGCAGACCGGGTCAGCCCAGGACAAACTGGGTACTGACCCAGCTTCAAATGGGTCATGTCTCAAGTGTGCGACATGGTCAGGTGCTTCCCAAGTCGCAGGCCCAAGTCGCACAGCCATAGAAGCAGCCTTGTGCGCCATAAATCCCTCAGCCTCAGCCGCATGCCTATCTAGGCATAAACAGCGAATGTTTGTGCTGCTCAAGCTTCCTTCTCTTCAACTCGCACAACCAGGACGCATTATGGATATAATATGTGTGCGAGATGGTCACTTCCTTGCCCAAGTTGCATGCCCAAGTCGATGTAATTTCCGAACATATGTGCTACATGGTTCCACTTCATGTCCAACTCGCAGGTCTATCTCGCACAGCATTGTGGACTTACTCAAATTTGATTCTGGAAGTCTCTACCTTGCTCATAGTCTCCTTACACTCATCTCTAAAGTCTCAAATTGTTTCCAGAGCGTTGAACATTCATGGGTGCGAGTTAATCAAGTCGCAGTACCGTATCGCACAACCTAAGCCTTCTCTGACCACTTTGTATTGAGGGTAAATTAACTTCCAGGATATGGCTCCAAATGGCATGCTTTTAACTGCATTGGAAAGACAACTCAAATATCTCGAACTTTGGTGAAGGATTTGGGTTCAGGTGACGTCAGAAAGGGCTCCGTTCCACCGGTTCTTTGATGCGCGTTGCGTTGGTCCTTTATCCGCTCCGAGACATGTACTGCTTCTTGTCGCCGTAACTTTCAGCTCAAAACTGAAAATAGGACGATCTAAAGTGTTCTGGAAACTAGACTCGACGGTCGTGATTCTTAATGAAGACTCCGGAGGCTGAATCCTGGTGAAAGTCCTCTTTCGCCGGTGATAAAGTTGAGGGATCGTCGGCTCCATAACACTTGTCCGAGTCTGATGCACATAAGGTGATGGTCTCTCCATGGCTTTTTTCCCAATTGCTCCTAATTAGCTCCAAATGACCTGTAAACACTCCAAAAGTGCAAAACTCTCTAGGACCTAATGCAATTCCTAACTAAAGACAAAAGCAAAGACAAATATATGTAAAACTACCTAAATGTATGCATGAGACTCAATATTTGGACAAAAATGCAATCATAAACATGACAAAATATGAGAATATCACATGCATGTATAGATGAGACTCAAGACTCAAAATGAAAAATAACATCAAAGAAAACATGATTAGTAAATATGAAACTCCTCCCCCCACACTTAAATAACACAGTCCCTTGTGTTATGAAAGCATGAGATAGGAGTGCAAACCCAAACAAGCAAAATGCAAAAAGAAAAATAAACAATTACATGAATATGTACAAGGGTTGGAGTGGTACTTAGTAGCTTTGGAATTCTGACCCCAAATAGTATAAGGGGTTTGATGTGTAACCAGATGGTGTCTCCCAAGAGCGCAGACTTAGCTCCTCAAAAACGTTCTCAGGGTCAACCCAATCTGCTTTGCTGTATGGTACCAGTGCTGTGCAAGTGGTGGAGTTCTCCCCAACCTCTTCTCGGTGTCTTGGTGAAACTGGTGGTGGAGATCCTTCCTTGCATGGTTTCTCAAACTTCTTGATTCTCTTTTTCATCTTCTTGATCCACTTAGCCATCTTGTGTATCGTTTATCCTGATACTTGCACCATTGCTGAAGGATACTGATCTTTTACTGAGCTCAAACCCTGAGGTACCCGGCTCTTCCCAATTGTAATCATCCAAATGGTATATGTTCCCTCCATAGCGCTTAAGAGGTGGGGGCATACCATCATCAGATGCACCAGCAGCACTAGCAGCACCAGCTTCAACAGCTGCCTTCTTCCTATTGGCAATTTCTTCTTTGAAAGACTTTTTATACTTGAGAACTGGTTGGTCAGTTTGGAAATTGTAGAGCTTTTCCTTCAGCAAGTAGAAGTGAATATTGCGGTTTACTTGGACTGTGGTGAGGGAGGGATTGGGAAGGAGAACTTGGAGTGGCTCATCTATGAAGTACTAGAAGTTGTAAACCAGCTTGGCGCCAATTTCCCTTGAAAGAAACCAATCTTGCGTAGATGTGCTTCATTAATCAGATCAAACCTTGCCTTACTCTCCTTAAACCTGTATCCCCTTGCCTTCAGAATCTTTGTCACAACCCAACCATGGATCAGCTTCGCATCCTTCTTCTTTGAATCTCAAATGGTCTCTTGTAGGTCATCAAAGCTCTTGCTAGTTGAGAGGCAAGGCAAGGAGTGTGAGAATATCCTTCATAAGGCTTCCCATTCTCATAAGTTGGCATCAACGGTTTCAGTCCCACACAGAGGAGGTTCAGATCACCTTTGTGAACTCTCCCAGCATCAAGCTTGAAATAGAAGCTGAGAGTAAGGATCTTATGATATCTTAGCACAGGGCTTCTTATCCAAGAAGCCTTAGCTACTCAAGCTCTGTACTTCCCAAATGCAATTGATCCCCACAAAGCTTGAAGTTCTTCCTTGTAAAGACCGATCTTGTTGGAGAGAGGTGTGTTTTCAGGTGCAGAGAACCCAAATATCTGAGTCAACTCCTTGAATGTTACTGTGTAGACCTTTCCTTTCACCTGAAACTTTATAATTCCGAGACCTTGTCCTTGAATCACTCTTGGATCCCTTGGCATGTACATATCAACATCAATAGAAGCCAAGAACTCTTGAGACTCCTCTTCATAGGCTATTTCTCTCATTTCCAAGAATGATTCAATCCCCATGTTCCCAAGCAAAGTCTTGATATCCTCATAGATGCCAATCTTCTTCAAAAATTCCACATCAGGGAACCGCCCTTGCTGGATCCCCATCTGTTGAAACTTGGCCAAGTAGTCAGCAGTCTCTAGTTCGCTTTTCTTGGCTTTCTTAGCTGCTTCTTGAATGGCGCCTTGAGAACCCTCAGGTGAGCTGCTTCAATCAGAACCAGTCTTCTCCTCATCAGTAATCACTGCCAACTGTTTCCCTTTTTTCATCACCAAAGCTTTCTCCTCATTCCTTGCTCTTTTGGGAACTTGTCCACCTTTGATCTGCTTTGTACCCTTTTTGGTGCCCTTTCCATTCCCTTTTGGCTTTAAAGATCCTGAGACCAAGCTATTGTCTTTGGATGCAAGACCCTTCTTCATGTGAGCAATGGCATTGGTTCTCTCAGTCATCTGCCAAAATTTTCTCAAAAACAAGTGAGCACAAGAACAATTTCCACAAAGTTCTCAAGAGTTCTAAAAATTCATTGCCAAAAAAACGATTTTCATGAAGAACATGAACAAGTTTCTCTAGCCAAGAATAAGTCAAATAAATTAACAGCAATGCAAAGCAAAAGAGCAAAGCAATGACTCAGCAAGAAACAAGTTCATCTCTTTTTCAAGAAAAATCGATTTTTCATGGAAATATGTTGCAACAATTTTCAAAATTCAAGAACAATAATTCACCAAGCAAGAACTATGTTTTCTATGATAATCTAGCACCCTAGCATTTATAAAAATAATCCCAAGGTCTCAAACAACCTATTAAAATCGATTCCACACATTGAAGCTCAAAATCCCCATTTAAGAACATGGAAAAAGATGAGTTTTAACAGAGTGAATACCTTGGGATTGTAATGAAATGAGTTTGAAATGCTAACAGGATGTGAATACCAACTCACAAACGAGCTCAGTGCACTTTGAATCAGCGATTTTGGTGAAGAAATGAGAGAGATATGAAAGAAACAATGGAGAGAAATGGGGTTAAGGGAGCAAACTCGTTTTCTCTTGAGGAAGAAAGAGTGTGGGGCTAGGTGCATGCTTTTCTCTTTTGGTCAGTAAATCCATTTTGACCAGTCAAGGTTTGACTCCCCCTTTTTTCGTTGACCAGACCCATTTTGACCTATTGTGCGACCTGGACTCGGCCAGATCATCCCGCACGTCCAACTCAGTCTGTTCAGCGAGTTTATGTGCGACTTGGGAGAATCTCTTTCCTGTCTCGCACACCCAATTCGCACTCAAGACTCTTTTGAAAGCTTTGGCCTCCTCTTCTGTCGTGCAACATGGCCTGATCTCGAGATGACCCGCATGTGTGAGCCAAAACTCACACAACCAAAAATTTGTTAAGGAAAACTTAAGGGATCCGAAATTTCTAGGGTTTATCGCAAGAACAGTAAGATCAAAAGAAGGTTTTTGCTGAAAAGTGTTTTAGTCTTATTGCTCTCGAGTTGTCAAAAGTTACAGAATGAATTGCGTACATTGTCTATTTATACTAATTTTCTAAACCGCTTAGCCGAGAATCTCGGGAGAGATTTCTGGAATATTTGCTTATCGCTTCGTGCGGCCACCGTTACAATGCATCGCCTAGGGTTTTTATGGGCTTTTGTCCTTCAAGACTTCAGTTCGGCCCATCTGGGAAGAATCATCTCGGCCCAATTGCGAAAGGTAGCGGCTCGGTCCATTCTTCCTGTTGCACAGCTCGGCCCATACTGCTTCTAGGGTTTGGCCCATCTCACTCCAAGGATCAGCCCATCCCACTTTATAAACGGGCTCGGCTCGCCTCTTCACAGGGCTCGGGTTTGCCAATGTCTTTTGACACTTAGTCATTTTGAAATGGTTAATTCAGCTTGGGTGGATGATAACTAAGAGTTTTCAGGCTCTTAGAAGGGTTATCAATCCCCTTGTCAAAGTAGTATAAGGGGTGTCAAAGCAAGCTTGTAAACGAGACACTAGCCTATGTCATTTTTTCACTTAAGTCAAGACAAGATGATAAAAATTTGGTGACGATGATTAACAGGCAAATGAGCAATAAAGTTAAATAAAAGCAGAGATTTAAACTAATCAAGATGCAAATAACAAACAAGTGATTCAGATGATGGTAATGAATGATAAAGACAGAAGCTTTAGACAGGATATTTGACTCGGGTGCTTCCAAGTTAGACTAAGGGGCTAATGAATCATTTTATCAAGCGATTTCATTTGACTTTGAACTCGAGGCACGTTAATCTTCTCATGAAAGTATTAAACGTCTAAACTGATCCTCTTTCATACCAAAATCCCTTTTGAGAAGCACGAATCAGTCAGCAATAAGAATCGGTTCAAAAACGTCATTTAAGAGAACAAACTATCACTCTCGCGATGAAAGACTCTTAAACCCTTAACCGAGTGGTTCAGACATTTCTACAAACACTTCTGATGCGAGATATGTCTCAGATCTGAACCTCAAGTGATGTGCTTGGATCCAGCTTAGAGATCTCGTCGGTTAAGGAATGAAACATGCAAGACTAGACACCTAAACCCATTAATCCACCTTGAAAGCACCCTAATCTACCTATCTAAAGCCGCTTAAACGACTAGTCACTGATCATAACGAGCTCACTAAGTCCATTGCAAGACGTGTAGCTAGTCATGATAAGGAGTTTGATGTTGGATGATAAAAGAAATAAAGAAAGAACAAGATTCTGATGCAAAAAACAAGATATCGGATTAGATTAATCAAGTTTCACAAAAGAAGAAAGTTTTTGAGCTAAAAACAGATAAGAGATAAGATAACTAGGTTTTTAGTCTCAAAATGTATTTATAGCAAAGGGAAAGCGTCGCAGGTCAGCCCGGAACAAACCGGGTACTGAACCGCCTTCTTGGGTTGATGGGTGAGTGCCACGGTGTGTCGGAAAGTGAAGCCGAGGTCTTCATGCCGAGGCGTGCACGTGAGTCAGGATCCAGATGAAGATCTCGTGAAGAACACGTCAAGAACATGCATGAACCCTAGTCTTTGATCTATCCTCACGTGTATGTTCTTGAGCCATTCTGTTCTTGATTATGGGTTCGTGACAAGGGACCTCAGGATAAAATGTCGAGGGGTCATGATGTCGAGGTGCTTGGGAGAACACAGTCCGGCATGCACGCCGAGGTCATTACACCGAGGTGTACTTTCAACACTTAGTCGTTTCCAGCTTCAGTTCTTACGTATGCATGCCTCGATCTAACCATGCCAAGGCTTTGGCACGAGGTCTAGTCCAGAATACTTCCAAGATATGAGCCTCGACTTGAGTGACGCCAAGGTAAAGATACTGAGGCTTGTGAAAATACTTAGCACGTATCGCAACTCTTTTAGGCTTGTATCGACCATGTCACCTTCCGGAAGCAGTAACTTTCAGCACACGACTCCAATTGATCTGGGACCAGTTCCACAGTCAAGATGACTCAATAAGCTCGAACTTTGGTGAAGAAACCATCGGAGCTTGGGGAGTGGAAGGCTTCCTGGATTTAACATCTTTGCGCCACATTGAAATCACCGGAAAATAGACTTTTAGACCGATGTGAACTCCAGAGACCCTATCTTCCAAACCTTTGCTCCGAATTGAGCGATTCTAAATGCTCTGAGAAGATCTTCCATGGATCTCGAACTTTGGTGAAGACCGGGTAAGCTGGTTCGGTCTGGAGGGGCTCCGTCCGCCATGATCTTTGAAGTTCGCCGTTCAGTTCTCAGGTACGCGCAATGCTGGTGAATGCTACGGAAGCCATATCTTTCTCTCCACTGGTCCGAATTGGATGATTCGAACTGTTCTGGAATCTTTTCTTGATTATCTCCAACTTTGGTGAAGACCCCGCCAACTTATTCAGACCGGAAGGTTCCCCGGATTGCTGATCTCTGAATTGCGTGGGCAAGGACAAGTTTTGGTCGTAAAAACCTTCCCGCGGTAAGAAAAATGGCCGAGGGCTGTGTACCGCGGTAAGCTTTTTGGTCGTACAAATTCTTGCCTCGGTCAAAAACGTGTCCCGTGGCATTTTTGCACTCGATACTCGATTCTGGCCGATCGGTAAGGTTTTTGGCCGGTAATGAGCGTTCGGTAAACATTTTGGCCGAGGTTTCCGACCAGCCGGTACGAGATTTGGCCGCGAAATTCCTCCAAGCGGTTTTCACCATTTTTGACCCTTTTCTTCACCATTTTCTTTTCTGTTCCTCTTCTTAGGCTCCAATTGGTCTCCAAAGCTCCTGATAAAGACTTCAAAACATGCAAAACTCTTTGGGACCTAATGCAAGCCCAAAGTCCTATTTTAACGCCTAAAGACTCAATTTACATGAGAAAACACATGATGAGGACTCTATAATGCAATCTAAATGATGTAAAATATAGACATATCAACTCCCCCACACTTTTCCTTTGCTTGTCCTCAAGCAAAAAGAACAAATGAGAGAGAGAGGTTGTAATGCAGATGGAGCTCATATTTCCTTTTTAGAGAGAAGTGACCACAAGAGAACTCGGATTCATGCTCAAATATGCAATGCAAAGCTATACTCAGATATTTTCCAACTAAAACACGGAATCTCCACAAGTCATTATCACATTCAACTCTTTCACATTCATTAAGTTCGTAACCGGTGAATCAAATGATGCAATGTTCAAATAGGCTGGCTTGGCTAGGGTAAGGTCATGAGATAAAAATGATCTCATCAATATTCAAGCGGGTGCAATGCAACAAGGATCTCTCTATGAACGACCGAACTTTGGCAGAATGCTAAAGGTAAAAAGCAACCGATGCATACAAGGGCAAGACTCATCACACCCCACACTCCACTCAAAGCGTTTCTCAATTGCTCACCCTCTCAGAATCCTCACTCTTCACAATCGTTTTCTTTTCACTAGGGGACTCGCCTTTTTCTTTTATTTTCAAGCCTTGGTTTTCACTTATTCACACAGCTCTTTTCTTTCATAACGTATAGCCTCTTTCATTTTCATTTCAGAGCACTTGAGCCTTTGGCTTCTTTTCATTTCAGAGCTTATCTTTTCACATCCAAGACTTAATTCATTTTCATTCATTCCCCTGGCTATTTCCACTCTCACTTTTCCACTCAGCTTACCTTTTTCCACTCACCAACAAGTCTTTTCCCCCACACTTATTTCTCACCAATACTCTTGGTTCCTTGATGTTGGAACATACCACTCAATGAGCCAAACCCTTGTCGCTCTAAACCTAACACTTTCTGCTAAGTTCAGTCTAAGGTGGCCTTACAACTCTCACACAAACATTGGCTCGAAAGAAAGATGGGTTCAAGGTGAGGGAACTGATCCATGATGCGGATTCAGCTACTTGAGCTAAGGAAAGAGGGTGGTAAAAACAACGATTCTAGCACAAGTATGTATATCGGTATCCACAAGCCTATTTAAGCAATGCATCAAAGGATATTTTCATTTCAAGTTCAGGGTTATCACTTGGCTAGAGTTGAGTGTAATTCAGACTTGCTTCTCAGATTCAAATCGTTTCAAGCTTTACAAGCACGGAATGAGTTTCACAAGCATTTTTAGTTCAAGTTCTCAAGTGATTTACTCTCTAGGAAAAAATCTATCATTGCTCCTTGCACTGATGCAATCCTACATGGTGCAACTAGACTCGATCTTAAAATGCGAGATGCAACTAGAATGATGTAATTTATCACATGTATTAAGCTAAATGAGACTCAAGAATGCAAAAGTCAAATAAGAACAAAGAAAACAAGATCAGAAAACACAAAGCTCCTCCCCCACACTTAGATAACACAGTCCCTTGTGTTATAAAAGCGTGTGAGAGAAGTGAAAAGACAAACTGAACGAATGCAAGATGATATATACAAGATGCATATGTACAAGGTTTGAAGTCGATACCTTAGTCGGAGAGGTCGGATCCCAAGTAGTGCGAGGGATTCGATGTTGAGCAGGATGGAGTGGGCTGACGTGGTGGGCTGCTTTCTGAGGGTTCAGGCAGGAAAGCCGTGGCTGGATCGATCCAGTCTTCTTTGCCTGGTGGAAACTCCGGGTTCCTCGTGTTTGAGCTTTCTCCAACTCCTTCTTCTGTAATCGGTGCGGTTGAGGTCGCTGAGTTCTTATCCGGTGAGGATGGCCTCGTGAGCTGCTTTACCTTCTTCTTCAAATGCCTCACACAATCCACCAATGCGTGGATGGTTTTGTCTTGCCACTTACACCACTTTTGGAGGGTGTTCACTCGCGAATACAACTTCTTGGTGTGGTATTCAGGCTCACCCCACACTTGCGGATCAAAGTGATAGCGGCCTGCTCCGATCCTTCTCTCATAGTGTCTCTGCTCCTCGTTATCACAATCTTCCGGGCCATTAGTGTTCTCGGGTTTGCTGGGTGCTGCCTTGGTGCATTTGCGTGTTGGTGGGTCGAGAGCTGGGTTATACAACTGGTCTTTGAGAACGTAGAATGAGACGTTACACTGCTTGTCGAGCATGGTGAGGCTTCGGTTAGGCAGTAGAACCTGCGTGTCGTGTCTATGCAGTAGGGTGAAGTGGTAAACCCATTTGTCCCCTGACTTGCCTCCGAAGAAACCACTTTTGCTTAGGTATAACTCATCAATGAGATTCGGCTTCTTTGGTGAATCAGGGAATATAAACCCTTGAGCCCTCAGGATCTTGGTGACTATCCAACCGTTCTGAAGTCTTCTTGCTCCTCGCTTCTTGCGGTCGCACCATACATTGTGCAGATAAGTGAGCATTTGAATGGCAAAGAATGCACCCAATGATGGTACATGCAGCGTGTAACACCCCCGATTCGATCTATGAATAGAAAGAACCCAGAGTGCTACAGAATGATAACATAGACAATCCGGCCAAAACGTCCCATACCGTCTTGGCTAGACCGCGACCGATACCATGCCTCTCGACCAAGGCCTAAGGCTTTTCAACCCGTTCCCAGTCTTGAGTTGTTTCGACCCAGACAAGGTCTAATATCAGGAAAAGCGAGGAGTTCCATAAAAACTCTCTTTTATTAATACTTAATAAAGTATGCTTACAAACGGTTACCAAAAATCATATAATTGAGCTCAAGTCAAAATAGTCTTACATAATACAATCTATTATGCTTACACTCACAACGTCAAACTACTCCGGCGGCCTAGCGTCCCATGAACCCTCTAAGGTTTCCTGTCTATAGGTTACCTGCAGGACAAAATTTGTATAATGAGCATTTCTACTAAATGCCCAGTGAGTCCGGAACCCGTCTACGGTTAGTCACCCCGACCCAACCCCAAAATAGCCGAAGCTCAACAATTATATGAAAGCAATGAACACTCAACATGCACACAAACAGTTCAATGCAATCATCACGCAATCACACACAACATCAAGCAACAATCATCGTATGCACATGCGGAAGCTAAACACAACTCAACACACATAAACGACCGTACGGGATCCCTACAACCTACGTGCCTTACTGCACGATTTCTATGATACCTTCTAGCCCGACGAACCTCCCGCACATTCATAGCCACCCAGGCACATGAACCGGATTCGCTTCCGACTTCGCGGTCCTTCACCCGACCAGTCGGGCCGCATTGTCATGCAGCACTCAGCCATGGGAGCGACCCAAGTATCCCTCCGAGTCTCTAGGCTTGTGTCCTAACACACCACAAGGTTCCACTAACCTTTCCCGTGGTTTACGCAACAAACAAACAAACCACAGATTCCTCACTGAATCTCCACTGTGGTTTTACGCAAAACACACATAGATCCATAGGGGTTCCTTCCTGAATCCCCTCATGACCTTTCCAATTTTTTTTTAACAAAGCCAACGGCCCGTGGTGACCATAGTCCCCTCACGACCGACCATTACTAAATTCGTTCAAAGGCTAAGTGTTTTCCCGACTTAATTATCAAAACGAGACTCTATCCCAGATCTCGTAATTAAGTCTAACAGTAAGCCACACATCAACACACAATGTCACACAACACGCAAAAACAGAGAAGTGGTGGTTGCAAACCGGCAATACCACTAACTCCTGTATTTCGGAAGTAGGATCACACGTGAGTCACCGGACAACACGGGATCGCTCACAACCTACAAACAGAATAATACCTAGCACACAATCACGCAATCTACTTTTAACCGTGGATCGCAGTCCTACCCGGACCAATCCATGGTTCCCTGCACAAAACCATTAGTTCCTATCTATCGGAACTCACCCTTTTACGCAGATCCCGCTCCGATCTTAACCTCTCTTGCTCCTAACTCCGAGATTCCCTTAGATCTATAACCATATAGACCTAATAAATAACTAGGACAAGATCTAAACAGAAAAAGGTTTACTCTACGGCTTACCGACCGTCCGCTGAGCCAGCACCGCGCTACCATTCCCTGCTAGCTAACTCCTACCCGAAATACTCACCATTTCCCTCTTTCTCTCTCTACTTTCTAACTCTAGAATTTCTCTGATTTCTAAGTGTGGAAAACTAAGAGCTGAAGGTTGGTATTTATAGGTTTCAGGGTGGTTCTCATGCGCTGACATTTGGCCGGGCACTTGTCAAAAATGCTGCACAGTAGTCATCAACCTTGGACACTAAGCTGCCTTGCTTTCACGCCAAATGTGTGGTCCAGAACCAGCCACACCATTGCATAAACACTAAGCTTACTCCTTTCTGCGCCAAGTGTGTGGCCCAAGTCTAGCCTCATCTGTTCTTATCCGGAAATAACCTCCACCAAAATCCGCAATTTAGTTACTGATCCAAGACGGTCTGACTGGCCTTGACACTCGCTCACGGTTCCTCGGCCAAATATATTTCCGTCGACCAAAATCCATACTTTCCTGTTCTGCAAAGCTTTTATGCTCGGACTTAGCTTTTCTTGGCTAAACCGCTGCTTCTCGGCCAAAATATTAACCATCGGCAAAAACTCAATTCTCTCGGCAGAGTTTCGTTCTCCTCGGCCAAATCCTTCATCGTTCGGCCAGAATCTGACTTTCTCGGCTAAAGACTGATTCTCTCGGCATTTTCCATCGTTCCTGAGCTAAAACACATTTCCCCAGCTAAACCTGACTTTCTTGATAAAACAACAAGTCTTCCCGGCAGAAGCTGATTTTATCGGCCAAAGTTGGTTTCTCTCGGCCATTCTCTGCGTTCTTCAATAAAAATCTCCTTTTCCTCGGCAAACATGCTCTCCCAGCAGAATCCGGATTTTCTTTGATCCGTCCTCGACTTAGCATTTTTCCCGCGGCCGCCTGTCCGTTTTATCTTAACAACCGGGTTGCTACATTCTCCCCTCCTTATAGGAATTCGTCCTCGAATTCCAGACGTGCGATCAACCTCATCCTCCTGATGATAAGGTCTCTCCATAACGTTTAGCGGTCCTACAGGCCCTCACCACTGTCTTGACATTACCATGTCTTCTCGCTTGTTTCACAAGTTGGCCGTTCCCTCGACCCTTCACAAAGCTTGGTGATCCTCCTGATTCCTTGCTTTCTGGTCGTCACACCTTTACTTAGATATATCTTTTCCGTCTCAAGATATACCTTTACACCCTGGCATGCTTTCCGATCTTAGTATGCCCACTGATCTCATGACCAAAGCTTCCCATGCTTTATCATGTCACCTCATACTGCAATTTGTCGTTTCTTCTAACATATTTTCATTGACCGACACTACTTTGTCTTCTAATCTGTCAAAGAACTCTCAAGTCCACTTAACTTGATCCGGCCGATCTTCATCTTGATCCTTTCTTCATCTGAAGCCCTTCTTCCTCGGTAAAGACCACTCCTTAGTCTCCATTTCTTATTACCAGTCCGTTTTCTCATGGACTCTTTCTCATCGTTGTCACGTTCCATTGTGACTTCACATTCCTCTTCTCTACACCTTCTTACTCCTATGGTGAAGTATCGAACCATCCTTTTCCCAAGGACGTTTTGTCAGCATCGTCTCTCGACTCTATCTTTTCCCCAAGTCCTTCGGCTTCTGTCTCTTTTCCTTGATTTGTTTCCATCGGAGGCTCTTTCTCCTTAGTAAACACTACTTCCTAGTTCTGCCTTCACGCAGTTCATCGCTACTAGTCCAGTTTCCTTGTGGACTCCCTATCATGGCTTTGGACACAGTCCACCATGACCTTGTGTCGTCATCACCATCATCTATCCTCGATTTCTCACTCCTTTAGTGAGAATATGAATCACCATTCCCCAAATGTGATTCCTTAAACTTCGTTCCACGTCTTCATTCCTTTGGTAAGCCCTTTTGGCTTTGACTGCCATCTTGTCTTCTTTTTCCGGTTAATCTTTCCGATCTCCCATTTTTCTTAACTCTGGGTAAATCAGTTCCTTTTGATTTATGTTTAACCGCACTCTATCTCCTGCCGTTCACCATTTCCTTCTGGTGTTCGCATATCCATCTTTCTGATCAACTATTGTTCTCCACTCCAGCTGATCTTTCTGATCTCATGCCCGTCACCATGTCCTTCTGGCGATTGCACGACCCAATTCTTAACTTCTGCCATTCTTCAGACCGCTAGTTGATCTCTCTGATCTACCACTATTCAAGTTTGGCGGATCCTCCCCGATCTACCACTGCTCCAGTCTGGCGGATCATCCCGATCTACCACTGTTCAACGCTGGCTGATCTTACCGATCTACCAATGCTCTTAACTTTGCTTGACATCACTATCTTTTCGCCAGATTCCCTATCTGCCATTCTCCACACTTTCTTGATGTCCTCACATCACACCCACTCACCGGCTCAGAACGGTTTCTTGGGTTCGGTTAGGGTATCCGGTTTTAGGACAACTTTCCTAAAACACTCTACCTTTCATAATCCTAAGGTTTAAGGAAACTCTTTCCGAGAAACCTATGGATTCCTACACCTTTCACAATCCTAAGGCTTACGGAAACCCTATCCATAACCTACGGATTCTCACTCATTCACGCCCCCCGGCGTTCTCGACATGCTATAGAAAATAATAACTCCCCTTATTATTTCCCCTCTAAACATTCAACCTAATCTTATCTCACACATAAGATTCACAAAATACCTCCGGTTAATATTATACCCCTAATATTATCCCATACTTATATACTAGATAGGCACAGGACAAGTTCGCTTGACTTTCCGTCCTACCACGTGCGGTCTTAGCTTCCAAAGCTTCACACACGATTTTACACTTGCACACGGTCTTAGTCTTACCGACTTCACGTGCGTCTTTCTTGCACACAAATGCATATGGTCTCAGTCCTACCGACTTCACATATGACTTTCACACAAACAGCTACATATCTACATATGTATCAAAGATTCAATCACTTCCGGTCTAATATTATACTCCTTATAATATTAAACCCTTCAATATTGGTTTAGAGATTATAACCCCATTATAATACCTAACTACCAAATTTACCAAATCAATCATGCAAAACTTGCAATAACTCAATCACGCAAGAGAGAGTTAGCACCCATACGTACCTGGCACAGGATCTTATAAAGATCATGAAAGCTACGGTAATTCCTAGAACTCTAAGGTTTCACCTTACTTTCATTGTGCCCTCTCAGTCTATCACCTTTGACTCCGCAAAGTGATCAACTCCATGATCAATGCCCATTCGATTCCCATGGATAATGGGCTTCCCGGCTTACCTCCTTTCGACCTGCAACTCCCCACTGCATCGAACATAAGGTAAATTCTAACCCCACCTACCCATCTAAACGTAGGACGTACCGGTTTCCTAAGTTTTGAGTGCGACTCCTTTTTGACTCGATAAAACATTTGAAAACTTGTTCCCATGAGCATGATCATGAACCATGCTCTGATACCAACTTTTGTAACACCCCCGATTCGATCTATGAATAGAAAGAACCCAGAGTGCTACAGAATGATAACAGAGACAATCCGGCCAAAACGTCCCATACCGTCTTGGCTAGACTGTAAACCCATTTTTCCCCTGACTTGCCTCCGAAGAAACCACTTTTGCTTAGGTATAACTCATCAATGAGATTCGGCTTCTTTGGTGAATCAGGGAATATAAACCCTTGAGCCCTCAGGATCTTGGTGACTATCCAACCGTTCTGAAGTCTTCTTGCTCCTCGCTTCTTGCGGTCGCACCATACATTGTGCAGATAAGTGAGCATTTGAATGGCAAAGAATGCACCCAATGATGGTACATGCAGCGTGTAACACCCCCGATTCGATCTATGAATAGAAAGAACCCAGAGTGCTACAGAATGATAACATAGACAATCCGGCCAAAACGTCCCATACCGTCTTGGCTAGACCGCGACCGATACCATGCCTCTCAACCAAGGCCTAAGGCTTTTCAACCCGTTCCCGGTCTTGAGTTGTTTCGACCCAGACAAGGTCTAATATCAGGAAAAGCGAGGAGTTCCATAAAAACTCTCTTTTATTAATACTTAATAAAGTATGCTTACAAACGGTTACCAAAAATCATATAATTGAGCTCAAGTCAAAATAGTCTTACATAATACAATCTATTATGCTTACACTCACAACGTCAAACTACTCCGGCGGCCTAGCGTCGCATGAACCCTCTAAGGTTTCCTGTCTAGAGGTTACCTGCAGGACAAAATTTGTATAATGAGCATTTCTACTAAATGCCCAATGAGTCCGGAACCCGTCTACGGTTAGTCACCCCGACCCAACCCCAAAATAGCCGAAGCTCAACAATTATATGAAAGCAATGAACACTCAACATGCACACAAACAGTTCAATGCAATCATCACGCAATCACACACAACATCAAGCAACAATCATCGTATGCACATGCGGAAGCTAAACACAACTCAACACACATAAACGACCGTACGGGATCCCTACAACCTACGTGCCTTACTGCACAACTTCTATGACACCTTCTAGCCCGACGAACCTCCCGCACATTCATAGCCACTCAGGCACATGAACCGGATTCGCTTCCGACTTCGCGGTCCTTCACTCGACCAGTCGGGCCGCATCGTCATGCAGCACTCGGTCATGGGAGCGACCCAAGTATCCCTCCGAGTCTCTGGGCTTGTGTCCTAAGACACCACAAGGTTCCACTAACCTTTTCCGTGGTTTACGCAACAAACAAACAAACCACAGATTCCTCACTGAATCTCCACTGTGGTTTTACGCAAAACACACATAGATCCATAGGGGTTCCTTCCTGAATCCCCTCATGACCTTTCCAATTTTTTTTTAACAAAGCCAACGGCCCGTGGTGACCATAGTCCCCTCACGACCAACCATTACTAAATTCGTTCAAAGGCTAAGTTTTTTCCCGACTTAATTATCAAAACGAGACTCTATCCCAGATCTCGTAATTAAGTCTAACACTAAGCCACACATCAACACACAATGTCACACAACACGCAAAAACAGAGAAGTGGTGGTTGCAAACCGGCAATACCACTAACTCTCGTATTTCGGAAGTAGGATCACACGTGAGTCACCGGACAACACGGGATCGCTCACAACCTACAAACAGAATAATACCTAGCACACAATCACACAATCTACTTTTAACCGTGGATCGCAGTCCTACCTGGACCGATCCATGGTTCCCTGCACAAAACCATTAGTTCCTATCTACCGGAACTCACCCTTTTATGCAGATCCCGCTCCGATCTTAACCTCTCTTGCTCCTAACTCCGAGATTCCCTTAGATCTATAACCATATAGACCTAATGAATAACTAAGACAAGATCTTGCTTACCGACCATCCGCTGAGCCAGCACCGCGCTACCATTCCCCGCTAGCTAACTCCTACCCGAAATACTCACCATTTCCCTCTTTCTCTCTCTACTTTCTCACTCTAGAATTTCTCTGATTTCTAAGTGTGGAAAACTAAGAGCTGAAGGTGGGTATTTATAGGTTTCAGGGTGGTTCTCATGCGCTGACATTTGGCCGGGCACTTGTCAAAAATGCTGCACACTAGTCATCAACCTTGGACACTAAGCTGCCTTGCTTCCACGCCAAATGTCTGGTCCAGAACCAGCCACACCATTGCATAAACACTAAGCTTACTCCTTGCCGTGCCAAGTGTGTGGACCAAGTCTAGCCACATATGTTCTTATCCGGAAATAACCTCCACCAAAATCCGCAATTTGGTTACTGATCCAAGACGGTCTGACTGGCCTTGACACTCGCTCACGGTTCCTCGGCCAAATCTTTTTCCGTCGACCAAAATCCATACTTTCTTGTTCTGCAAAGCTTTTATGCTCGGACTTAGCTTTTCTCGGCTAAACCGCTGCTTCTCGGCCAAAATATGATCCATCGGCAAAACTCAATTCTCTCGGCAGAGTTTTGTTCTCCTCGGCCAAATCCTTCATCGTTCGGCCAGAATCTGACTTTCTCGGCTAAAGACTGATTCTCTCGGCATTTTCCATCGTTCCTGAGCTAAAACACATTTCCCCAGCTAAACCTGACTTTCTTGATAAAACAACAAGTCTTCCCGGCAGAAGCTGATTTTATCGGCCAAAGTTGGTTTCTCTCGGCCTTTCTCTGCGTTCTTCAATAAAAATCTCCTTTTCCTCGGCAAACATGCTCTCCCAGCAGAATCCGGATTTTCTTTGATCCGTCCTCGACTTAGCATTTTTCCCGCGGCCGCCTGTCCGTTTTATCTTATCAACCGGGTTGTTACACAGCGGCCCTTGGAACTCTTTCTTGTTCTTCATTTGAGTGATGAACGGCTTCAGTCCGAGTCCCAATAGTTCAAGCTCGGCCGTGTGAATAACACCAGGGTTAAAGGTCGAGAAGAATGTTGATGCTAGGACGAGGTTTGTGTATCTGATCGCAGGGTTCCTTATGCAGCTTGTCTTGCTCTTGCCTCCGAGGTAGGGCCCAAAAGATATCGTTTCCCACAAGGCGGCCAACTCATCATGAGGGTACACAAACTTGTCAAGCGAGCTTCCATTCCTTTGCCATGTAAACGCTTTGGATCTCTCTTGGGGTAGATGATGACCTCCAAGGTTGCCAGAAACTGCTGTGTAATCCCTTCATAGGCAACATCGCTCATCTCAAAGAACTTTGCCAAGCCCATATTCTCAAAAATGAGGGTCACGTCATCAAGTATCTCGAGTTTCTTCAGCAACTCCAAGTCAGGGAATCGACCTTGAGCCACTCTGATTGAGTTAAAGTGGTCTAAGTATTCCTCAGTGGTTGGGAAGTGCTCATCCTCGGGCTCGGCCTTTGGTTCCTTCTTGGACTTTTTGTCACCGTTGTCTACATAAGGGACTAAGGCTCCGGGCTCGTCGTCATCAGATCCCACAGCTGCCTTCTTCCCGTTCCTCTTTGACTCGAGAGCTGGTGCCAGAGTGAGCTCAGTATTTCTTGCTCGTTTGGGGGTTGGCTCGTCATCGGGTCGCATCGAGGGTTTCTGGCTGGTCTCTCCACTACGTGGCACGGCAACGGCTTTACCCTTCAAAACTCTCTTCTGGCCCGCACTTCTGTTTGTCTCGTGGGTAGGAACGGTTCGGTCTCCGGTCATCTGCAAGGGAGATTCTCAAAGAAACCGTCAGAGCCAAGTATATCGTTAAGCACATGTATCTCAAGATTGGCAAGTACAAAACTTTTTCTCTAGCAGAACTGATATTCATAGCTTTTTCAAACATCAAGGAAAGTAAGAACAAGCCAGAACAATCGATTAGAGACAAGTTATCTAGACATTTCAGCTCAAACACACAAATCATCATTAAGACCGATTCCAAGCGCATTTTCTCAAGAATTTTAAAAACTCAAGAATAAGTGATTTTATATGCAAAGACCGGTTTTTCGTGTGTTGTCTACCCTGGTGGAATTTAAAAAATTGTTCCCAAAGGCCGATATACTCTAAAAGAATCGATTCCACATTTTACAAACATTTAAGCTCGCAAAGAATGAAGGAAAAAGATGAGTTCTTTAAGATGCAAATACCTTTGGGAATGCAAGATTTAAGCTGAACGAGATGCTTATGCAGAGTAGACAACACCCTAACGAGTCTAGAACGCTTGGAATCACGCAAAATGAACGAGAAATGAGTGAGTTGTGTTCGTGAAATGCAGAGAAAAGAGTATAGAGGGCAAACTCTGCGTTTTGACCAAGTATGGAGGTCAGTATGGGCTGGAGCGCGCTTTCCAGCTGGCATTTGGACTGTTGTGGGACTGGTCCCCCCTTCTGCTCCAGCTCCAGGCGTTGACCGCGCCAAAAACTACTTTGACCGAGTGTTCAAATTCAAAATGCCGCGCAACCCTTCAATTGGACACGGTATGGGGATGACGTGGGCTGTAGGGACCAAGCCAAATTTTCTCGTGTTACTCTGAGCTGCCTCGACTTGTTCCACCCCGAGGGTACCAAGCCGAGTTGTCTGAGCCCATGCCAACGAGTAAATCCCCATAGCTTTCACGTCTTTTCTTTGGACCTCGCAAAGCCTCTTCTTCGTCTAAGTGTTTCATGTGTTCTTGCTTTTGATCATTTCTTGAAACCGAGTGCCTCGGCACGCTCCACCACGAGGGCATCATGCCGACGTCACTTGTTTTTAGCAAAGAATACGTGAGGCTTGGGGGTTTAAACAGGCTGGCCTTGGTGTAAACTGGTCGCGGCCTCGGATCAAGGTTTTTGACCGTTTTAAGTGAACATCGCCCCTCGGTATACTTATACCGAGGTGTTTACACCGTGAGCCTCCCCCACACTTAGTTATTTTACCATAGCACTTCTCAGACACGACCATGATGAAATTAAGTCGAGGAATCTAGCTGAGGTTCTCAAGCTTTCACTCGGTAAAAGATGACCATGGTATGAATATACCGAGGGTCGATACCGAGGCTATGTATGCTCTTTGACTTAATTCATCAGGCCGTGTCTTTTTCAAGCTTTCTCTCACTTTCACCCTCAAGGTTCACTGTCTAACTCCTGAAACACTTAACAAACCCTTCAAAAAGCTTCAAATAAAAAGAAAAAGAATATGAAAAACGAAATATGTACATGGATAAGCTTGGGGTGTCTCCCAAGAGCACTTTGTTTAACGTCGCTAAGTTTGACTTTTCATACCTTTTCAGGCTGATTCCGGTTCAAGTAGAGGAACTGAGGTAGCTCCCTCCCTTGTTTCTGACGCCAAGTAATGCTTTACCCTCTGGCCGTTTACCACAAAGCCTTGTCCATCTTTTCCTTTCAAAACCACGGCTCCATAGGGTCTTACTTCAAGAATCGTGAACGGACCAGACCACCTAGACCTCAGCTTCCCAGGGAACAGCTTGAGTCTTGAGTTAAACAACAGAACTTGGTCCCCTTCTTTGAACTCTCTCTTGTGTATCTTCTTGTCATGGAGCGCCTTGTTTCTTTCTTTGTAGATCTTAGAGCTCTCGAAAGCATCTAACTGGATCTCCTCAAGCTCATGAAGCTGTAAAACCCTCTTCTCTTGTGCGGTCTTGATGTCAAAGTTCAGAAGTTTCACTGCCCACAAGGCTTTGTATTCCAACTCAACCTGTAGATGACAGCTCTTCCCATAGAGCAAGTTAAACGGTGAGGTTCCAATGGGGGTTTTGTAGGCGGTTCTGTAAGCCCACAGAGCATCGTCAAGTTTCTTGCTCCAATCCTTCCTGGATGAGTTCACGGTCCTTTCCAAAATGGCCTTTATCTGACGGTTGGAAACCTCCACTTGGCCGCTGGTTTGCGGATGATAAGGGGTGGCCACCTTGTGCTTTACTCCGTGCTTCTTCAAAAGACTCTCAAGAGTCTTGTTGATGAAATGGATTCCCCCATCACTGATGACTACTCTTGGTACTCCAAACCGTGGGAAGATGATACTCTTGAAGAGTTTTACCACCACTTTTGAATCGTTGGTCGGAGATGCAACCGCTTCAACCCATTTACTCACATAATCCACTGCTACAAGGATATATTAATTCCCATATGAGCTTACAAAGGGACCCATGAAGTCAATGCCCCAACAGTCGAAGACTTCTACTTCAAAGATTGGGTTTTGGGGCATTTCATTCCTTTTGGATATGTTTCCGTGCCTTTGACAAGCTTCACACCTCGAGACCACTTCCTGGGCGTCTTTGAACATGGTCGGCCACCAGAAACCGCTCTGTAGAACCTTGGCAACTGTCTTGAACGCACCTAAATGACCACCATACGATGAGCCGTGGCATTCTTGTAGCACTGGATGGATCTCTTCTTCGGCCAAGCATCGCCTATAGAGATGGTCCTTGTTAAGCACGTAAAGATACGTCTCATCCCAATGATACCTCATCACATCTCTAAAGAACTTCTTCCTTTGATAAGTATCAAGATCTGGTGGCTCTAATCCACAAGACAAGTAGTTCACAAGATCCGCGAACCATGGAAGGCTTCTTTCCTTGATCGTATTGGCTTCCTCCACCTCTAAGTAAGACCGGACTAACATGAGATGTTCCTCGGGTAAAGCATCATCTATAGGGACCTGTTCTTCAATCCTCAGCCTTGAGAGGTGATCTGCGGCTCCGTTTTCAATGCCCTTCTTATCAAGTATCTCCATGTCAAATTCTTGGAGCAATAAGACCCATCTCAAAATCCTCGGCTTAGCGTCCTTCTTAGACATCAGGTACCTCAAGGCCGCGTGATCTGTGTAAACCGTGACCTTTGATCCCACTAGATAACTCCTGAATTTGTCAAATGCAAACACAATGGCAAGCATTTCCTTCTCGGTGGTGGCATACTTTTCTTGAGCCGAGTCCAAAGTGCGGCTGGCATAGTAGATCACATGGAGCTTCTTATCTTTCTTCTGTCCCAAGACAGCTCCTACAGCATAATCAGATGCATCGGTCATCACTTCAAATGGTAAAGACCAATCAGGGGCTTGTACAATCGGTGCACTGATCAAAGCCTCCTTGATTCTCTTGAACGCTTCCTCACATTCTTCATCAAAGTTGAAATTCACTTCTTTGCACAATAACCTGGTCAAAGGCCTGGCTATCTTGGAGAAATCCTTGATGAACCATCTATAGAACCCAGCGTGGCCAAGGAAGCTTCTTATTCCTTTCACAGAATTCGGGGCTTGTAAGTTCACCATCACCTCGATCTTGGCCTTATCCACCTCGATGCCTTTCTCTGATACCTTGTGTCCCAAGACAAGCCTATGCTCCTCACACCGCTTGAGAACCTGAGAAAGATTAGCAAGACATTCGGAGAAAGAGGAGCCGTATACGGAGAAGTCATCCATAAACACCTCAACTTTCTCTTCAATTAGATCAGAGAAAATGTGCATCATACATCTTTGAAAAGTGGCCGGTGCATTACACAAACCGAATGGCATTCTTCTATAAGCATAAGTGCCATAAGGGCAGGTGAATGTCGTTTTCTCTTGATCTCGGGGGTCTATAGGTATTTGAAAGAACCCCGAGTATCCATCGAGAAAACAAAAATAAGGATGATTAGCTAACCGTTCAAGCATTTGATCAATGAATGGTAAAGGAAAATGATCTTTTCTTGATGCAGAATTCAATTTCCTACAGTCAATGCACATGCGATGGCCGGTTATAGTTCTTTGGGCTATGAGTTCATCCTTATCGTTTTTCACCACCGTGATCCCACCTTTCTTGGGCACAACGTGTACAGGAGATACCCACCGAGAGTCAGAGATTGGATATATTATCCCTGCCTCAAGGAGCTTTAGTATCTCCTTCTTAACCACCTCTTTGAGGTTTGGGTTAAGTCGACGTTGGTGCTCAATAGAGGACATGGCTTGGTCCTCCAGGTGGATCCTGTGGGTGCATATATCAGGAGAGATTCCTCTAATGTCAGCCAAGGAATACCCTATGGCTCTCCTGAATTTCCTTATTTCACTAAGTAATGCACGTTCCTCATGCTCAAGCAAGTTATCGTTTATGATCACAGGAAAAGTAGAGTTTAGACCTAAGAATGCATACCTGAGCCCTATTGGTAGAGGCTTGAGCTCAACAGGGGGTGCGTCTGCCTCATTCCAATCGGCATCAAAGCTGCATTGGCCCGGAACAGCTTCCTCGGCCTTTGCTTCATTCTCGCGCGGTTTACCATCGGCCTCGGTATGAGTTGTCACGGCCATGATATCCCGAGGTGTCTCTTCTTTTCCCTTTGACTCCTCGCTTTCTAGAATGTCGAGGCTGCTCGTGTGGAGCTCCAAAAACCTCGCCTCAGCTCCAAGTTCCCTCGGTTGGTCCAAAAGACGCTTGTACACCTCGCTTTCCTCGTTCAAGTACCCGTGCTCGCTTTGTTCCCGCGTTAAGACCACTTGTAACGGATCCTCTGCGTTCAACTCTTCAAGGAGCTCATCAGCCAGCTCCTCCATTACCTCCACATAGAAAACCTGACCTCCAATGGTCGGTTTCTTCATCATTTCCTTCACGTTGAACTTCATAGTCTCGGAACCGATGTGTAGTTCAATCATTCCTCCTCTCACATCTATTATGGCTCCTGCGGTTGCTAAGAACGGTCGGCCCAAGATGATAGGGTCTAATGGTTCCTCGTCCATCTCAAGAACTATGAAGTCCGTGGCGATTTCTATCTCACCGATCCTCAAAGGTAGATCCTCAAGCAACCCCACCGGTAATCTAACCGATCTATCAGCTAATACAAGAGAGATCTTGGCTGGATTGTAGCTTTCGTATCCCAATCTCTTGGCCACCGTGTAAGGCATTAAGCGCACATAAGCTCCAAGGTCACATAAACAGTTTGAGAACTTCAGGTGAACTAAAGCACACGGCAAAGTGAAGCTGCCCGGATCGGATAGCTTCCTTGGTATAGATCTTCTTTGTATTATGGCACTGCACTCATGGCTCAGTATCACCATACCCTGGAGCTCCTTTGTCTTGTTGAGGATCGCGTCCTTTAGAAACTTCCCAAGCTGGGGTATAGCTAAGAAAGCATCTATAATGGGTAAGGTGAGTTGCGTGTTCTCCAAGTGTTTCTCAAAGACCGCCTTGGCCTTGTCTAGGATTTTCTTTTTGAAACGCCCTGGGAACGGTATCTTGGGTTGATAAGGTGGTGGTGGAACATAGGGCTTTTCAAGCTCGGTTGTCTTTTCCACCTCTTTTCCTTTGTCCTTGATCGGTTCCTTCTCTAAGACCGCTTCTTTACACGCATCGTCTGAGGCTGCCTCCCCCTCTAATTGCTCATTGGCCTCAATGAGCTTTGTCTTAGGCGTTGCAGTTTGTAATTCCTTACCACTCCTCAATGTGATGGCGTTCACATACTCTTTAGGGTTCGGCTCCGGTTTACCTGGTAAATCCGGGCCTCTTGATGATGTAGAAGCTTGATTCTGCTTAAGCTCTCTGATATCTTGCTGCATTGTCGCGTGCTGGCTCTCAACCCTTTGCTGGCCCTGTAACAGTTGCTGTAGTATCCCACAGACGTCGTTCCCCATTTGATTCTGACCTGTTCCCTGAATCTGTTGTTGATTACCCATCGGCTGCGGATGGAACCCTGGTGGAAACTTGTGTTGCTGCGGTTGGTTGTTGAAGTTGTTACTCTGAGCCGCTTGATTCTGCTGAGTGTAGCCGTGCAGTTGCCCACTGAACTGTTGCTTGGGCTGGAAGGTATTCTGAAAAGGAGCCTTTTGAGCATAGCTTTGTTGTTGTTGTTGAGCAGGGTACACTTGGTCTTGAGGGTTAGCTACATTCGGGTTTCTGTATGAGAGGTTTGGGTTACTGTTGTAGTTGTTAAACCGCTGATACCTCTGCTGATTCCCTATGTAATTCAGCTCCTCTTGTGTTAGACCATCTTCATTAACATTGTCAAAACTTGGCCCTTGCTCATCAAACTCGCCTGAAAAGTGTATTGGCTTTTGAGTCGCCATCAAAACCTTGTCAAGCTTACTCTGAAGCTCTCTTATATCCTTTTTCATGCGCTGTTCATCACTAGATCCCTCTGTACGGTTTGCTCTATCAAAGTCCTCTCCATACGTGTCATTGGACATGGCTAGGTTCTCAACTAGTTCCATTGCCGCAGTGATCTCTTTTCCAAGAAAATTCCCATTTGAAGCTGTATCGAGTTGGTTTCTGATCTTGGGGAGTGCACCTCGGTATAGTACTCAAGAGGGATGCCTCTGAGAAGCCGTGGTGTGGGCATTGGTTAGTGTAGCTTCTAAACCGTTCCCCAGCTTCACTAAAGCTCTCGTTATTGTGCTGCGTGAAACTTGAGATCTGATTCCTGAGCTTAGCCGTGCGTGATGTGGAAAAGAACTTTGATAAGAACGCCAGTTTACACTGCTCCCAGGTTTGTATAGAACCCCTCGGTATATTCTTTTCCCACTGGTGTGCTTTATCACCGAGGCTGAAAGGGAACAAGCGTAGCTTGAAGCTATCTTCGGAGACGCCATTTATCTTGGTTAAGTCGCAAACCCGATCAAATTGATCTAGATGCTCGAGAGGGTCTTCTCCAGCCAGACCGTGGAACTTTGAGTTTTGCACCATATTGAGCAGGGAAGCTTTAACTTCAAAGTTGTTGTTTTGAACTGGTGGAGCTTGAATCCCAGCTCGGTATTGGTGCGCATTAGCTCGGTCATTCTCTCCAACACAGATTGGAGGATGTTGTCTTTGAACTTGGGGCGGTGGCGGATGAACATGATGGGCTTGTTGTTCATTTCTATTCGCTTGGTGTTGGTTTTGCTGAGCAAGCCGTTCGTTTCTTTGAGCCTGTTGCTGATTAACATAGGCTTGTTGTTCATTTCTTCCTGCCTGCGCCTGATTAGCCTGAGCCTGGTGCTCGGCTGCCTGAGCCTGTTGCTCCATTCTCTGTTGTTCTGCCATTCCAAGTCTGTCAAAGTGCCGTTCTCTCTCGCGAGCTCGCCATTCTAATCTGTCGATGTTATCGTCGTATGGGAAAAGCGATCCTGTGCTCCGAGACCTGGTATTCATGCACCTGAAAACAAAACAAGAACTTGGAAAGAAGTTAGTAAAACAAAGGAAAGAAAAGCTTGAACTCAAGAACAAATAAGAGACTAGTGCTCCTACAAGTTGGCAACAGCGGCAATTGATAACTAAGAGTTTTCAGGCTCTTAGAAGGGTTATCAATCCCCTTGTCAAAGTAGTATAAAGGGTGTCAAACCAAGCTTGTAAACGAGACACTAGCCTATGTCATTTGTTCACTTAAGTCAAGACAAGATGATAAAAGTTTGGTGACGATGATGAACAGGCAAATAAGCAATAAAGTTAAATAAAAGCAGAGATTTAAACTAATCAAGATGCAAATAACAAACAGGTGATTCAGATAATGATAATGAATGATAAAGGCAGAAGCTTTAGACAGGATATTTGACTCGGGTGCTTCCAAGCTAAACTAATGGGTTAATGAACCATTTTTATCAAGCGATTTCATTTAACTTGGAACTCAAGGCATGTTAATCTTCTCATGAAAGCATTAAACATCTAAACTGATCCTCTTTCATACCAAAATCCCTTTTGAGAAGCACGAATCAGTCAGCAATAAGAATCAGTTCAAAAACATCATTTAAGAGAACAAACTATCACTCTCGCGATGAAAGACTCTTAAACCCTTAACCGAGTGGTTCAGACATTTCTACAAACACTTTTGATGCAAGATATGTCTCAGATCTGAACCTCAAGTGATGTGCTTGGATCCAGCCTAGAGATCTCGTCGGTTAAGGAATGAAACATGCAAGACTAGACACCTAAACCCATTAATCTACCTTGAAAGCACCCTAATCTACCTATCTAAAGCCGCTTAAACGACTACTCACTGATCATAACGAGCTCACTAAGTCCTTTGCAAGACGTGTAGCTAGTCATGATAAGGAGTTTGATGTTGGATGACGAAAGAAAATAAAGAAAGAACAAGATTCTCATGCAAAAACGAGATATCGGATTAGATTAATCAGGTTTCACAAAAGAGGCAAGTTCTTAGAGCTAAAAACAGATAAGAGATAAGATAACTAGGTTTTTAGTCTCAAAATGTATTTATAGCAAAGGGAAAGTGTCGCGGGTCAGCCCGGAACAAACCGGGTACTGAACCACCTTCTTGGGTTGATGGGTGAGTGCCACGGTGTGTCGGAAAGTGAAGCCGAGGTTTTCATGCCGAGGCGTGCACGTGAGTCAGGATCCACATGAAGATCTCGTGAAGAACACGTCAAGAACATGCATGAACCCTAGTCTTTGATCTATCCTCACGTGTATGTTCTTGAGCCATTCTGTTCTTGATTCTGGTTTCGTGACAAGGGACCTCAGGATAAAATGTCAAGGGGTCATGATGTCGAGGTGCTTGGGAGAACACAGTCCGGCATGCACGCCGAGGTCATTACACCGAGGTGTACTTTCAACACTTAGTCGTTTCCAGCTTCAGTTCTTACGTATGCATGCCTCGATCTAACCATGCCAAGGCTTTGGAACGAGGTCTAGTCCAGAATATTTCCAAGATATGAGCCTCGACTTGAGTGACGCCAAGGTAAAGATACTGAGGCTTGTGAAAATACTTAGCGCATATCGCAACTCTTTTAGGCTTGTATCGACCATGTCACCTTCCGGAAGCAGTAACTTTCAGCACACGACTCCAATTGCTCTGGGACCAGTTCCACAGTCAAGATGACTCAATAAGCTCGAACTTTGGTGAAGAAACCATCGGAGCTTGGGGAGTGGAAGGCTTCCTGGATTTAACATCTTTGCGCCGCACTGAAATCACCGGAAAATAGACTTTTAGACCGATGTGAACTCCGGAGACCCTGTCTTCCAAATGCTATGAGAAGATCTTCCATGGATCTCGAACTTTGGTGAAGACCGGGTAAGCTGGTTCGGTCTGGAGGGGCTCCGTCCGCCATGATTTTGAAGTTCGCCGTTCAGTTCTCGGGTACGCGCAATGCTGGTGAATGCTCCGGAAGCCATATCTTTCTCTCCACTGGTCCGAATTGGATGATTCCAACTGTTCTGGAATCTTTGCTTGATTATATCCAACTTTGGTGAAGACCCCGCCAACTGATTCGGACCGGAAGGTTCCCCCGATCGCTGATCTCTGAATTGCGCGGGCAAGGACAACTTTTGGTCGTAAAAACCTTCCCGCGGTAAGAAAAATGGCCGAGGGCTGTGTACCGCGGTAAGCTTTTTGGTCGTAAAAATTCTTGCCTTGGTCAAAAACTTGTCCCGTGGTATTTTTGCACTCGATACTCGATTCTGGCCGATCGGTAAGGTTTTTGGCCGGTAATGAGCGTCCGGTAAACATTTTGGCCGAGGTTTCCGACCAGCCGGTACGAGATTTGGTCGAGAAATTCCTCCAAGCGGTTTTCACCATTTTTGACCCTTTTCTTCACCGTTTTCTTTTCTGTTCCTCTTCGTAGGCTCCAATTGGTCTCCAAAGCTCCTGATAAAGACTTCAAAACATGCAAAACTCTTTGGGACCTAATGCAAGCCCTAAATCCTATTTTAACGCCTAAAGACTCAATTTACATGAGAAAACACATGATGAGGACTCTATAATGCAATCTAAATGATGTAAAATATAGACATATCAGTGGAAACCGACCCCAATAGTTAGCCCCCCAGCTTGTCGGTTTCGGAGACGAGAGCAATGAGGTACAAAACTCTGAAGGCTGGATTGACCATGTCCACCAAGCCGTCATGACAAGGTTTTGCAGAGCTTCTCCAAGATAGAATGATATCAAACTGTCGGGATTCCAGTGAAATTCCGAGCCGTTTACTCGGCGAGGCAATTGAGAAATGGAGCCGTTACGGAGTAACAACGACGAGGCACTTTAGAACGATATCGAGCCGGGTTAACGATAATGACGAGGGCCTTATTGTAATGCGGTGCCAAGCCGTGCTAATGGTAACGACGAGGCTATGACGCAGGGTACAGCCTGTGCGGTATGTCGAGATATTCCAAGATAGGTCATCGTATCAAGCCATTTTGTTGAAGGCAAGGCGATTTCGACAAAGGACATAGACGAACCGGTTTGCCCGGTATATTTCAAGATGACGAGGCATTTTTGTGAAACTTAGGCCGAACCGAATAAACGACGAGGCGTTTTGTGACAGCCATGCCGAGCCGAATAAACGACGAGGCGTTTTGTGACAACCATGCCGAGCCGAATAAACGATGAGGCGTTTTGTGACAACTATGCCAAGCCGAATAAACGACGAGGCGTTTTGTGAATGTTAGGCCGAGCCAAATAAACGACAAGGCGTTTTGTGACAACCATGCCAAGCCGAATAAACGACGAGGCGTTTTTGTGAAAGATGTGCCGAGCCGTGTTTCGAGGCGTTTTTGTAGCAACTGTGCCAAGACATCAGCTGAAGACTCGGACATCCCGATCGTTGGTCTTCCGAAAGAAGATTCTCGAATTATTGGAGCGTGTAATCGACGCGGCCAGAGTTTGTTAATACGCCGCGGATTCCACGCGCTGTTGTTTTGATGGCTTCCCGAGGTTCACGCGGAACTCACGCGCCTCGGCTTGTCCTATAAGAAGGTGGATCCCCTTCTTCTTTACTCATAATTTCAGATCTTCGATTTCACTAAAGGTAGCTCTCCCTTCTCTCTTCTTTCTCTCTCTAGTTTATTTATTTTCTGGCTAGGGTTCCGAGGCCTCCGCCGCTCCAAATCTTTTTCCGACGAAAACTCGCCACGTAGTACTGTAATTCCTGTACAAACTGTAAATCATGTCAAACCACTCCGTCGATTCATTGGATCCGCTTTTTAACTACGAGCCGAGCCGTGTAGATGCTGAGGTGAGAGGCGTAACAGGATCCTCCGAGGCATCTATCTCGCCGAGCCCTTCCAATCGTTCATCTGAAGCTGACAAAGCATCGAATCGCTCAAATCCATCAGGTGCTCCCTCTCGAAATAACGAGCCGTTGGTTTCGACGAGCTGCCCCCGGGGTCCTGCCTATAACAAAGACGTTGATTATGCCGCAGTAAAAGCTGAGGAGGAAGCGTTTCCCTTTGATCCGGTCGAGGCGAAGCTTGAATTAGAACGTCTCATGGCATCCCGAGGTGCTTCTTCGTCTGGGCAAGGGAAACAAAAGCGAGTGAAAAGACAAAAACCTGACCCGCCTTGGTTCCACACTCTCCTCCTCCGGCTCACTTGAGGCATTGAGATGCCGTTTCAGGATATCCGAGGCGGTGGAATTCGTCCTTCCAGAGAAGAACGACCAAGCTGACAAACCCCATGAGAATCACTTTACTCTGTACGAGGCGTTCTTCGAGCTCTATTTTCTCTGGTTCCCGATCCCGGAGTTATCCTCGAGTACCTCTGGAAACATGAGATCTCGATTGGGCAGATTATGCCGAGGGGTTTGCGGCACATGATCGGCATCCTGGTTCGATGCTTTGAATGCGGGCTCGACATTGAGCTGGATCATCTGCTAAACTTGTTGGAGATCAGAAAGGCTCTGAAGGGGGGCATATTTTATATCTCCAACAAACCCAATCGCCGGATCATAGGCGGTTTTCCAAGCAAAGATCAATTTTGGATCGAGCGCTTCTTCTATGTCTTGGTGAACGAGGCGTCGGTTGGCGAAGATTTCGTCCGAAAAACCAAGACCGCTTGGGGACCACTTGCTAGCCGATCCAAAGCTTTGCCTCGGCTCGGATCTGTTATGGTATAATTTTTCCTCACTAAATTTGTTTATTTTGTGTTGTTTTTGCAGTTCGGAGCATTCTTCCCCCAGTTCCTGACGACCTCTTCGTTGTTCGAGATTCTCTAGCGGCTCGGAGAGTCAATTGGAGGAAGCACTTTACGTTTGAGAGAGTGGAAAGAGCACGAGCCATTTTCGCCAGAGTACCTGTTAGCTCTTCGTCTTCAAATTCTTCAGGAGATACAAGGGAAAAAATTGTGATCATCACTCTTAGAGACAGAAAGAGGCATGAAGAAGAAGAGGCTGCAAAACGAGCCGCCGAGGTGGCTCGAACGAAGGCCGAGGCTATCCCTCAAGAGATCCGCCATGCCGTGAAGGGGAAGGTGTGGAGGCAATCGAGAAGGAGGTGGCACCCGAGGTGGAACCTGGCGAAATCATTCCCAAGGCGCCCAAAGACGACTCCGCGGCTCCGAGTAAAACTCCTTCTAACTCGGCTATTTTGGCTCTCCCGAAGTCGTCGAGCCCCTCGGCTTCGCATCTACAGAAGCACGATTCTGGTAGAAAACGTTCGGCCACTGATAAAGGGAAAGGCGTGGCTATCCAAAAGAATGAGCCGGCCAAGAAGAAACGCAAGCCTGTATCTGGTGATCCTGCTTCACGCAAACTGGTCGTCGACGACCCAGACGCCTCGGCAATAATGTTTGCGCGTGTTAACAACGCCAACACGCGCCTTCCTGAGCAGCTGAGGAGACCGAGGTCTTATGGCGCGATGGCGCAGCATGGCACCAAGGTCTCTTCTGTTTACCTTTCCTTACTTTTTTCGTGTCGAATTCTGGCTAAGTGTTTCACACGTATTATTCTTTGCAGTTTGTAGCGGCTATTAACGAGCAGATGGTCGAATACGAGGCGGACCTGTCTAAGGTTGAACGTCGTTTGGAAGAAGCTCGGAACGAGGCCGCGACAACAAAGGGAAAACTAGAAGAGGCGATTACCAGGGCAAAGAAGCTGGAAGAGGAGAAGATAGCTCTTCGTGCTGACGTCGACAAGGTATCCGCCGAGGTGGCGTTACTTAAGAGACAAATCGAGGCCAAGGATGCCTCGTTTGACACTAAGGTCAAGCGTGCGAAGAAAGAAGCGAGGCGAGAGTTGACGGCTAAGTTTCAGGAACGCCTTGCCAAGGTGGAGGAGGGTCTAGCCAAGCTCGAGAAGGCCAAAACTGACGAGAACGAACTGGGGCAGATCAACGACCTGAGGAAACCGGACGGCCTGACACTCGACGACGAAGAGGCAAAGGTAAAAGGTTGGGAGAGCGAATACGTCGACGACGAGGTGTATGAGCGCATCGCTTCCGAGATCCGAGGTGAGCTAGTCTTCTCGCCCGTGTCACCAGACTCCGTAGACACCGGTCTGGGTAACAAGCCGATCGAAGAGACAGCGCCTAACCTGGGTGTTGTAGATCCGACCAGATCAAATGTGGGTACGCCGGCCCTTTCGAACCTCCTCGCCGAGCGGGAAACGCAGTCCGCAGCTTGACTCTCTCCTGTTTTCTCCCTAGTTTTTCTTTTACGTTCTCCTTTTTGTGCTAAGTGCCTGGATGGCTTTATCCGTTTTTCAGACTCGTATGTATTTTTGCGATTGGCGCTTGGATTGATTTTCAGACTGATGGCATGATTTTGCTATAATTATATCTATCTTCTTTGTTCTGTCTTAGCGATATTGAGGAGTTATGTTTATCGTTTTGTGACCAAATTTGTTGGACCAAGAGTGTCTTTCTTCCTGAGCCGTTAGAATAGTTTGGTCGGGACAGGCTATCTTATATTGAATAGACTTTGTTTAAGTTGAAAGGTCCTGAGCTGGGAGACGTGTTCTTGTTTAGACAAATTTTGGGAGGGGACATGACATTCCTTTATGTTTTTGGATGTTTGTCCCGAGGTGTGAAGTTAGATTGTAGCAAACATATTAACGAGGTAATTTAACTCGGATCTAATTTTATCCTTCTGAGGCGTTAAGTTCGAATTTCTCGTTGTCGAGGTTCATGTCTAAGTAGACGATATTTAGAGTCTTGTCGTAGACCGGTGTTCCCGAGAGGGTGAATGTGTTGCCAGGTTTTAAGAGTTCGTTTCGGTTTTAGAGAAAGCGATGTAGTCTCGACTTACAATCTCGTGTGCGATGAAGAACCGTGGCGACCGATACGATTTTGGTCCGAAATTTGTATAGGGCGCCTGATTTTAATCCATAGAGGATGTGACTTGCATCCTTGTCCTAGGAAAGGTGGTAAAAAGTTCATTTAGAGAACTTTGTCAATGTTGCCTCGTTGTGGCCAGCAACAAGGCGAGGTGTCTGGAACTATAGATAGTTTGCCTAAGTGAATGCAAGGACAAGTAAAAGTCTAGGAGAAGTGTACATAAGTGATGAATGAAAACTAGCCGAAGTGACAATGAACGAATTAAAAATCCGAGGTGAACATGAAACAACTAGCTGATTTAAAAGGAATGAAAAACTAGCCGAAGTGACAATGATCCTAGAGATAGTAGACTCGACGAGCTAAAATTTAAAAGTTAATGAAGGTATGTGTATACGTACCCACTCCCCCGCATTTTTGGAGGGGGGACAGCTGAACCCGTCTGAGGACGGGCTGCCTACGTACTCTTTGCAGGGATCAAGCCGTCCCGTAGTTCATGTTGATCGTGTTGTAGCCTTAGTGATAATACTTCTTTAGATGCATTGCATTCCACGATCTTGGAATTTCTTCGTCAGCTACCATCGCAAGTTCATAGACTCCTTGGCGAACTACTTTTGTAATCTGTAAGGACCTTCCCAATTCGCTCCGAGTTTTCTTGCATTCATCTCGGCAGTGTTTTGGAACACTTTTTGAAGAACGAGCTCTCCTTCTTTAAATCTTCGACTTCGGACATTTTTGTTGTAGTATCTCGCCGTTGCTTGTTGGTAGTTCTAGATTCGGATTAAAGCCTGGTCGCGCCTTTCGTTGACCAAATTGAGTTCGTCCAGCATCAGTAAGTGATTCAAGCCCTCCTATCCTGGCATAAGTCTTCGTCGAATACCTGGGAAATCCACCTCGGGGGGAATTATGCACTTCGTTCCATAGACAATAGCGAATTGAGTTTTTTCCAGTGGCTCAGCGCTCGATGCGACCAAAGGACTCCTTCGAGCTTGTCTGCCCATTGTCCTTTCTGGGCGTCGAGCCTCTTTTTCAGACCGTCTAGGATCGTCTTGTTGGCTGCTTCGGCTTGGCCATTCCCTTACGGATATTTTGGCGTAGATTTGCTCAGACGAATTTTCCATTTCTCGCAGAAAGCTTTGAAGCGAGTTGAGATGAACTGGGATCCGTTATCAGTGACTATTTTGTAGGGGACCCCGTCTCGGCAGATGATATTTTTCCAGACGAAGTGTTCGGCCTCGACCCATTTAGAAAAATAATCCGTGAGGACGAGCCGAAAGCGCTTCTGCTTCGATCGATGTAGAGGCCCGACTATATCCATCGACCATCTCATGAAGGGATAAGGTGACGAAATCGACGACAGCACCTCGGTAGGTTGGTGGATTGTAGGCGCGTGCCGTTGACACTTCTCGCACTTCACCGTAAACTTCTCACAGTCCTTGACCATCGTAGGCCAGAAGTAATTGTGCCGTTTTATCTTGATCGCAAGTGACCTTCCGCTAGAATGATTTCCTGCACGCGCCGCTGTGCACCTCGTGCATTATCTTTCTTGCCTCCGGTCCCTCGACACATGTCATGAGTGGTCATATCGTGCGGCCTGAGCTCTTAATTTGTGGGTTTCCCACTTGTCGGATGGTACTTCTCCATCGGCGATGTATACTCGGATGGCTCCGAGCCATTCTTTGTCGCAGCCGTACTCCACCTCGGCTAGTGAGGCGTCTTCGTCCAGAGCGATTGCTTCGCCGCTCTCTGGTTCCTCCTCGGGAGGATTTATCAGCCAAACTCCTTCTACCTCTTCGATGCTTGGACGTTCGATGAATTCCACTGGAATTGTTCGTCGAAGATCCGGGTCTGAAATTGAGGCAAGTGCTGCTAAGGCGTCTGCCGAGGTGAAACACCTCGGGGTATTCGTGTGAGCTCGAACTCGTCGAACGTTTGCACCAAATCTCGGACCACTCTAAGGTAAGCTCCCATTCGTCCATCCTTCGTCTCGTACTCTCCGTTGAATTGATATGTTACGAGCTGTGAATCGTAAAAGGCTCTTATCTTTCAACTCCTACTCCCTGCGCTAGTCGTATGCCAGCGATCAGTACTTCGTATTCTGCTTCGTTGTTTGAGGCGTGGAAGTTCAGGCGAAAAAACTGCTCCAATATTTCCCCGGTGGGAGAGGTGAGACGGATTCCTATTCACAAGCCGTGTTTTGACGACGAGCCGTCGCCGTGCAGTATCCATACTTCGTCTAGAGTTGGCTCGGTCGTCGCCTCGATCGGAAGTTCGATGAGAAAATCTGCGAGCACCTGTGATTTTGCAGATGACATGTTCCGATACTCGATGTCGTACTCGCTCAACTCTATGGCCCATTTGGCGAGTCGCACAGATTGGCCCGAGCTGTGAAGGATCGAGCGCAGCGGAAGGGTAGCGAGCACAACAATCGAATGTGATTGAAAGTATGGACGCAGCTTACGAGCCGATACTACAACGGCTAGGGCGACCTTCTCGATCTGGGGGTAACGGGTCTCGGCATCGGTCAGTGTCTGACTGACGTAAAAGATGGGTTTTTGCTCGGATCGCTCTTCTTTTATCAGCACCCCACTCACGGTCGTACCAGCACTAATGCACCGGATCGCTCTTGGGAAGTCATCGTGTTGCACCCCACTCACGGCCGTAGCAGATACGGCGATGTAGAGGAAGAGGGACTCTCCTTCAACTGGTTTCGCCAGGACCGGCGGGCCCCTGGAAAGCTGCTTCGCATCGCTCGTCCTACTCAAACTTCTTAGTTTTTCGAAGGGTGTCGTAGAAAGGCAGGCACTTGTCGGTAGAACGGGAAATGAATCTGTTTAGCGCAGCGACTCTTCCTGTGAGCCTTTGAACTTCTCGCTTCGTTCTTGGAGAGGGCATCTCGATTAATGCCTTGATGTGCTTGGGATTCGCTTCAATGCCTCGGTGAGTCACGAAGTAGCCGAGGAACTCTCCCCAGGTTACCGCGAATCTGCACATCGCCGGGTTCAGTTTCATGTTGTGTTTGTTAAACTGCTCGAAGCATACTCGTAGGTGCGTGATATGATCTTTTTTCTCGAGTGATTTGACCAACATATTGTTGATGTATAACTCCATGGTTTTTTCGAGCTGATCTGCGAATATTTTATTGACGAGCCATTGATATGTTTCCCTTGCGTTCTTGAGTCCGAACGGCATGACTTTGTAACAGTATATCCCGTGATCGGTTATGAACTCTGTTTTTTCCCGGTCATCGGGATGCATCAGGATTTGGTTGTAACCAGAAAACGCGTCCATAAACGTTAACAACCTATTTCCCGCGGTGGCTTCGACGAGCTGGTCGATGTGCGGTAGAGGGAAACAGTCTTTTGGGCACGCCTTGCTGAGATCAGTGAAGTCTACACAGACTCGCCACTTGCCGTTCATCTTCTTCACAACCACTGGATTCGCAAGCCAGTCTAGGTATTTTGCCTCGACAATTGATCCTACTTTGAACAATCTTTCCACTTTGTCGTTAACTGCTTTAGCTCGTTTGGGTCCGAGCTTCCTCATTTTTTGCTTGATTGGTTTGAAGGTTGGTCCACGTTCAGCTCGTGACAGGTCACGTCGATGCTTATGCCTGGCATATCCTCCGCTGTCCAGGCAAAAGTGTTGATATTCTCCTTGAGGAGGGAAAGAAGTTCGCTTCTCAGAGGTTCTTCAAGCTTAGTTCCGATTTTGACGCGTCGTTCTGGACACGCTTCGTCTATGCACACCGAGTCCACCGCATCACATACCGGCTCGGTGCGCGTTTCGCGGCTCTCCGTGATCTGTAATTGCTATAAGAGTTTTGAGAGCTCGTTCGCAGGCTCTCGGTCCGTCTTCAGCTTTTTGCGATCTACATCTGCTCGTGCATTGGTGACGGGGTTCCTCAACTTGTGCTCTGCCAAGAAACACATTTGCAATTCCTTCTGGTTTCCCTAAATCGTTTTGATGCCTGCTGGAGTTGGGAATTTAAGGCAGAGGTGATAGGTGGAAGGGACCGCCCTCATCACATTGATCCATGGAGTTCCCATAATCACATTGTAGATTATTGGGTGATTGGTGATGCAGAATTCGACGATCCTAGTGACTCCGCCGGCTACCACAGGGAGCCTAATTGTGCCCATGGTCATTGTTGTTTCTCCTGAAAATCTGGTCAGAGGTTTGGGGATCGCCGTTACCTCGGAGAGATCGATTCCCATCCTTCTGAGTGTCTCCCTGAAAATGACATCTACTGAGCTCCCGGTATCGATGAGTACTCTCGCTACATCGTGGTCTCTGGTCGTCAATTTGATCACCAGTGGATCGTTGTGTGGTCTATCTATCCCTGTCGTTTCCTCTTCGGAGAAGGAGATCACCGTGTTCGGAATATCGGTCGGTTCTGTCGAATTTTCCTTTGCTTTGGCTCGGCGCTGATAAGTCTTAATGGAAGACACCGTATCTTGGTATTATTGGGATCCACCCATGATCATGTTGATTCTTTGTCTAGGCTCGGGTCATTCTTCAGGTTCACCTCTCCTGTCGCGCTTGGTGTTATCGCCTTGCCGGGGAGGATTTGGGGGTTTTGTCGTGCCGCTCGGCTCGGTTCCCTCTTTTGGCTCATTAGGGACGAGGTCTTTAAGATTCACCGCGTTCTGGAGCTCTCCCGCCGCCATCTTAGCCGTAAGTTTGGCTCCTAGAGTTTGGCATTGTGCCGTCGAATGCCCATAGGTTTGGTGATACTCGCAGAACGCCTTTTCTTCGTAGTTGGTGGGTCTTCTTACCCAAGTGTTGCTGCGCGGCTCTCCTATTCCGCGTCCAGCGCCTACATGGTAGTTTTGGACACCTCCGCTTCTTGGTTCGTCCAAGCTCTGCATTGTTGCGTTGTTTGATGGATTGCCTTTCTTCGAGGGGCGCGTCAAAATGTAGCTTCGGATCGCTGCTTTCGCTGCTTCGTACTGTGATAACTAAGGTTTTTTTAGCCTTAGATGGGTTATCAATCCCCTTGTCAAAGTAGTATAAGGGGTGTCAATCCATATGTGTGGTAGTTAGGCACTAGTTTATGTGATAGGTTCTTAAGTCAAGTAATCAAAGATGAGTTTTGTGAAACCAGCAACAAGAAAGCATAAAACAAGAAACAAACAAGCTATGATTAATGAACTAAGCAAGCAAACAAAACAAGATGATGGTGATTAAGCAAATGATAAAAGCTAAACCTCTAGATGTGATCATTGATTAGGGTGCTTTAGATATTGAATCATGATGCTAAGAACATAATGCAACACTTGCTACTCTTTAGTCTAGGCTTCTTAATCAGATTAATTCATTCCCATGACAATAATCCCTTTGCAAATCACTTAATCAAGTCTAACAACCATTAGATATAATCAAGCAATCAGCAAGCATAATGCATCAAGCCTAATAAGTGACCAAACAATCTCTCAACCAAGAAGACTGAATCTTATACAGAAAGACATAACAAGCAATCACATGATCTCAAACATTTCAACTTAGAACTCTAATCTAGACTAATCCTCTCATGAAGGCATTAATCTCTACACTAATCCACTTTCAAACCAAATCATCATTTGTGAAATATGAATCAATGAGCATTAAGAAACAGTTCTAATATGTCATTCATGCATTTAACAAATCATTCCCATGATGAAAAAGGCATAAACCCTTAAGTTAGCTCATTCAGGCATTTCATCAAACACTTTTGGTGCATGAAATGCCTATGAACCCAGATTTCACTTTCCCAAGGAAATCTGGCATTAGGAGCAACTAACTAAGGAAATGGAATGAGAATCTAAACCCTAAACATCACCAATCAAACATCTAAGCACCCTAATCTACACACCTAGAAGTTTAAAAGATGACTACTCACTAATCATGAAGAACACATCTAATCTTTTGCAAGAGATGATGTTAATCATGATTAGAAGCAGAAATGAAATGATGAGATGATGACAAACAGACTTAGATTGATTAAATCCTTGAGATCTCTCTTAATCCAAAACGTTTTTACACTAAAAAGGAAAGAAAACTAGAGAGAAACTAAGAGAGAAGATGATCTCCTTGGGTTTTTCTCCCAAAAAACTATATATACCTAGTGCTAATGGACCGGGTCAGCCCAGGACAAACTGGGTACTGACCCGGCTCAGTTGGGTCAAGTGGGAATCCTGCGGGTCAGTCCAGTATGTCCCAGGTCGCACACCTAAGTCGCAGTAGATGAAGACTTGTCTTGTGAAGCCTGAATCGCCTTGTCTTAGCCGCACGCCTAAGTAGGAGTGTTTTGCGAGTGTTGCTGCGGCTTGGTCTCCTTCCTCTCCAACTCGCAGGGCTAAGGCGGTTTCTGGGGAATGTACAAACTGTGCGGGTTGGTCTCTATTGCACCTAGGTCGCAGGCTCAAGTCGGAGTGATTTGCGAGTGTTGCTGCGGCTTGGTCTCCTTCCTCTCCAACTCGCAGCATCCAGAGCAGCTTAGACCACTTCGCATTCCGGAGAGTGTAACTCCTATGAGACTTGTCCGAATTGAATGATTTCGGTTGCAGAAGACAGAGGACTCATTTATCTCGAACTTTGGTGAAGAAAGCTTCGGTGCTTGGGAAGTGTAAGGCTTCCTGGAGGGCACATCTTTGCAGTGCATGTACACGACCAGAGAGAGGCGTCTAGACATGTGTCCATTCCGGAGACTGTATCTTTCTGCTCATAGATCCGAATTGAATGCTCTTGGACGTTCTGGAAAGAAGGCTCAAATGTCTATGGTTCTCATGAAGGACCCGGAAACTAAATCGGCCTGGAAGTGCACCGTCCTTCGCATCCTTTAGAACTGATCTGCTCGGTCCGGAATACCTGCGAGACTGGGGTTCCTTCCGACAAGCTTATCTCTCTGCTCACGCGTCCAAATTCCACGATTCTACTTGCTAAGAGACCGTGATGCAATGCTCTCCAACTTCTATGAAGCACCCGCCGTCTGAATCGGACCGGAAGGCTCCCCGGACAGGCGATCATTCAGGGGTATCGGATTGCTCCGGAATGAGTGCGAGACCTGTTCGTCTTCCGATTACCATATCTTTCAGTTCTGTGGTCCAAATGCCTTGATTCCAACTGTTATGAACTCTTGACTCAATTATCTCCAATCTTTATGAAGACTCCGACAGCTAAATCTGACCGGAAGGTTCCCCGGACAGGCGATTTCGGAAACGTGTCTGCACCCGGAGATTTTGGCCGAGAGACTTGACCGCGGTACGTGTTATTGGCCGAGAAAGCTACCCGCGGGAAGGATTTTGGTCGAGAACCTTCGACCTTCAGTACACCATTTTGCCGAGAAACCCAAAATTGCTCCTTTTCACCATTTTTGATCATTCCAACTCCATTTCTTCATCTGAATCACATCATCCACTCCAAATTGGCTCCAAAAGCACCTGTTTAACACTCCAAAACATGCAAAACTCTCTTGGACCTAATGCAATCTCCTAAGTCCTAAAACAATGCCTAAAGACCTAAAATGCATGCAAATGAGACATGATTTTGACTAGAATATGTACATTAAATGATGCAATTTATGAATATATCATACTGCTCTTCCAGATTTTTCATCTCTTCTTCGTTTACAACAAAGTCTGACGAACAATGCAAGGCATCTTGAATCGTTTGTGGCGTATTGAGGGCCATTTCCCGTCGGAATTCAGATTTGTACCACAAGGACCGCTTCAGAGCCTAGTCGCTTATTCCTTCTACTCTAGATACGACCGCCTTGAACCTTGCCATGTAATCCCGAAGCGGTTCATTCGGTCCTTGGGATAGCATCCACAGGTCAGCATCAGAAGTTCCTTTATCCATGAACATCGAATATTGCTTAAGGAACAAAGCGGAGAGCTGTTGGAAACTGCCGATTGAATTGCGCTCCTGTCTCGAAAACTATTCGAGCGCGGCTCCCTTGAGATGTTCTACGAATAGTAGGCAATATCCGGCATCTACTTCCTTTTGTCAATTTGCAGTACAAAGGGTATCAATCCATCATGTGTATACACTAAGATGCAAGATCAGTTCTTAATTCAAGCCGAATGAGTGAGGTTTTGATGTTACTTCCACTAAACAAGCTTAAAACAAGAATTAAAGCTAATGATCAACTTAAACAAGCAAGTAAATAGACTAAATGAGATGAGAATGTATAAATGATGATGAGAAAGGTCTTAGACGTGATAGTGGATTAGGGTGCCTTTGGTACTAAACTAATGAGCTAATGAATCATGTGATCAAGCAAACCATTCAACTTAAACATCATTAACTAAGCTAATTCTCTCATGAAGGCATTAAATTCTATGCTAAAACAGTTTCTAACCTAATCATCATTAGTGAAACATGAATTAACAAGAATTAAGAACCAGTTTAATCTGTCATTTAAGCATATAAACAATCATTCCCATGATGAAAAATACTTAAACCTCTAACAACCTTGGTTCAGGCATTTCATCAAACACTTTTGGTGCATGAAATGCCCAGAATCTAGACCACATATGATGTGTATGGATCTAGCTTAGAGAACAGGTTGTAGAGAATGAAATATGAATGATCTAATCCCTAAGCTCACTAATCTAACACCTAAGCACCCTAATCTACATATCTAAGACCTTAATATGGGGAATACTCACTAATCATGATCAATACACTAAATCCTTTGCAAGATGTGTTGTTAGTCATGATTAGAAGTGTGAAAATGAAGAATGATCAGATAGATGATAAGAAACAGCTTTAAACACTCAAAGATCCTTGATTCTCTTTTGGTTCAAACTCATAAAAGCAGATATTTCTCTTCTAAGGAGTTCTTTCACAAAAGAGGCAAGAAACAAAAGGAATAAAGCTTAAGTCCTTGGGGTAAAACCCTAAAAACTATATATAGGTCGTAAAACGAAACGGGTCAGCCCAGAACAAACCGGGTCCTGGCCCGGCTTTAATGGGTAACATGACGAGTGTGCGAGTTGGTCAGGTGCTTCCCACGTCATATGCCCAAGTCGCACAGCTACAGAAACAGTCTTCGGAGCTTTAAGTCCTTCAGCCTCAGCCACATGCCAAACTAGGTGTATTCTGCGAGTCCTTGTGCGATTCAGTCTATCTTTTCTTTAAATCGCATGACCAAGACGAAATCTGGGGAGAAAATGTGGGCCAGTTGGTCCTCCTTTAGTCCCAAGTCGCATGCCTAACTCGCACAGGCCTAGAAAGAAGCTTCAGCGAGATAAAACTATGTAACCAAGCCGCATTCCTCTCTCGGTGTAAAATGCGAATCTTCATGCGGTTCAGTTCTCTTTGCTCCTTAACTCGCACAACCATGTAGCACAGGGCTTCAGAGATATGTGCGGGATGGTCTTTATCACTCCCAAGTCGCAAGCCCAAGTCGGTGTAAACAGCGAACGTTTCTGCGGTTCAGTTCACTATTCGGCCAACTCGCATGACCAATTCGCACATTTGTGGACTTAGTATTTTTCCTGCTCGGGAGCCTTCCTTTGACCTTACCCAGGGTTACCATACTCGCACATATCAACACGCAGCTCAATCCCCAGACATTAATCTCCAGGTATGTGAGTTAACTAAGTCGCAAGACTATCTCGCAGGCTTCAGGTCTCCTCTGACCACTTCATATTCGGGGTAGAGTAACTCCCAGGATATTAGTCCAAATGGCGCAATTTTAACTTCAGTGGAAAGAGCACTCAGATATCTTCAACTTTGGTGAACGAACCTTTGGCGCTTGGGAAGTGGAAGGTTCCCTGGAGGGCTCATATCGCAGTGCATTGACATGGTTAGAAAGAGGCTTCTAGACATGCCTCCATTCCTGAAACGTTATCTTCTTGCTCACAGCTCTAAATGGAATTATCTCAAACGTTCTGGAAATAGGACTCAAATATATAAAATCTTGATGAAGGCCTTGTAGACTGAATCGGTCTGGAAGTGCATCGTCTTTCGCAATCTTCGGAGCTCATCGGGTGCGTCCAAAACGGTAGCGAGATAGGCGTGCTTTCCGGTGAGCTTAACTCTCTGCTCACGCCTCCAAATCCTATGATTCCACCTGCTCTGGAATCATGATCCAATCCTTTCCAACTTTGATGAAGCACTCGACAGCTGAATCGGCCGGTAAGACCTTCCGGTAATGCGATTTCAGAGATGCGTCTGTACCCGGAAATTTTGGTCTAGAAACCTTGACAGCGGTACAGGTTTTGGCCGAGAGACTCACTCGCGGTACATGAAAAACACCGAGAAAAGTTTCCTGTGGTACGTGAAAATCGCCGAGAACCTCCAAAGACCCATTTTCACCATCTTTCAAGCCCTGATCACCGTTTCTTTTCCTGGTTTTACCTTTTCAGCTCCAAATAGCTCATAATACACCTGATAAACACTCCAAACATGCAAAGACTCATTGGGACCTAATGCAACTCCTAAGTCCTAAAACAACACCTAAGGACCTAATATGCATGAGAAATAACATGATTTGAAATGAAATATATAACCTAAATGATTCAAATTATAAACATATCAACTCCCCATGCCACACTTGCCCTTTGCTTGTCCTCAAGCCAAAAGAACAAATGAGAGAGAGACGTTGGATGCATTGGGAGTCATATTCCTTAATGAGAGAGTGTATAACTAAAAAATTTCAAGGCTCACTGTCCTAGTTGCTAATTCTAAGATGCAGTGCTAACAAGATTACTCACAAAACTTTAGCCATACTCATCAATAAATGAATCAAGCTCAAGCTCAAGTTTTCACAACCAGCCATAGTTCCAACCTTTTGACATTCATTAAAGCTCATGTGAATCATGCTTATGCAAATCATGTGAACTCACTTGTCTTGGGACAGGGTTATGGGACAAAGATGATCTCATTCAATGTTTATGGTTTCAGTGCAGCTCAAGGGATCACTCAAGAAGGAATAAACTTTAACAGAATGCTAAGGGTAAAAGGCAACTGGTGCATACAAGAGCAGGATCCCATCTACCCAATACCCCAAGCTGGTCTTTCACCTTAACTCTACTCCCATGAAGATCAAATCCTAGCTACTCCTCTCTCAAGGCATTCATTGCCTCATCAACTCACTCCTAACTTCACTCTCATTCTTTTTTTTTTTCTCACCAGGGGATTCATCTTTTCATCTTTAAACTCAGGCTTTGGGGTCTGAACCTTCCACTAAGCTCTTTCTTACATAAAACTGTCTAGCCTCTTTTCTTTTCTTTTCAAACACTTGAGCGCTTTTGGCTTCTTTTCTTTTCTTTTTACTTAGAGGCTAGACTTTTCTTTTCAATACACAAGAGCTTTTCTTTCTTTAAACAGCAGACCCCAAACTGCTTTCTTTTCTTTTCCATCCCCTGGTTCTCATCTCAAATTTCCTCTTTTCCACTAACTGTTTCTCAAGATCTCTTCCTAGCCTACTCTAGACTCATGATGCAGAGCTAGATCTACATGATACTCTACTCTTGTCGCCCTAAACACAACACTTTCTGTCAAGTTTATTCAGAAAAAAGCCTCACATCTCTCACTATAGTGTTTCAGGCTTCAAGGAAGGTTTGGTTCAAGGCAGGGAACTGTGTCAAGATGAGAGAACAGCTATTTGAGCTAGCAAAAAGTGGTAAAAAGGATAAGAGAGCTCAAAGATTTTCAGGGTACCCATGAGTTCACAATGACACACAAACAATGATAATTAGATTGTCAAATTATGGTTCTCACTTAGATAAGGCTGGAACTAATGAAAGATTGATTCACTCAACAAGTTCAAAGCATGGATCAGTCTTGATTTCTTTCTTGTTTACATGCATCAAAGAACTAGAAACTAGGGCAGTGAAACGAATTCTTAAAGTGATATTCTCTCAAGGAAAAACCTATCATCACTCCCTTGCATTGATGCAGCCTATATGAATATGCAACTAGACTCAATCCTAAAAATGAGAATGCAACTACATGAACATTTTTTTTTTTTGTGAAATTTTTTTGATTTTTCAATTTTTTTTTGGTTTTTTATATGCACTTAGATGCAACTACATGAATGCATGCAAGAATGTGACTCAGAGAAAATATGATTAGTAAAAGATGAAACTTCTCCCCCACACTTAAATAACACAGTCCCCTGTGTTATAAAAGCATGAGAAAGGAGTAAAAGCAAAAGAAACAAGTAAAATGCAAAGAGAAACAGAAAGACTACATGCATATGTACAAGGGTGGAGTGTTACCTAAGAGCTGTGGAAGTCAGACCCCAAGGAGTATGAGGGGTTGGACGTGTGACCAGAGGGAGTCTCCCATGAGTGATGGCTTGCCTCATCAGAACCGTCTTCAAGATCCACCCATGCTGTGCCATATGAGACCATGGCTGTGCAGTTGGTGGAAGTCTCTCCAATCTCTTCTCTGTTCCTTGGTGAAACTGGTCTTCGAGATCCACCTTTGCATGGGTTTTCAAGCTTCTTGATCCTTTTCTTCATCTCCTTGATACACTTTGCCATCTTGTGTATCGTTTTGTCCTGGTACTTGCACCATTGTTGGAGAACACCAATCTTTTGCTGAGCTTTAAACCCTGAAGTGCCTGGCTCCTCCCAGTTGTAGTCATCAAAATGATATCTCTTTCCACCATAACGTTTTTGGGGTGGAGGCAGACCTTCATCTCCAGCACCAGCAGCACTAGCGGCAGCAGCTTCAGCGGTTGCTTTCTTTTCTTTGGACACTTCTTCTCTGCAGGCCTTCTTGTACTTGAGAATTGGTGGGTCAGTTTGGACATTGTACAGCTCTTCCTTCAACAAGTAGAAGTGAATCTTCCTCTTTACTTGGACTGTGGTGATGGAGGGGTTGGGCAGGAGAGTTTGGACTGGCTCATCAATGAAGGACTTGAAATTGTAAACCAGCTTGGCTCCAAATCTTCCTTGAAAGAAACCGATTTTACAAAAATGAGCGTCATTAATCAGGTCAAACCTTGTCTTGTTCTCCTTGAACCTGTACCCTCTTGCCTTCATGATCTTTGTTACAACCCAACCATGGGCCAGCTTTGCATCCTTCTTTGTTGAACCCCAAATGCATTCCTTGTAGAACATCAAAGACCTTGCTAATTGAGAGGCAAGGCAAGGTGTGTAAGCATATCCTTCATAGGGCTTCCCATCTTCATAAGTTGGCATCAACTGTTGCAGCCCCACACCAAGGAGATTCAGATCACCCTTATGAACTCTCCCAACATCAAGTTTGAAGAAGAAGCTGTGAGAGAGGATCTTGTGGACATATCTCAGCACTGGATTTCTTATCCAAGAGGACTTAGCTGCTCCAGCTGTGTACTTCCCAGAAGCTATTGATCTCCATAAAGCTTGAACATCTTCCTTTCTAAGACCGATCTGGTTGGAGAGAGGTATGTTCTTGGGCGCAGAAAACCGAAATATCTCATTAAGTTCCCTGAATGGCACTCTATAGACCTTTCCTTTCACCGTAAACTCCATGTATCCAAGACCATCCCCTTGAAGAATCTTTGAATCCCTTGGGTAGTACATAAAAGCATCAAAAGAAGCCAAGAACTCTTGGGACTCCTCTTCATATGCGATCTCTCTCAGCTCCAAGAGTGATTCAATGCCCATGTTCCCAAGCAAAGTTTTGACATCCTCAAAGATGCCAATCTTCTTCAAAAAGTCCACATCAGGGAACCTCCCTTGCTGGATCCCCATCTGTTGAAACTTGGCCAGATAATCAGGTGTTTCTGGTTCAGTTTTCTTGATCCTCTTTGATGCCTTTTCAATGGTGCCTTGGGAACCTCCAGCTGAGCTGCTTGAGCCACTCTCAGTCTGTTCATCATCAGATACCACAGCCAGTTGTTTTCCTTTCTCCTTGGAACCAGAAGCAACCACCAATGCTTTCTCTTCATTCCTTGTCCTTTTTGGCCCTTGTTCTCCTTTCCCTTGCTTTGTGCTTTTCTTGGTGCCTTGACCATTTCCTTTTGGCTGTGAAGATCTTGAGGCCAAGCCCTTGTCTTTGGATGCAAGACCCTTCTTCATGCGGGCTAGAGCATTGGTTCTCTCAGTCATCTGCAAAGGATTTTCTCAGAAATAAGTTAGCACAAGATCAAGTTTCACAAAGTTCTCAAAAATTTTGAAAAGTTGCTGCAAAAATCGGTTTCTAAAGCACATGAACAAGTTTCTCAAGCCAGGCATCAGTCCAATGAGTTCATAGCAATGCAAAACAAAAGTGCAAAGCAAAGACTCAACAAGAAACAGGTTCATCACTTTTTCAAGAAAAATCAATTTTTCCATGAATTATTTTGCAACAATTTTCAAAATTCAATAACAGTTAATCACCAAGAAGGAGCTCTGTTTTCCATGATAATCTAGCACCCTAGCATTTATAAAAATAATCCCAAGGTCTAAAACAACCTATTAAAATCGATTCCACACTTTGAAGCTCAAAAATCACCTTTTAAGAACATGGAAAAAGATGAGTTTTAACAGAGTGAATACCTTGGGATTATGATGCAAACGAGTTTGAAATGCTAGCACGATGAGATTACCAACTCAAAAACGAGCTCAGAGTACTTTGAATCAACGAATTTGGTGAAGAAATGAGATAGTTATGATGAAAATAACGGAGAGAAATTGGGTTAGAGAGCAAACTCGTGTTTTTGGTGAGGAAGAGAGAGTGTGGGACTCGGCACTGCCTTTGGACTGGTGGTCAATAGATCCAATTTGACCAGTCAAGGCTTTGACCTGTCCGTTTTGTTGACCAGACTCCTTTTCTCTCCTTTTTGCGCCTTGGACCCGTTTTATTCTCATCCCGCACGACCGACTCGGAGTAGTTTGCGAATATGTGTGTGACTTGGGTTGTTCTCAGACCGTTCCGCATGACCAAGTCGCACACAAAACTCTTCTGAGAGCCCTGTCCTTTCCCGTTGTCCTGCGACCCGGTGCTTCCTCCTGATGACCCGCATAACCATCTCGGTGTGTTTAGCGAATGTTTCTGCGACCTGGTGCCTGGTGTTGACTGTCTCGCATGACAAGGTCGCACAGGAACTTTTTTGAACGACGTGAACCCTTCTCTCATGCTGCAACCTGTCTGATCCATCAACTCACCCGCATGTCCAACTCGGAGTAATTTGCGAGTATGTGTGCGACTTGGTCTTACGCACGTCCAAGTCGCATGACCAGGTCGCACGTTCTAAACCTTACACAATATGCTAGCTTCTTCTCAATGTGCGGCGTGATTCTAACTCTGAACCAACTCGAATTTCCAGGTCGGTGTAATTTGCAAATGTTCGTGCGACCTGGGATCTCCTTAGTCTTACCCGCAAGCCCGTCACACACCTTTTTACACTTAGACGCCACAGGTTCCTTCTCCTGGTGTGCGACCTGGCTGCTATTGGACCCTATCCACTCCCAACTGGATGCAAATTGCGAGTTCTGCTGCGGCCTGGTCTTTGTCTTGAACGAGCCGCACGCCCAGGTCGCTGGTTTTGATACTTAGTCGTTTTTGGGTCCTTCTTTTGGTGTGCGGCCTGGGACTCTCTTGTATCGACTCGTAGGACCACCTCGGTGTAAATTGCGAGCATGAGTGCCGCCTGGTCTCTTCTTGTGTTAAGCCGCATGACTATCTCGCAGGATTTGCCCTTGAACGCCTTGGACTCTTTTCTCAGCTTTCTATCATGCTCCATTTCACTTTGTTCCTGAGCCATAACCTCTTAAAATCACCTGGAACCTGAGATCAACTGAAAAAACCCATCAAAAGATCCTAAAACATAAAAGAAAGAAAAGAAATCAAAAGAACTATGTATAAGGATAAGCTTGGGGTGTCTCACAAGAGCACTTTGTTTAAAGTCTCTAAGTTTGACTTTGAAAACCTGTTTAACAGGTTGGTGGTGGATCAAGAAGGGGAACTGATGTAGTTTTCTCCTTCCTTTGTGAAACTAGGTAGTGCTTGATCCTTTGGCTATTGACCACAAACTCTTGACCATCCTTGCCCTCTAACACAACAGCTCCATATGGCCTGACCTCAAGAATCTTAAAGGGACCAGACCATCTAGACTTAAGTTTTCCAGGAAACAACTTAAGCCTAGAGTTGAACAGCAACATGATATGTTCATAATTTGCATCATTTAGGTTGCATAAATCATTCCAAATTATGTTTTATTTCATGCATTTTAGGTCCTTAGGGTTTGTTTTAGAACTTAGGAGATGCATTAGGTCCCAATGAGTATATTGCATGTTTTGAGTGTCTATCAGGTGAATATGGAGCTGAAAAGATGAATCCAGGAGGTGGAATGGTGAGCAAAGCTTGAAAAAAGTGGAAAATTGGGTCCTGGGAGATTACCGGCCATTCTCGCTGGCCAGGAAGGTTTTACCGGCCATTTCCATGTACCGCGGGTGAACGTTTTATTTCATGCATTTTAGGTCCTTAGGGTTTGTTCCAAAATCTCCGGGTATGAACGTGTCTCAGAAATCGCCTGTCCGGGGAGCCTTCCGGTCCGATTCAGATGGCGGGTCCTTCATAGAAGTTGGATAGCATTGGAGCACGGTCTCATAGCAAGTGGAATCGTGGGATTCGGACGCGTGAGCAGAGAGATAAGCTCGTCGGAAGAAACCCCTATCTCGCAGGTGTTCCGGACCGAGCAGATCAGTTCTGAAGGATGCGAAGGACGGTGCACTTCCAGGCCGATTCAGCTTCCGGGTCCTTCATGAGAATCAGAGACATTTGAGTCTTCTTTCCAGAACGTCCGAGAGCATTCAATTCGGATCTATGAGCAGGAAGATACGGTCTCCGGAATGGACACATGTCTAGACGCCTCTCTCTGGTCGTGTACATGCACTGCAAAGATGTGCCCTCCAGGAAGCCTTCCACTTCCCAAGCACTGAAACTTCCTTCATCAAAGTTGGAGATAAATGAGTCCTCTGTCTTCTGCAACCGAAATCATTCAATTCAGACAAGTATCACAGGAGTTACACTCTCCGGAATGCGAAGTGGTCTAAGCTGCTCTGGATGCTGCGAGATGGTCTTGCGACTTGGTTAGCCCGCAGGCCTGAAGATGAACGCCTGAATGCTGATGCTGCGAGTTGAAATGTGCGGGTAAACTATCACTGGAAGAGGTCTGAAGCTCCCGAGCAAGAGAAATGCTAAGTCCACAATCGTGCGACTTAGGCATGCGAGTCATCCGCGCCTGGATCTATGCCGCACGATCACTCGCAAACTACTGCGACTTAGGTGTGCGACCTGGGACATACTGGACTGACCCGCAGGATTTCCACTTGACCCAACTGAGCCGGGTCAGTACCCAGTTTGTCCTGGGCTGACCCGGTCCATTAGCACTAGGTATATATAGTTTTTTGGGAGAAAAACCCAAGTATGTTATCTTCTACTTAGTTTTCTCTCTAGTTTTCTTTCCTTTTGAGTGTAAAAACGTTTTTGATTAAGAGATATCTGAAGGGATTTGATCATTCCAAGTCTGTTTCTTATCATCTCATCATCTCATTTCTACTTCTAATCATGATTAACATCATCTCTTGCAAAAGATTAGATGTGTTCTTCATGATTAGTGAGTAGTCATCTTTTAAACTTCTAGGTGTGTAGATTAGGGTGCTTAGATGTTTGATTGGTGATGTTTAGGGTTTAGATTCTCATTCCATTTCCTTAGTTAGTTGCTCCTAATGCCAGATTTCCTTGGGAAAGTGAAATCTGGGTTCATAGGCATTTCATGCACCAAAAGTGTTTGATGAAATGCCTGAATGAGCTAACTTAAGGGTTTATGCCTTTTTCATCATGGGAATGATTTGTTAAATGCATGAATGACATATTAGAACTGTTTCTTAATGCTCATTGATTCATATTTCACAAATGATGATTTGGTTTGAAAGTGGATTAGTGTAGAGATTAATGCCTTCATGAGAGGATTAGTCTAGATTAGAGTTCTAAGTTGAAATGTTTGAGATCATGTGATTGCTTGTTATGTCTTTCTGTATAAGATTCAGTCTTCTTGGTTGAGAGATTGTTTGGTCACTTATTAGGCTTGATGCATTATGCTTGCTGATTGCTTGATTATATCTAATGGTTGTTAGACTTGATTAAGTGATTTGCAAAGGGATTATTGTCATGGGAATGAATTAATCTGATTAAGAAGCCTAGACTAAAGAGTAGCAAGTGTTGCATTATGTTCTTAGCATCATGATTCAATATCTAAAGCACCCTAATCAATGATCACATCTAGAGGTTTAGCTTTTATCATTTGCTTAATCACCATCATCTTGTTTTGTTTGCTTGCTTAGTTCATTAATCATAGCTTGTTTGTTTCTTGTTTTATGCTTTCTTGTTGCTGGTTTCACAAAACTCATCTTTGATTACTTGACTTAAGAACCTATCACATAAACTAGTGCCTAACTACCACACATATGGATTGACACCCCTTATACTACTTTGACAAGGGGATTGATAACCCATCTAAGGCTTTAAAAACCTTAGTTATCAATTGGCGCCGTTGCCATATTGTGTGGGAATTGTTAGCATTAGTTTCTGATATAGTTTTTGAGATCAAGTTTATTTTGTTTTACTGATCACCTTTCAAGCTCTGTCTTTGTTTTCAGGTTTATGATCACAAGAAGCCAAGCCAGAAGACAAAGAGAAAGAGCTGTTCACTTGGAGAGGTTAGGAATGAATCAGCAAGTTGGGAATGAGCATCAGGCTCAAGAAGCTGATCATGGTCAAAGAGCTGGTAATGGGATTGGAATTCAGGCTCAACAGGCTCAGGTCCATCAGGGACACGCTCAGGGTAACCAGAACCAAGACCGACCTCAGGTTAATCCACCACAGCCCCACCCAAACCCACCCATACGTCATCAGCCCCAACCAGTCTTTGTTGGTGAGAATGACCGAGCTTATGCACACCAGTATGGAGCAGGAATCAGGCCACCTCCTGTCCAAAACAACAACTTTGAGGTGAAGGCCTCTTTGATCAATATGGTTCAGAATCAGAAGTTCCATGGCTTACCTATGGAGGATCCCTTGGAGCATCTGGATCAGTTTGACAGAGTTTGTGATCTAACTAAGATCAATGGGGTATCTGAAGACAGTTTCAAACTGAGATTGTTCCCATTCAGCCTTGGAGATAAGGCACATCAGTGGGAAAAGAACCTCCCAAGAGGATCCATCCACACATGGGAGCAATGCAAGATTGCCTTTCTATCCAAGTTCTTCTCAAGCTCAAGGACTGCAAAGCTAAGGAACCAGATTTCCAGCTTCACTCAACATTCTAATGAGACCTTTGGAGAAGCTTTGGACAGGTTTAGAAGCTACACAAATAAGTGTCCACATCATGGCTTTTCAGAAGCCTCTCTCCTTAGCACTTTGTATAGAGGAGCTGTTCCTAAGATCAGGATTCAGTTGGACACAGCATCAAATGGAAATTTCTTGGCAAAAGAAATCATTGCAGCTATGGAACTTGTTGAGAACTTAGCCATGAGCCAAGACACTTATGGGGAAGATTATGATAGAAGCTATAGAGGAGAAGATTCTGGTAGACACCAAGAGCTGGAAGAGAAGTTTAAAGTGTTGAATATAAAGCTTGACAAAGCCCTAGCTGCCACTCAAAAGCCTATACACTATGTGAGTGAGGAGAAGAGATGCTTCACAAATATCAATGAAGAGGGTCTCACTCAAGAGGAGTTGCACTTCATTGGAAATCAAAACAAGTTCAATGGTTACAACAACTTCAACAACCACCAGAACTTGTCCTATAGGAGCAACAATGTGGCCAACCCCCAAGACCAAATATACCCTCCTCAAAGCTTTGTTCAACAGAATCAGTACCAAGGTAACTCCCAAGGTCAACAGGGTTTTCAGCAACCAGCGGTTCAGAATCAAGGGAATAGCTTCACAAATCAAGTCAGCCTACAGCCAAAGGCTCCACCTCCTGGTTTTGGCCCACCAACTGTTCAACAAAGTCCTGATTTCAATGTTCTTCTCCAACAGCTCTTACTAGGACAACAAAAGATGGTATCTGACCTGGAGACACTAGGTACTGAACTAAAGTCTATTAAAAAGAACAAGGGCATCTGCACTTCTGAACCACAAGTCTCTCTTCCTGGTAAAGCTCTTCAAAACTCAAAAGATTATTGCAATGCCATCTACTCCAGTGAGGACCATTCAGCTGCTGTGCAAGAGATTGAAGACCTCCTTTATGGTCAAGTTTTTACTGAGAATGCACACACTCAAGTAGATGAGGACACCATTATAGATGATTTCTTTGGCTTCTTACATGAACTCAATGAGGACATTGAGAGCAAAAGTGTGGGGGCAGCCGGTTCAGTTTTTTCTGTTCAGCAAGGAAATGATTCAGTGTCTATTGAAACAAAGGAGCATCCAACTGGTCAAGGAAAGCTAACAGATTGTGCCTCCACCTCTGAATCAACTCAGATGAAGCCCACCTCCCTCCCAAAGCTAGGCAACCCAGGGAAGTTCACCATCTCTTGCACTCTTGGAAACTTTAGAGTTGAGAATGCTTTGTGTGATTCAGGCTCAAGTGTGAGTATAATGTCTAAAGATATGATGGAGAAGCTAAAGGTCAAGTCTATAACGTCCTACCCCTCTTCTATCACCTTTGGTGATTCCTACTCCAAGAAACCATATGGATTTTTAGAAGACTATCCACTTCAAGTTGGTGAATGCATAATTCCCACTGATTTTGTGATCATGAAGATGAAGAAGACCAAAGAGCTCCCCCTATTGCTTGGAACTGCATTTCTCAACACCACTGGTGCAATGATTGACTTTGATACTCAAAGAGTGGTGCTTACAAAGGTGGATAAGGATGCCTTTTACCCTGTTCAACCACCTTTAGCTGAATTTTGTGGATCAGTTGTTCAAGAGATAGAACCCCCTAAGGTACTTGAGATGAAGTATGTAGGAAGTGCTGGGATTTTAGGTGGATCCCAATCTCTCTCAGCTGTGGAAATGGAAAAAGAACCTCACACCAACTCTGTTTACAAGGATGGGACTGAACAGCCATTGATCAGAGAAGAAGACATCTTGCTCTCATGGTCTCCTACACTTAGTGATCTAAGGATGATTAACACCAAAAGTGATGGCTCAGCATCAGAAGACAAGAGTATTAAACCTGATCTTTCTTCTCAAGACTTTGATCTCACTCCTTGGGTTGATGATGATGGTTCTCTGAAGTATAAGCTGGATTGCAATGGGAAGCCAGGTCTGTTTGCTGAAGTGAGGGCATGTCTCACAAGGGCCATCTTTGATAAAGACCCAGATGGTATTCAAGAGCTGGTGGACAAAGGTCTCAAGGTGGGATCTCAAGGACAAGGGTCTAATGGTTCCCAAAGGCAGCAAACCAACTCAGCTTTCTTGCTCAGGACCATTGAAGTGCTGAAGAGCATCAGTGCTCAACCTCACCCCAGCTGAAAACAGGTTTTTGAAAGTCAAACTTAGTGACTTTAAACAAAGTGCTCTTGGGAGACACCCCAAGCTTTTCTTTGTACATAGTTCTTCTGATTTCTTCTCTTTTCTTTTATGTTTTAGAACTTTTTGATGGGTTTTGTGAGTTGGTCTCAGGTACTAGGTGATCTTTAGAAGACATAGCTCAGTGACGAATGGAAAGAAGCATGTGAGAGAGCTGAGAGAAGTGTTTAAGGCCAGAAAAACGTTTAAGTCCCAGTTACTGCGGCCTAGGAGTGCGGGTTAGAGCATGGAGAGCCCAGGCCGCAGCAAGACTCGGAATTTACTCCGGCCTGGGCGTGCTACCTGGTGTGAAGGAATCCTGGCCGCACAAAACCTGAGGAAGCCCGAAATGTTTAAGTCCCATTTACTGCGGGATGGGTGTGCGGGTCAGAAGAAAGGGAGCCAGGCCGCAGCAAGGTTCGGAATTTACTCCGGCTGGGGCGTGCGACCTAGAAGCGTAGACGCTGAGCCGCACCAGAAAGAAGAAGGCCGAGGGTTCTAAGTCCAAAATTGTGCGACCTGGTGCTGCGGCCTGAAACCCAAGGAGTCTAAGTCGCACGATCGTTCGGAATTTACTGCGGGATGGTTATGCGGCTCAGAAGAACGATGACCAGGCCGCAGCATGAAGAGAACGGCCAGAATGCCTAAGTAACAAAAGCTGCGGGATGGTTGTGCGGGTCAGAGCAGAGGATGACCAGGCCGCAGCATGAAGAGAACGGCCAGAATGCCTAAGTAACAAAAGCTGCGGGATGGTTGTGCGGGTCAGAGCAGAAGATGTCCGGGCCGCAGCAGAAGAGAACGGCCAGAATGCCTAAGTAACAGAAGCTGCGGGATGGTTGTGCGGGTCAGAACAGAGGATGGCCAGGCCGCAGCAAAAAGATGAACGGCCAGAATGCCTAAGTAACAAAAGCTGCGGGATGGTTGTGCGGGTCAGAGCAGAGGATGACCAGGCCGCAGCAAGGGAGTTCAGGCCAAGCCAAACCCATCTCCAGTGGTGTCTGGCCTCATCTGGTGCAGATACTCACTCCCCTTTTGCACAAGAACCACACCAGGTATCACTCCAAACACTTGTAAATGAGCATTTAGCATTTTTCTTTATCTTTTGCATTTCATGTTTGATTTTTTCTCTTTCTCATGCTTTTATAACACAAGGGACTGTGTTATTTAAGTGTGGGGGAGGGGTTTTGTGTTTACTAATCATGTTTATTCTGCTCTTATTTTCCTTTTCACTTTGAGTCTCATTTTGCATTCATCTAAGTGCATATAAAAACCAAAAAAATGGAAAAATCTGAAAACCTTTCACAAAAAAAAATGCTCATGTAGTTGCATTCACATTTTAGGATTGAGTCAAGTTTGCATTTTCATATAGGTTGCATCATATGCAAATGGGAGTAATGATAGGTTCTTTCCTTGAGAGTACATCACTTTGAGAATTTGGATTAAATATGCTTGTGAAATGACTTCTGTGCTTGCAAGGCTTGAAATGGTTTGAATCTGAGAAGCAATTTTGAATTGAACTCAACTCTAATAAGTGAAAACCTTGAACTTGACATGAAATTATCTTGTGATGCATTGTTTGAATAAGCTTGTGGATACCTATATACATCTTTGAGCTAGAATCCTGTTTTTACCACCCTCTTCCTTAGCTCAAATAGCTGAGTCCACATCTGGATCAGTTTTCCTCACCTTGAACCCATCCTTCCTTCAAGCCAAATGTTTGTGTGTGATTGAAAGGCCACCTTGGATCAAACTTAGCAGAAAGTGTTAGGTTTAGAGCGACAAGGGCAAGTCTCATTGAGTGTTAAGTTCCATCATCAAGGAGCTGAGAGATTTGGTGAGAACTAAGTGTGGGGGAATACTTGTTGGTGAGTGGAAAAAGGAGAGATGAGTGGAAATAAAAGGAGAATGGTGAGAACTAGGAGAAAAAGAAAAGAAATCAGTCTTGGAGTTTTGAGTCAAGAAAGTGAGCTTTAGTGTTTTGAAAAGAAAAAGTCTAGCCTCTAAGTGAAAAGAAAAGAAAAGAAGCCCAAGAGCTCAAATGTTTTAAAAAGAAAGAAAAAGAGGCTAGAAGTTACAAAAGAAAGTGCAAAAGAGCTATGTAAAGTTTGAACTCCAAGACTTGAGTGTGAAAATTAAAAGTGAGTCCCCTAGTGAGAGGAAATGAGTGTGGAAAGTGAGGTTCTTGAGAGGTTGAACAAGTGAGAAAGCTTTGAGTAGAGTGTGGGGTGGGATGAGTCCTTGCCCTTGTATGCATAGGTTGCTTTTTACCTTTAGCATTCTGCCAAAGTTTGATCATTCATAGAGAGATCCCCTTGCTGCATTGAACCCACTCAGGCGCTGATGAGATCATTTTAGTCTCATTACCTCACCCTAGCCAAACTTTGCTTGTTTGAACATTGCATCATTTGATCCACTTGGTAAAGAGCTTAATGAATGTCAAAGAGTTGAGGAATAAGAGAACTTGTGGAGATTACTGTTGAGTTGTTACATCAGAGTATGGTCTTGCATTGCATAATTGAGCATGAACTTGAATTCTTGTCACTTTTCTCTTTCAAAAGAAAATGTGAACTCCCATTGCATACAACCTCTTTCTCTCATTTGCTCTTTTTGCTTGAGGACAAGCAAAGGACAAGTGTGGGGGAGTTGATATGTTCATAATTTGCATCATTTAGGTTGCATAAATCATTCCAAATTATGTTTTATTTCATGCATTTTAGGTCCTTAGGGTTTGTTTTAGAACTTAGGAGATGCATTAGGTCCCAATGAGTATATTGCATGTTTTGAGTGTCTATCAGGTGAATATGGAGCTGAAAAGATGAATCCAGGAGGTGGAATGGTGAGCAAAGCTTGAAAAAAGTGGAAAATTGGGTCCTGGGAGATTATCGGCCATTCTCGCTGGCCAGGAAGGTTTTACCGGCCATTTCCATGTACCGCGGGTGAACTTTGTCGACCAAAACACGTACCGCGAATGAAGTGCATCGGCCAAAATCTCCGGGTATGAACGTGTCTCAGAAATCGCCTGTCCGGGGAGCCTTCCGGTCCGATTCAGATGGCGGGTCCTTCATAGAAGTTGGATAGCATTGGAGCACGGTCTCATAGCAAGTGGAATCGTGGGATTCGGACGCGTGAGCAGAGAGATAAGCTCGTCGGAAGAAACCCCTATCTCGCAGGTGTTCCGGACCGAGCAGATCAGTTCTGAAGGATGCGAAGGACGGTGCACTTCCAGTTCCGGGTCCTTCATGAGAATCAGAGACATTTGAGTCTTCTTTCCAGAACGTCCGAGAGCATTCAATTCGGATCTATGAGCAGGAAGATACGGTCTCCGGAATGGACACATGTCTAGACGCCTCTCTCTGGTCGTGTACATGCACTGCAAAGATGTGCCCTCCAGGAAGCCTTCCACTTCCCAAGCACTGAAACTTCCTTCATCAAAGTTGGAGATAAATGAGTCCTCTGTCTTCTGCAACCGAAATCATTCAATTCAGACAAGTATCACAGGAGTTACACTCTCCGGAATGCGAAGTGGTCTAAGCTGCTCTGGATGCTGCGAGATGGTCTTGCGACTTGGTTAGCCCGCAGGCCTGAAGATGAACGCCTGAATGCTGATGCTGCGAGTTGAAATGTGCGGGTAAACTATCACTGGAAGAGGTCTGAAGCTCCCGAGCAAGAGAAATGCTAAGTCCACAATCGTGCGACTTAGGCATGCGAGTCATCCGCGCCTGGATCTATGCCGCACGATCACTCGCAAACTACTGCGACTTAGGTGTGCGACCTCGGACATACTGGACTGACCCGCAGGATTTCCACTTGACCCAACTGAGCCGGGTCAGTACCCAGTTTGTCCTGGGCTGACCCGGTCCATTAGCACTAGGTATATATAGTTTTTTGGGAGAAAAACCCAAATAGGTGATCCTCTACTTAGTTTTCTCTCTAGTTTTCTTTCCTTTTGAGTGTAAAAACGTTTTTGATTAAGAGATATCTCAAGGATTTAATCAATCTAAGTCTGTTTCTCATCATCTCATTTCTGCTTCTAATCATGATTAACATCATCTCTTGCAAAAGATTAGATGTGTTCTTCATGATTAGTGAGTAGTCATCTTTTAAACTTCTAGGTGTGTAGATTAGGGTGCTTAGATGTTTGATTGGTGATGTTTAGGGTTTAGATTCTCATTCCATTTCCTTAGTTAGTTGCTCCTAATGCCAGATTTCCTTGGGAAAGTGAAATCTGGGTTCATAGGCATTTCATGCACCAAAAGTGTTTGATGAAATGCCTGAATGAGCTAACTTAAGGGTTTATGCCTTTTTCATCATTGGAATGATTTGTTAAATGCATGAATGACTTATTAGAACTGTTTCTTAATGCTCATTGATTCATATTTCACAAATGATGATTTGGTTTGAAAGTGGATTAGTGTAGAGATTAATGCCTTCATGAGAGGATTAGTCTAGATTAGAGTTCTAAGTTGAAATGTTTGAGATCATGTGATTGCTTGTTATGTCTTTCTGTATAAGATTCAGTCTTCTTGGTTGAGAGATTGTTTGGTCACTTATTAGGCTTGATGCATTATGCTTGCTGATTGCTTGATTATATCTAATGGTTGTTAGACTTGATTAAGTGATTTGCAAAGGGATTATTGTCATGGGAATGAATTAATCTGATTAAGAAGCCTAGACTAAAGAGTAGCAAGTGTTGCATTATGTTCTTAGCATCATGATTCAATATCTAAAGCACCCTAATCAATGATCACATCTAGAGGTTTAGTTTTTATCATTTGCTTAATCACCATCATCTTGTTTTGTTTGCTTGCTTAGTTCATTAATCATAGCTTGTTTGTTTCTTGTTTTATGCTTTCTTGTTGCTGGTTTCACAAAACTCATCTTTGATTACTTGACTTAAGAACCTATCACATAAACTAGTGCCTAACTACCACACATATGGATTGACACCCCTTATACTACTTTGACAAGGGGATTGATAACCCATCTAAGGCTTTAAAAACCTTAGTTATCACAACACCAGATCACCTTCCTTGAACTCCCTTTTCAGAATCTTTTGATGATGTAGAGCTTTGGTCTTTTCTTTATAGATCTTGGAGCTCTCAAAAGCCTCCAATCTGATCTCCTCAAGCTCATAGAGTTTAATTATTCTTTTCTCTTGAGCTGTTTTGATATCAAAGTTCAGCAACTTCACAGCCCATAATGCCTTGTACTCCAGCTCAACAGGAAAGTGGCAGCTCTTCCCATATAGCAGATTGAAAGGGGATGTCCCAATTGGAGTCTTAAAAGCTGTTCTATAAGCCCACAATGCATCATCCAGCCTTTTGCTCCAATCTTTTCTACTTGAGCTAACAGTCCTCTCAAGAATGGCTTTAATTTGCCTATTAGACACTTCAACCTGGCCACTAGTTTGAGGATGATAAGGAGTAGCTACCTTATGTTTCACTCCATGCTTCTTCAGAAAACCCTCCAAGTTTTTGTTCACAAAGTGAGAACCTCCATCAGAAATAACAACCCTGGGTACTCCAAATCTTGGGAAGATTATGTTCTTGAACAACCTGACCACTACCTTGGAATCATTGGTAGGGGAAGCAATAGCCTCAACCCACTTGGATACATAGTCCACAGCCATCAATATGTACTGATGCCCATAAGATGAGATTAAAGGCCCCATAAAGTCCACTCCCCAACAATCTAAAACTTCAACCTCTAGTATTGGATTTTGAGGCATTTCACTCCTCTTTGAAATGTTCCCATGCATCTGACAGGCATCACATGCTGAAACAACCCTCTGAGCGTCCTTGAACATCGTAGGCCACCAAAACCCACTCTGAAGAACCTTGGCCACAGTCTTGATGCTCCCATATGACCCCCAAAAGCTGAACCATGGCACTCTTGCAACACAGGTTGCATCTCTTCTTCAGCAAGACACCTTCTATACAGCTGATCTTTGTTCAGGACATACAGGTAAGGTTCATCCAAATGGTATCTCTGGACATCTGTGAAGAACTTCTTTCTGTGGTAAGCATCAAGTTCTGGTGGTTCCACCCCACAAGCAAGAGAGTTCACAATATCAGCAAACTAGGGCATTCTTTTCTCTTGGATGCTATCAACTTCTTCAAACTCCAAATAAGAGTTGAGCACCATAAATGATTCCTCAGGGAGAGAGTCATTAAGAGGGACTTCAGAGTCCACTCTTAATCTAGAGAGATGGTCTGCAGCTCCATTCTCTATTCCCTTCTTGTCTTGTACTTCCATATCAAACTTTTGATGTAAGAGTACCCATCTCAAAAGCCTAGGTTTGGCATCTTTCTTGGTCATTAGATACCTGAGGGCTGCATGATCAGTATATACAATGACTTTTGATCCCATCAGGTAGCTTCTGAATTTATCAAAAGCAAAGACTATTGCCAACATTTCCTTCTCTGTGGTAGCATACTTCTCCTGGGCAGAATCAAGGGTTCTGCTGGCATAGTAAATGACATGAAGCTTCCTGTCCTTCCTCTGACCAAGCACAGCTCCAACTGCATAGTCTGATGCATCAGTCATAACCTCAAAAGGAAGGGACCAGTCTGGAGCCTGGACAATGGGTGCACTGACTAATGCATCCTTGATCATCTTGAAGGCTTCTTCACACTCAGCATCAAAGACAAAGTCAACGTCTTTACACAACAGCCTTGTCAAAGGTCTGGCTATTCTTGAGAAATCTTTGATGAATCTTCTGTAAAACCCTGCATGCCCGAGGAAGCTCCTTATCCCTTTGACTGAAGTGGGAGCCTGCAGATTCACCGTCACTTCCACCTTTGCTCTGTTAACCTCTATGCCCTTCTCAGAGATCTTATGCCCAAGTTCAATCCCTTCCTGCACCATGAAGTGGCATTTCTCCCAATTTAACACCAGGTTATGCTGCTCACATCTCTCCAGGACCTGCGACTAGTTAGAAAGACAATCGGAGAAGGAGGAGCCATAGACAGAAAAATCGTCCATGAAGACCTCCACCTTCTCTTCAATGATGTTAGAGAATATATGCATCATGCATCGCTGGAATGTGGCAGGGGCGTTACAAAGACCAAAAGGCATTCACCTGTATGCAAATGTCCCATAAGGACAAGTAAATGTGGTCTTCTCTTGGTCTCTTGGATCTATGGGGATTTGAAAGAATCCAGAGTAACCATCTAGAAAACAAAAGAAGGGATGGTTTGCAAGCCTCTCTAGCATTGGATCAATAATTGGAAAAGCAAAATGGTCTTTCCTAGAGGCTGCATTGAGCTTTCTATAACCTATACACATCCTGTGTCCAGTTATAGTCCTAGTAGCTATTAGCTCATCCTTCTCATTCCTTATTACTGTCATTCCCCCCTTTTTGGGCACCACATGGACTGGTGAAACCCATCTAGAGTCTGAGATTGAATAAATTATCCCAGCCTCTAGGAGTTTCAGAATCTCTTTCTTCACTACCTCTTTTAAGTTGGGATTGAGACGCCTTTGGTTCTCTATGGATGACATAGACTCTTCTTCTAAGTGAATCCTATGAGTGCATAGGGAGGGTGAGATACCCTTTATGTCATCCAGAGAGCAGCCAATAGCTCTCCTATGTTTCCTCAACTCTTCTAACAACCTATGCTCTTGGTCCTCTAACAACATATCATTGATAATGACAGGATAAGACTCATTGAGACCTAAGAAAACATACCTGAGCCCCTTGGGAAGAGGTCTGAGTTCCAGCTGAGGTGCCTTAGACTCATCCCAATCAGCACTAAAGCTGTCTTGCTCACACGGCCCAGCATGCTCCTTCACCTTAGAACCCACGGCCATGACTGCTTGGACTGTTCCTTGGCTTTTGCTTGAGCTTCTGATATCCAAGACCTAAGGCCACCTTGTTCATGTTCCAAAAACCTTGCCTCAGGACCAAGTTCTCTTGCATTGTCCAAATACAGCTTGTATCCTTCACTTTCCTCTGCTAAGAACCCATGGTCTCCTTGAAGAGGATCGTCAGTTTTCAGTTAACATGAGCATTTTTTTTTTTTTTTTTGTGAAAATTATCTGATTTTTTTTTATATTTTTTGTTTTTATATGCACTTAGATGCAACTACATGAATGCATGCAAGAATGTGACTCATGACTCAAAGTAGAGAGTAAGAACAGAGAAAACCTGAAGTAAAAGATGAAACTCCTCCCCCACACTTAAATAACACAGTCCCTTGTGTTATAAAAGCATGAGAAAGGAGTGCAAACCCAAACAAGCAAAATGCAAAGAAAGAAAGGAAAGAAGTACATGCATATGTACAAGGGTTGGAGTGTTACCTAGTAGATTTGGAAGTCTGACCCCAAGGAGTATGAGGGGTTTGACGTGTTACCAGATGGTGTCTCCCAAGAGTGCTTGCTTGGCTCATCAGAAACGGCTTCAAGGTCCACCCATGCTGTGCCATATTTTACCAATGCTGTGCAATTGGTGGAGCTCTCTCCAACCTCTTCTTGGTGTCTTGGTGAAACTATTGGGGGAGATCCTTGATAGACAAGACTTTTTATGGTCTTAGGGCTATCAATCTCCTTGTCAAAGTAGCACAAAAAAGGTTGTCAATCCAAGAATGTGGTGATAGACACTAAGCTATGTGATCAGTTTCTCAATTCAAGTAAACTAGTGAGGTTTTGATTGACTAATAACAACTAAAAAATTAAAACAAGATTAATGACTAATCAAATGATCAAATAAGAACTAAGAAATGACAAGTGATGTGAATATGAGATGATGGAAGCATGAGATTCTAGACATGATAGTTGGCTAGGGTGCTTTGGTGCTAAACTAGAAATGCTAATGACAATGATGAAACATGATTCAAATGATTTAAAACTCTAATCTAGATTAATCCTCTCATGAAGGAATTAACCTCTACACTATCCATTTTCAAACCAAATCATCATTTGTGAAATATGAATCAATAAGCATTAAGAAACAGTTCTAAAAGATCATCTAAGCAATTAACAAGCATCATCATGGCATTAAATGCAAAGATCTCTAACATAGCTCTTTCAGGCATTTCATCAAACATTTTTGATGCATGAAATGCCTAAGATCTAGACCACATATGATGTGTATGGATCTCGCCTAGAGATCAGCTATTTAGAGAGATGAGATCATGAATCTAGCCCTAAGCATCCCTAATTTAACACTTTAGCACCCTAACCTACACATCTAAAACCTCATTCGATGACTACTCACTAATCATGCTTAACACAATCAATCCTTTGCATGATGTGTTGTTAAGCATGATTAATGATGAGGAACAGAGATGGAGAAGATGGATAATGATGGATTTGCAGATTTAAACACAGAACTCTCTGATTCTCTCTTGATTAAAACTCAAAAGGGAGATATTTCTCTTCTTAAGAGGAGTCTTTCACAAAAGAGGCAATGAAATAAGGGGAATAAAGCTTAGTCCTTGGGGTAAAACCCTAAAAAGGTACTTATAGTTTCTTAAACGAACCGGGTCAGCCCAGCACAAACCGGGTCCTGACCCGGCCTTGAAGGGTAAAGATGAGGTTTGCCACGGTCAGATGATTCTTTGACAGACCGTGGCAAAGTGACCGTGTCAAAGATCAAACGGTTGTTCTTGAACAATAAGGCTGCCTCCGCTTGATTTGGACCGTGATGCATGGCCGTGTCATGTTTTTTCTGGGTTTGGACGATGATCATTTTAAATTTCCACGGTTTTGCTTGGCCCGTGTCTTTTAAACATGGCAAACGAGTGGAACATTCGGTGATTGCCACAGCCTGATGATTGGCCGTGGCATCTTGGTCGTGTCATTCGCCAAAGGTTGGCATTATGAAGCAGCATCTTGCCACGGTCATGTGTAGACCATGGTATTCTGATGTCGTGTCAACTGCGTGAGGGAACAAGTTTTACCCTTAACAAAACAAATGAAAGCCGCAAGTGCACAGCTAATCAGTTGTAGTATTTAGGGATCGAATCCACAGAGATTAGTGTGCCTGGTATTCTTCTACGGTTTTTAACTTTATGTCTAGATTAAATTGGTTTTAAAGGTTGGTTGTTTGTCACGAATTAAACTAAAACAAAAGAAAGCAAATAAATCTATCCTAGAAAGCAAGTACAGAAATCGAATGAAAGGCTAGTAAAGCAAGTAAAATATCGAACTAAAGGAATTGAAATGCAGGTCTAAGTAAGGAAATAAAAATCGATTGGTTTGTAAACTATGGCTAAAAACGCTGAGCTTTTGGGAACTCTAAGGGATCATAATCGGTTTTAACACTAAGCTAGATAGATTGGGATTGAAGGATAACGATATATGGGTTCTAGAGCTAGAGTACGGCGGTATGACTACGTCACTGTCGTGATCATAACCAACTGTTTCTCGCAACCCTGGCCAGTAGGTTTCCATTCTGGCCCTGGAAGGGAGATAACGGAAGAGCTGCACAAGACTCGTCAATACTCACGATCTCGCCGCAGGTAGGTTTCCACTTCTACGGAAAAATCGACTGTTTCATTCTAGGGCTGATACTTAATGAAAACTTTCGCAACACTAACTATCTAGATCAGATACTAGGTGATCAATCAAGCATACATGCAATAAGAACAAAAATAAACAGAGAACAGGTCGAAATCCCAGATCTATAAACCTAGATGTCTTAATCGATTATGAGAGCCCCTTTCGGGAACCCTAAGCCCAACTCGGGATCTACTCAGACATGGCTGAGGTCGACATCATCATCGGTTTTAATAAAAGTAATGAAAAACAGTAAAGAAAAGGGATGAAGAAAGCTTCTCAATTGAAGAACTCGGACTTGAACAATCTTCTACAAAAATCTCATAAAAACGGCTAAAGGAAAAGGGTTTCTGTAAAGTATGAATAAATCCCTCTAAAAACGACCTAAATGACATGTATTTATAGTCTCCAATACTCCGTGGTCTCTAGGGTTCTGGAATTGAGGCTGAGAGTGACTTTGGGCTTCAGATATATGGGCTTTAGTTCGGAGCTTGATGGCCGCGGTCAGGAGTGACGTGACCGCGGGGATTGGGTGGTTGGCCACGGTCGGGAAGCTTCTGACCGCGGGAAATAGGTTGTTGGCCGCGGTGGCGTGACTTGCTGGCCGTCTTCGAGTGGCTCCGGGGCTAATGGAATATCTTGCGATCCAACCGTTGGAATGTCTCCAAACCAAGTGCATTTGAAAGCTGGTTGATTCTTCTATAAGTTATCCAATTTTGAGGGTGATCACATCGGATATAATATAGAAGAGACAACTAGCTTTCAAATGCAATTGGTTTGAAGACAATCCAATGGTTAGATCTCCAGATATCCTTGATGCACTGAAGACATGTTATGCAGTCTCGCGAAGGAAGCACGCACAGAATGAAGATTCAACCTCAAAGACCAATCCCCGCGGGTCCAGGAGCCACGACCGCGGAGAACACACTCTCGACCGCAGTTACGAGTCTCTGGCCGCGGCCAAACCCCAATTCACCGTGGTCAGAAGCCTCACGACCGGTGTCGACTAAAAGGCTGGCCCATGACCCTGTATCAAGCCCAATTCGTCTTTTCTTCATTGGAAACCCTAAGGACGACTGGAGAGAGTTCAAGACCTATAAATATGTGTCTAAGGAGACCTATTTTCGTGTACCTCAGAAGAATCCCTTTTGGGAGCCACCAAATTTAGTTTTTTAGGGATTTTATGCTTCTATGTTCTTAGTTCTTAGTTTAGGGAGATAGAGATTTCTCTTGAACCCTCTTTATGTTCTACCTTAATCTTAATTCGTTTTTTACTCTTATGCATCTTTCAATTTCGTTTTTATCTTCTTCATATTAGATTAGTTGTTTAAAGGATTTGAAGAGAAGTTCTTCTCTGAGCCCAGCTCTTAAAATCGAGATTCTTTTTCTTCTTCTCCTTGTCTGTTTTTCTCTACTTCTTTCTTTTTATTAATCTATGCACGTCTTTTCTATTTACTTTATGCACGTTTTGGAATGATGAGGTATGAGTTTAAAGGCTCGATCGAAGGGAATCGACTATGTTCGATAGGGATCTTCGCGAGATAAACCAAAGCCGAATTCTAGAAATCTTTCTTCTAAACTTATACTTAAATCATGGATCTAACGTCGCGAACTAGAGACTGATCTAGGTCCTTGGTGTTGCGAAATTATTCATCCGGGGCTGGATCTAGTTTGAGAAGAGCAGATCAACCATAGGAGTGGAAACCTACCTATGGGCGAGCTGTGAATGTTGACGAGTCTTAAACATATTGCATATTTTCCCTTCCAGGGCCAGAGTGGAAACCTACTGGTCAGGGTTGCGAGAGATAGTTGTCTATGATCACGACAGTGGCGTATTCATACGTCCCTGACTCGAGTTCTAAGAATTTACTAGGATCAATATTAAGAGCCTTGTTCATCCCTTAGATTTATTATCGATTTATTCACTTTTAGTTTTCAAATCCCTTTTTAAAATACATATATAGAAATCGCACAACCTATCCAAAACACGTATTTCGTCTTAGACTTCGTTTACTAATTCTGGTTTTAAAGTTCTGCAGGTAAAGCGTGGATACTCTGGGGATCGACACCCTAAGTACTACAACGCACTGCTGTGCACTTGCAGATATGTAGGGTTATAAATTTAAAACATGAAGCCGCAAAGTCAACCCTAGCAGCATCACTTGCACGTCTAGCTTTTTGACGTGCGAAGATAAAGATTCAAACTTACCGTTCAGATCATTGTACATGCAGTCAACTTTCACGTTCACGTCTTTAGATGCTTTTTCGTTCCTCATAACGAGCTGTTGGATGGACTGTTCAAGTCTACCGATTTGTGAAGCTAGCTGGTTCGTCCTGACTCCCTGCTGTTGTACAAATTGATTGTTAAAACCCGTACCTTGGTAGTTATATGGTTGTCGCGGTTGATATGATACTATTCCTCCGAAGTTTCCACCTTGAAACTTGTTTTGGAAGGATTCTTGCTGAGGTGGGTAGTACTGATCTTGAGGATTCTCCACATTTGGATTGCGGTAAGAGACATTGTTGTAATTTGCATTCTGGAAGTTGTTGTTGAAGCTATTGTTGGAGCGATTTTGATATGGCACCAGTGCTCCTACATAGTTCACATCTTCTTCCTGAAAAGCTTGATTAATGTGATCGATATCACTAGGTCCTTCATCTTCTGCGCCATTGTTGGTCTCACGAGCATGGATTGGGTGATTGTTGCTCTTTAGAAGCTGGCTCATCATGTTTTTCAACTCGGTTATCTCCTTGTTGTCTATTCCAGCTTGCTTCATCGATCGATCGTATTCGGGACAATCATTGCTATTGGCGTGAGCCAAATTTTCGATGAGAGCTCTTCCTTGGGCTATCGTCTTTTGTCCAAAATCTCCATTGCTAGCTGTATCAAGCGAAAGTTTGTATTTTGGTTGCAAACCTCGGTAAAATGTGCTCAGCAGGCTTGATCCATGAATCCATGGCGAGGGCAATCACGTTCATACTCCTTAAAACGCTCCCAGGCTTCATAGAAAGATTCAGTTGGCCCTTGTTAAAAGATTGAGATCTTTGTTCTTAACTGATTCGACCTTGACTTAGTGTAGAAGTGGTTCATGAAAGCAGTTCTACATTTTTATCAATTAGTAATCGATCCTGCAGGCAAAGATTTCAACCAGCGGTGAGCTTTATCTGCTAATGAAGAAGGGAACAACTTACACTTTAAATAGTCTGGTGGAACTTGGTTTGTTCTCATCATGCTGCAAATTTCTTCAAAGAGCTCGATATGGTCCATTGGGTGTTCAGAAGGAACTCCATGGAACTGGTTTTGCTCACCAATGAGATGATTTGAGGTTTGGCTTCAAACTCATTTCGGTTTGGAAATGGTACTTGAATTGCAGATCGGTTCTGAAAATTTTGAGTAGGTGCATCAAAATCAGCTATGCGATGGTTCCTGGCTTGTCTTCTGTTTTGATTTGCTGGCGGAACAGGATGGTTAATGCGTCCATTCGGCTGCATTCCTTTGTGGTCACCATCGGCTGCATTGATATGTACATCAGGGTCTTCACGCTCTTCTCTATCTCGATTCTGGTGGTTTCTTGGAGGAACCTAATCCTCCTCTTCATTCTGTCGAGCATGATCACCTCCTCTGCGATCATTCTCTTCATTTTCTCCATGTTCAGACCCGTCTTGGTCCATATTTAAATTTCGATTTATAGGATCTCCAGGCTGGTCGTCGTTGGCCATTCCTTGCGTTCGTCTAAGTCTTCGAAGTTCTCTTTCGTGTCTGTCTATCTCGTCTAGAATTGGAATGTCTCCTACAGGTCTACGCCTGGTATTCATGCAATTCAGAGAAAAACAAAAGAAGGGAAAGATAGTTCAGAAGAACTTTAAGAAAGAACTAGAGATAAGGTGTCTAGAACAGAAGTTAAAACAAAAAATAGCAAAAGGCAGCGAAACAAATCCCCGGCAACGGCGCCAAAAACTTGATGTCGTGTCAACTGCATGAGGGAACAAGTTTTACCCTTAACAAAACAAATGAAAGCCGCAAGTGCACAGCTAATCAGTTGTAGTATTTAGGGATCGAATCCAGAGAGATTTGTGTGCCTGGTATTCTTCTACAGTTTTTAACTTTATGTATAGACTAAATTGGTTTTAAAGGTTGGTTGTTTGTCACGAATTAAACTAAAACAAAAGAAAGCAAATAAATCTATCCTAGAAAGCAAGTAAAGAAAATGAATGAAAGACTAGTAAAGCAAGTAAAATATCGAACTAAAGGAATTGAAATGCAGGTATAAGTAAGCAAATAAAAATTGATTGGTTTGTAAACTATGGCTAAAAACGCTGAGCTTTTGGGAACTCTAAGGGATCATAATCGGTTTTAACACTAACGTAGATAGATTGGGATTGAAGGATAACGATATATGGGTTCTAGAGCTAGAGTACGGCGGTATGACTACGTCACTGTCGTGATCATAACCAACTGTTTCTCGCAACCCTGGCCAGTAGGTTTCCATTCTGGCCCTGGAAGAGAGAGAACACAAGAGCTGCACAAGACTCGTCAATACTCACGATCTCCCCGCAGGTAGGTTTCCATTCTTACGGAAAAATCGCTTGTTTCATTCTAGGGCTGATACTTAATGAAAACTTTCGCAACACTTACTATCTAGATCAGATACTAGGTGATCAATCAAGCATACATGCAATAAGAACAAGAATAAACAGAGAACAGGTCGAAATCCCAGATCGGTAAACCTAGATGTCTTAATCGATTATGAGAGCCCCTTTCGGGAACCCTAAGCCCAACTCGGGATCTACTCAGACATGGCTGAGGTCGACATCATCATCGGTTTTAATAAAAGTAATGAAAAACAGTAAAGAAAAGAGATGAAGAAAACTTCTCTATTGAAGAACTCGGACTTGAACAATCTTCTACAAAAATCTCATAAAAACGGCTAAAGGAAAAGGGTTTCTGTAAAGTATAAATTGTTCTCTCTAAAAAACGACCTAAATGACATGTATTTATAGTCTCCAATACTCCATGGTCTCTAGGGTTCCGGAATTGAGGCTGAGAGTGACTTTGGGCTTCAGATATATGGGCTTTAGTTCGGAGCTTGATGGTCGCGGTCAGGAGAGACGTGACCGCGGGGATTGGGTGGTTGGCCGCGGTCGGGAGGCTTCTGACCGCGGGAAATAGGTTGCTGGCCGCGGTCGCGTGACTTGCTGGCCTTCTTCGAGTGGCTCCGGGGCTAATGGAATATCTTGATATCCAACCGTTGGAATGTCTCCAAACCAAGTGCATTTGAAAGCTGGTTGATTCTTCTATAAGTTGTCCAATTTTGAGGGTGATCAGACGGTGAGAAGGTCTTCGTCTCTCCATGAGAGTTCTGACGGTCTGCATTTATCCAAAAGAGTCTTTTTGTTCCAATTTGTGCCTCTTTTATCCCAAATTACCTGAAAAGTCTTTTAAATCCGGAAACATAGAAAGCCTTTGAAAACCTTTGAAAATGGAGTAAAAACACCTGTAAAAGATATTAAAGTGATCCATAAAAATGATCAAAATCCGGTGTTATCATATTCTCCCCGTGTCATTCGCCGAAGGTTGGCAAAACCCTTGCACAATCAAGTACTGACCCCGGCGATATGACCGTGTCATGAGCCTTTTTCTTTTTAGCAAGCATTCGGATGTTGCCATGCCTAAGTATATGGCCGTGGCGCCATAACCAAGTCAAATCCCGAGAGGTGTCATATCATGCCACGACTAACCCCAGACCGTGGCGTTCTCACCGTGTCAGAGTATGACACTTAGCATAATTTCAACCCTTAGACGCCTGATTGACCTGCCTGTCTCCCGCCTTCTGGAACTCGCATCTCACAACTCCAAATGACATTAAACCAAGTCCAAAGTAAAGATGACTCACCAATCTAAAACTTTTTTGAAGAAACCTTTGGTGCTCGGGGAGTGGAAGGTTCCACGGACGGCTCATGTCTGCAATGTATTGAAATGATCAACAAGAAGCGCTTGGACCAGTGTTCACTCCGGAGACTGTATCGTTCCGCAAATAGCTCTAAACTGGGCGATCTCAGCTGTTTTGGAAAGAGCACTGAAATTCCGTAAATATTGATGAAGGCCCCGGCAACTGAATCGGAATGGAAAGGCATCATGCCACGCAATCTTCGTGACTCAATGGATCGGTCTTGAAACTGTAGCGAGACAGGTGTGACTTCCGGTGAGCTTAAATCTCTGCTCAGGACTCCAAATCCAATGATTACACCTGTTATGGATCCGTGACATGATCATCTCAAACTTTTCTATAGACGTCTGTAATCTGAATTGACGTTAAGACTCCCCGGACAGGTGATATTTCCAGACGTTTGGGATTGCTCCGGAATGGATGCAAGAGAGATCTGTCTTCTGGTGGCCGTATCTTCCAGCTCGATGCTCCGAATCTATCGATTCTAACTGTTCTAAAATCTAGACTCAATTAGCTTGATATATTCTGAAGACCGCGGAGGCTGAATCGGCCGGAAAGACCTTCGGGTAACGCCATTTCAGAGATGTATCTGCACCCAGGAATTTTGGCCGAGAAACTTGAACAGCTGGTACGCGTTTTGGCCGAGAAATCCGCCCGCGGTACATGAAAATAGCCGAGAAAAAGCTTCCCGCGGTACAGGCTAGCGCCGAGAACCTCCAAAAGGCTGATTCCACCATTTATAAAGCTCTAATGACCTTTTCTTTTCCTGGATTCATCTTTTCAAGTCCAAACTGCTTCCAAATCACCTGTAAACACTCCAAAACATGCAAGACTCATTTGGACTTAATGCAAACCCCTAAGTCCTAAAATAACACCTAAAGACCTAAAATGCATGAAATAAGATATGGTTTAGGGTGAAATATACAACCTAAATAATGCAAATTATGAACATATCAACTCCCCCACACTTGTCCTTTGCTTGTCCACAAGAAAAAAGAGCAAATGAGAGAAAGAGGTTGGATGCATTGGGAGTTCATATTCCTAAATGAGAGAGTGTATCACAAAAAGAATTCAAGGCTCATTGTCCTAGTTGCTAATTCTAAGATGCAGTGCAAACAAGATTACTCACAAAACTTTTGCCATACCCATCATAAAATGAATCAAGCTCAAGCTTAAGTTTTCACAAACAGCCATAGTTCCAACCTTTTGACATTCTTTAAAGCACATGTGGATCATGCTTATGCAATCTTGTGAACTCACTTGTCTTGGGATAGGGCTATGAGACAAATATGATCTCATTCAATGCTTATGGTTTCAATGCAGCTCAAGGAATCATTCAAGAATGAATAAACCTGATAGATAAGAGTTTTTAGGTCTCAGGGCTATCAATCCCCTTTGTCGAAGTAGCACAAAAAGGTATCAATCCAGACAAGTCAACGAGACACTAGACTATGATGTTTATTCATTTAAGTCAAGACAAAAGGTGAAGGTTTTGAACTAAGCTAAGTAACAAACGACTAAGCATGAAAGGTAAAGCAAATGATTAGATCTAAACGAGACAGGATGTAAATAATAACTAAACGATTCAGATGATGATAATATGTAATAAAGCAAGGGATTTTAGACGAGATACTTGACTCGGGTGCTTCCAAGTTCAACTAGTTGGTTAATGAATCAAAACATCAAGCGGTTTCATTTAACTTTGAACTCAAGGCATGTTAATCTTCTCATGAAAGTATTAAGCATCTAAACTGATTCTCCTTCATACCAAAAATGTCTTTTGAGAAGCATCGAATCAATCAGCAATAAGAATCAGTTCAAAAATGTCATTTAAGAGAACAAACTATCACTCTCGCGATGAAAGACTCTTAAACCCATAACCGAGTGGTTCAGACATTTCTACAAACACTTTTGATGCGAGATATGTCTCAGATCTGAACCTCAAGTGATGTGCTTGGATCCAGCCTAGAGATCTCGTCGGTTAAGGAATGAAACATGCAAGACTAGACACCTAAACCCACTAATCTACCTTGAAAGCACCCTAATCTACTCATCTAAAGCCGCTTAAACGACTACTCACTAATCATAACGAGCTCATTAAGTCTTTTGCAAGACGTGTAGCTAGTCATGATGAGGAGTTTAATGATAGATGACAAAAGAAAATAAAGAAAGAACAAGGTTTCTGATGCAAAAACGAGATATCAGATTAGAATGATCAAGTTTTACCAAAGAGGCAAGTTCTTAAAGCTAAAAACAGATAAGAGATAAGATGATTAGGTTTTTAGTCTCAAAATGTATATATAGCAAAGGTAAAGTGTCGCGGGTCAGCCCGGAACAAACCGGGTACTGAACCGCGTTCTTGGGCTGATGGGTGAGTGCCACGGTGTGTCGGAGAGTGAAGCCGAGGTCTTCATGTCGAGGAGCGCACGTGAGTCCAGATCCAAATGAAGATCTCGTGAAGAACACGTCAAGAACATGCATGAACCCTAGTCTTTGATCCATCTTCACGTGTGTGTTCTTGAGCAGCTTTGTTCTTGATTCTGGGCTTGTGAGAATGGACCTCGGGATAAAATGCTGAGGCGCTTGGACGTCGAGGGGTTCGGGAGAACAGGGTCCGGCATGCACGCCGAGGTCGCTACACCGAGGTGCATGTTCAACACTTAGTCGTTTCCAGCTCCATACTTACGTGTGCATGCCTTGATCCCAACGTGCCGAGGTATCAGTACGAGGCCTAGCTCAGGATACTTCCAAAATATGAGCCTTGACTTGGCCGATGTCGAGGTAATGATGCCGAGCCCTGAAGAAACACTTAGCGCGTATCGCAACATATTTGGGCCCGTATCGACCATGTCGCCTTCCGGAGGCAGTAACTTTCGTCCCACGACTCCAAATGCTCTGAGACCAGTTCCATAGTCAAGGTGACTCAATAAACTCGAACTTTGGTGAAGAAACCGTCGGAGCTTGGGTAGTGGAAGTCTTCCTGGATTTCACATCTTTGAACCGCATCGAAATCACCGGAAAATAAGCTGTTTGGACCGATGTGAACTCCGGAGACTTTATCTTTCAAACCACTCGTCCGAATTGAGCGATCCCTGCTGTTCTGAAAATGTCTTTCACAGATCTCAAACTTTGATGAAGACCGGGCAAGCTGATTTGGTCCGGAAAGACTCCGTCCGCCGTGACCTTTGTACTTCGCCGTTCAGTTCTCGGATGCGCGTAATGTTGGTGCATCTTCCGGAAGCTGTATCTTTCTCCCTACTGGTCCGAATTGGATGATTCCAACTGTTCTGGGATCTTTGTTTGATTATCTCCAACTTTGCTGAAGACCCCGCCAACTGATTCGGACCGGAAGGTTCCCCGGATTTCATATCTTTGAATTGCGCAGACAAGAACAGATTTTGGTCGAGAAAAGCTTCCCGCGGTAAGAAAAATGACCGAGGGCTGTGTACCGCGGTGAGCTTTTTGGTCGTAAAAATTCTTTCGCCTCGGCCAAAACTCAACCCGCGGTATTAACGCCTGATCTTCGACCCAGGCTGACTTTGGTCGATCGGTACGGACTTTGGTCGGTGCTGAACGATCGGTAAGCTTTTTGGTCGAGGTTGGACGATCGGTAAGGATTTTGGCCGGTAATGAGCGATCGGTAAGGATTTTGACCGAGGTTTCTGTCCGTCCGGTACGCGATTTGGCCGAGAAATTCCTCCAAGCGGTTTTCACCATTTTTTACCGTTTTCTTCACCGTCTTCTTCTCTGCTCCTCTTCTTAAGCTCCAAATGACACCCAAAGCACCTGATAAAGACCTCAAAACATGCAAAACTCTTTGGGACCTAATGCAAGCCCTAAATCCTATTTTCATGCCTAAAGACTCAATTTACATGGGAAAACACATGATGAGGACTCTAAAATGCACTCTAAATGATGTAAAATATAGACATATCAAAACCTTAACAGAAGGCTAAGGGTAAAGGGCAACTGATGCATACAAGAGTAGAATCCCATCTACCCAATGCCCCAAGTTGGTCTTTCACCTTAACTCTACTCTCATGAAGGACACAGCCTAGCTACTAATCTCTCAAGGCATTCATTGCTTCAACAACCCACTCCTCACGTCACTCTCACTCTTTTTTTTTCTCACCAGGGGACTCATCTTTTCATCTTCAAATTCAGGCTTTGGGGTCTGAACTTTTCACTTAGCTCTTTCTCACTATCTAGCCTCTTTTCTTTTCTTTTCAAACACTTGAGCCTTATGGCTTCTTTTCTTTTCTTTTTACTTAGAGGCTAGATTTTTTTTTTTCAAAACACAAGAGCTTTTCTTTTTCGTTAACAGCAGACCCCAAACCGCTTTCTTTTCTTTTCCATCCCCTAGTTCTCATCTCAAACTCTCTCTTTTTCACTCAGTGTTTCACAAGATCTCTTCCTAGCCTACTCTAGACTAAAGATGCAGAGCTAGATCTACATGAAACTCTACTCTTGTCGCCCTAAACCCAACACTTTCTGTCAATTTTATGCAGAGAAAGGCCTCACATCTCTCACTAGAGTGTTTCAGGCTTCAAGGAAGGTTTGGTTCAAGGCAGGGAACTGTCTCAAGATGAGAGAACAGCTATTTGAGCTAGCAAAGAGTGGTAAAAGGATAAGAGAGCTCAAATATTTAAGGGTACCCATGAGTTCACAATAACATGCACAAACATGATTATTATATTGTCAAATTATGGTTCTCACTTAGATAAGGCTGGAACAATCAAAGCTTGATTCACCCAATAAGTTCAAAGCATGGATCAGTCTTGACTTCTTTCTTGTTTACATGTATTAGAAAACTAGAAACTAGGGCAGTGAACCGAATTCTGAAAGTGATATTCTCTCAAGGAAAAACCTATCATCACTCCCTTGCATTGATGCAGCCTATATGAATATGCAACTAGACTCAATCCTAAAATTGAGATTGCAACTACATGAGCATTTTTTGTGAAATATTTTTGATTTTTTGATTTTTTTGGTTTTTTTATATGCACTTAGATGCAACTACATAAATGCATGCAAGAATGTGACTCAAGACTCAAGGAAGAAAATAAGAACAGAGGAAACAAAATTAGTAGACACAAAACTCCTGTCCCACACTTTAATAACACAGCCCCTTTGTGTTATCAAAGTGCAAGAAAGGAGTGAAAAACAAAAGCAAGAAAGATGCAAAATGAAAATGATATGAACAAGATGCATATGTACAAAGTTTTTGGGCTTCTTCACCTTCTTCTTTAGTTGCCTCACACAGTCGACTAGCTTGCGAATCGTTTTGTCTCTCCCTTTGCACCATTTCTGAAGTCCATTAACTCTTGAGTACAGCTTCGTTGTGTGATACTCAGGCTCACCCCAAACATAAGGATCAAACTGGTATCGACCTGCTCCCATCTGTTTTTCAAGAATCCTTGGCTCCTCATTCTCATTACCGTCAGCTCTAGCTTCGTTCTGAGCCCTACTTGACTCGGTCTGCTCTTCAGCCGGCTCTTTACCCTTGGATCCTGCAGTCATCTTGCATTTGCGGACTGGTGGGTCAAAAGCTGGATTGTAGAGCTGATCCTTTAGAATAATAAAGGAGACATTGTGTCTTTCTTTGAGAGTGGTGATGGCTGGGTGTGGCAACACAACTTGAACCTTCTCATCTTGTAAGAGCTTGAAGGTGTACAAGAACTTCTCACCATTGCTTTCTTTTAAAAATCCAACTTTGGTGAGGGTAGTTTCATCAATCAAATCAGACTTGATCTCACCATCATCAAAGACAAAACCCCTTGCTTTCAAAATCTTTGTCACTAATCATCCATTGTGCAACTTAGTGAGATTTTGCCTTTTTCCCTCACTCCAAGCAATCTCTTTGTTTATCAGCATCTGGCGCGCCAAGAATGTACCACTAGAAGGGTTATAGTGTGGGAGACGAAATTCTTTCTTGCTCTTCAAGTGGGTGATGAGAGGATGTAGACCAGTACCCAAGAGCTCCATATCAGCACGGTGCACCACTCCATCATTGTGTTTGGTGAAAAAAATTTGGCAAAGCACCTTGTGAGCATAGCGGATGGCTGGGTTTCTTATCCATGAACTCTTTCATCTTCCTCCTCTCAAGTTCCCAAAAGCTATTGTGTCCCACAGGCCAGTGATCATGTGATCTGGGTAGTTGAACTTTAATGTCTCATCCTCTGCAGGTCTTGGAAAGCCAAAGATCTCATCAAGTTCCTTGAAGCTCATTTGGTATGGTTTACCATTGACTGTGAACTCTATGTGCCCAAGACCATTACCCTCTTTGATCCTCGGAACTTTGGGGCCATACCCACAAACTTCAAGGGATGCAAGAAACTCTTGTGTCACTCCTTCATGAGCCACATCTTTCATCTCAAAGAATCCACCAAATCCCATGTTGTTAAAAATCAGCTTAACCTCTTTAAAGAGTCCCATCTTGTTCAGCAGCTCCATATCAGGGAACTTTGTTTGGAACACCTTCACATCCTTGAACATAGCATAGTAATCATCAAAAGTTGGTTCTTGGATTTCAGGTTCTGACCCTTTCTGTGCTTTCTTCACCGGCTGCAATGCCACTTCAGGATCACTCTCGGTCTCATCATCATCTCCAGCCACAGATATCTCTTTTCCTTTCCTCTGGACATCTTCTACCAATGCCAACTCTTGACTAGTAGTTTTTGAACTCGAAGCCTTAGTGCTCTTTGGTGCAGCCACTTTCTTTACTTGCTTCTCAGCCGGCCTCTTTGGCTTTCTTGTTCTCTTCTTTCTTTCAAAAACCTTTCTCCCAAAGGGCAGAATCTGATCCTCTGAAGCACCAGCTTTTTCTTGTTTTGCTTTCTCCATGGCAGCAGTTCTTTTTGTTCCTCCCATCCTGCATTTGCTCAAACAGCTATGAGCACCAAGGCAAGAGAACAACAAAAAATTTCCAAATATTCACCAAGTTCATGAATGGCACAAATTGATTTATCAAGAAAAGATTGTTTCTTTAGCTAGTCATAAATTCAATAAACCCACAGAAATGCCAAGAAGCAATGCACACAAATAATTCGGCTTGAAACTTAATTTCTTCAAAAATAATCGAAATAAATGGTGAATTTAAGGAAATTTTTCAAAAATCACAAGAACAGGTTATTCTCAAGCAAGAACCGAGTTTTCCTATCCATTCAACGTGCACAGCATTCACAAAATTATTCCAAGGTATCTAGCAACCTATCAAAAACGATTCCATGGATTTCAAGTTCCAGAACAATACATTCAAGACATGGAAAAGGTGAGTTTTAACAGACAAAAATAACCTTGGCATCTTCAAAGTTAGAGTGAATGCAATAATTCAGCAAGAAACTAGACAGAACTACGAGTTCAACGCAGTTGCAATTTCTAAATTTGAGTCTGTAATGAGAGAGATATGGAAGTTTTAAGTTCAGGAATGGAGGAAGAGAGATCAAACTCGGGGTGTCTCGTGGAAGAGGATGGCTCGGGTGGGGAACAGCTGTAAAAAGCGCATGTTTGACCGGTCAACATCCGTACGGTCCTCTTGATTTCAAAATTTTTGCCGCGCCTGGGTAACTGTGTCACCGTACCGTGTTAAAAGCAGAAGACCTGCTCATTTTTGCCGCAGCCAGGAGCGTCCCGTGTCATTTTCCCCGTGGCAATCTTTCCCGACTGGAATGTTTTGCCACGATCTGAGGCTGACCGTGCCAATGTCCCTGTGGCATCACCCGATAGTGATTTTAACCGGCTAAAGCACACCTGACACGGTCTGGACCAACCGTGTCAAACTCCCTGTGGCATTTCCCGAAAGATGGTGCATCGACAAACCAAATGCCACGGTCTGCATACTGTCCCGTGCCAACTGACCGTCGCAAAACCCGAAAGTTGTCTCGTCTAAATATACTTCTGACATAACCGGCCTGCGACCCGCATCTCCTGACCGTGGCAAATCCCGAAGGTTGTGTAATCTTGCCACAATCAGGTTTTTAACCATGACTTCCCCTTGTGCCTCAATGTAATGAACATGCCACGCCTGATTTCTGACCGAGCCGGCCACCATGGCAAAATCCAAACCATAACCTTTTGCTTCTCATTTCATTTCCTTGCATCATGCAACTTTTTCATGAGGCCAATTTCCTAATTATCAAACCTGTGACCTGAGTACTCTCAACAAACCCATCAAAAACATCCAAAAACATAAAAAGAAAAGATCTAAAACAAATTTACAAAGGATAAGCTTGGGGTGTCTCCCAAGAGCACTTTGTTTAATGTCACTAAGTTTGACTTTGAAAACCTGTTTAACAGGCTGGTGGATCATCCAAAGGAACTGTAGAAGCCTCCTCTCTTTTCTCAGAAACAAGGTAGTGTTTGACCCTTTGTCCATTCACCACAAAAGCCTTTCCATCTTTTCCCTCCAGGACCAATGCCCCATAGCTTCTAACCTCTAAAACCCTGAATGGTTCTGACCATCTTGATCTTAGCTTACCAGGGCAGAGCTTGAGCCTTGAGTTAAATAAAAGAACCAGATCTCCCACCTTAAACTCCCTCTTGAGAAGTTTCTGATCATGCAAGATCTTTGTCTTCTCCTTGTATATTCTTGCACTTTCAAAGGCATTGAGTCTGATCTCTTCAAGTTCATGCAACTGGAGTAGCCACTTCTCTTGGGCTGTCTTAAAGTCAAAATTCAACATTTTAACAGCCCAGAGAGCCTTGTACTCAAGCTCCACTGGTAGATGACAGCTCTTCCCATACAACAGATTGAAAGGTGATGTTCCAATGGGAGTCTTGTAAGCAGTCCTATAGGCCCAGAGAGAATCATCCAACTTCTTGCTCGTGTCTTTCCTTAAGTTGCTCACTGTCCTTTATAAGATGGCATTGATCTGTCTGTTTGAAACCTCTACTTGGCCACTGGTCTGAGGGTGATATGGACTAGCTATCTTGTGCTTGACCCCATGCTTCCTTAGCAATCCCTCCTGAGTCTTGTTCACAAAATGAGAACCTCCATCACTTATCACCACTCTGGGAACCCCAAACCTTGGGAAGATGGTGCTTTTGAAGAGCTTGACCACCACTTTAGAGTAATTGGTTAGGGAAGCAACAGCCTCAACCTATTTGGAAAACATAATCCACAGCAAAAAGTATGTATTGATTCCCATGTGAACTCACAAAAGGCCCAATGAAGTCAATACCCCAGCAGTCAAAAAATTCCACCTCCAAGATGGGGTTTTGGGGCATCTCACTTCTCTTGGAGATGTTGCCTTGCTTTTGGCACTGATCACAGCTTGATACAACCATCTGAGCATCCCTGAACATCGTAGGCCACCAGAACCCTGATTGTAACACCTTGGCCACTGTTTTGAAAGCTCCTTGGTGACCTCCATAAGCTGAGCCATGACATTCCTGTAGCACTGGTTGCATCTCTTCCTCAGCTAAGCATCTCCTATACAGGTGGTCTTTGTTCAGCACATACAAATAAGGTTCATCCCAATGATACCTTTGCACCTCTTTGAAGAATCTCTTTCTCTTGTAGGCATCTAGTTCAGGTGGCTCTACACCACAAGAGAGATAGTTAACAATGTCTGCAAACCAAGGTAAACTCCTCTCTCTTATAGCATCAGCCTGCTCCACCTCTAAGTAGGTCTTAACAACCATTAGATGCTCTTCAGCAAGTGAGTCATCTAAGGGGACAATTGATTCCAATCTCAGCCTAGAAAGAAGGTCAGCAGATCCATTTTCAATGTCCTTCTTGTCCTGCACTTCCATATCAAATTCTTGCAGGAGAAGAACCCACCTCAAGAGTCTAGGCTTGGCGTCCTTCTTAGTCATGAGATATCTTAGGGCTGTATGATCAGTGTACACAATGATTTTTGAACCCACAAGGTAGCTTCTGAATTTATCAAATGCAAAAACTATGGCCAGCATCTCCTTTTCTGTGGTTGCATACTTCTCTTGAGCAGAATCAAGGGTCCTACTGGCATAGTAGATCACATGAAGTTTTCTGTCCTTCCTCTGGCCAAGCACAGATCCAACTGCATAGTCTGAAGCATCTGGCATCACTTCAAAGGGCAATGACCAATCAGGGGCCTGGACAATTGGTGCACTGATCAATGCCTTCTTGATCTTCTCTAAAGCTTCCTCACACTCAGCATCAAAGACAAATTCAACCTCTTTGCACAACACCCTTGTCAAAGGCCTAGCTATTCTTGAGAAGTCTTTAATGAACCTCCTGTAGAACCCTGCCTGCCCAAGGAAACTTCTTATCCCCTATACTGAATTTGGAGCTTGCAGATTCACAATCACTTCCACCTTTGCTCTGTCCAGTTCTATTCGAGCTTCTGAGACCTTGTGCCCCAACACTATTCCCTCTTGAACCATGAAGTGACATTTTTCCCAATTTAACACCAAGCTGTGCTCCTTACATCTCTCCAGGACCTGAGATAGGTTAGACAAACAAGAGAAGAAAGAGTGTCCATAGACTGAGAAATCCTCCATGAAGACTTCTACTTTCTCCTCAATTAGATCCGAAAAAATAGACATCATAAAACGTTGGAAAGTAGCAGGAGCATTGCACAGCCCAAATGGCATGCACCTATAAGCAAATGTCCCATAGGAACAGGTGAATGTGGTCTTCTCTTGGTCTCTTGGATCTATGGGGATTTGAAAGAATCCAGAGTAACCATCTAGAAAACAAAAGAAAGGATGGTTTGCAAGCCTCTCTAGCATTTGGTCAATAAAAGGCAAAAGAAAATGGTCTTTCCTAGAGGCTGCATTGAGCTTTCTTTAATCTATACACATCTTGTGTCCAGTTATATTCCTTGTTGCAATTAGCTCATCCCTCTCATTCTTTATCACTGTCATTCCCCCCTTCTTGGGCACCACATGTACCGGTGAAACCCATCTAGAGTCTGAGATTGGATAAATTATCCCAGCCTCTAGGAGTTTGAGAATCTCTTTTTTCACTACCTCTTTTAAGTTAGGATTGAGACGTCTTTGGTGCTCAATGGATGACATAGATTCCTCTTCTAGGTGAATCCTATGAGTGCATAAGGAGGGTGAGATCCCCTTTATGTCATCCAAAGAGTAGCCAATGACTCTCCTATGTTTCCTCAACTCTTCTAACAACTTATGCCCTTGGTCCTCTAACAGCTTATCATTGATAATGACAGGCTAAGAATAATTGAGACCTAAGAAAGCATACCTGAGCCCCTTGGGAAGAGGTTTAAGTTCCAGCTGAGGTGCCTTAGACTCATACCAATCAGCACTGAAGCTGTCTTGCATGGTTGCAGATCCCTTGTTGCCAATCTGCTCACATGACCCAGCCTGCTCCTCCACTTTAGAACCCACGGCCATGACTCCTTGAACCGCTCCTTGGCTTGTGTTTGAGCCTCTGATATCCAAGACCTCAAGGCCACTTTCTTCCAATTACAAAAACCTTGCCTCAGGACCAAGTTCTCTTGCATTGTCTAAAAACAGCTTGTACCCTTCACTCTCCTCTGCCAAGAACCCATGGTCTCCTTGTTCTTTGGTTAAAGCAACTTGAAGATGATCATCAGTATTCAATTCCTCAAGCAGTTCATCAGCTAGTTGATCCATGGTCTCTACATAGAAGCATTGGCCTTCTATGGTGGGCTTCTTCATCATGTCCTTGATATCAAACTTCAGCTTCTCTTTAAATAGTTGTGATCTGTAGGCAAGAATGGCCCACCTCCTACATCAATAATTGCTCCTGCTGTGGCCAAGAATGGCCTGCCCAAAATCAGTGGATCAACAGGTTCTTCATCCATCTCTAGAACAACAAAATCTGTAGGCACTTCAAAACCACCTATCTTGACTGGTAAATCCCCTAACTTCCCAACAGGCAGCCTTACTGATCTATGAGCTAGGACAAGAGAGATTCTAGCAGGTTTGAACACTCTGTATCCAAGCTTTCTTGCTATAAAGAATGGCATTAAACTTACAGATGCTCCCAAGTCACAAAGACAGCCTGCAAACATCAATGGTCCTATAGCACAAGGGAGGGTAAAGCTCCCTGGATCAGACAGCTTCCTTGGGACTGAACTTCTCTGAATGATGGCACTACACTCATGGCTTAGCGCCACCATACCCTGTAGCTCTTTGGTTTTGTTCAAGATAGCATCTTTTAGAAACTTTCCAAGCTTAGGCAACATCAGAAATGCTTCAATGAGAGACATTGTTAGTGGTGTCTCATTAAGAGTCTTCTCAAAGAGTGCCCTTGCTTTATCTGAAATCTGCTTTTTGAATCTTCCTGGATATGGGAGCTTAGGTTGATAGGGAGGTGGTGGAACATAAGGCTGATATGTTCATAATTTGCATCATTTAGGTTGCATAAATCATTCCAAATTATGTTTTATTTCATGCATTTTAGGTCCTTAGGGTTTGTTTTAGAACTTAGGAGATGCATTAGGTCCCAATGAGTATATTGCATGTTTTGAGTGTCTATCAGGTGAATATGGAGCTGAAAAGATGAATCCAGGAGGTGGAATGGTGAGCAAAGCTTGAAAAAAAAGTGGAAAATTGGGTCCTGGGAGATTACCGGCCATTCTCGCTGGCCAGGGAGGTTTTACCGGCCACTTCCATGTACCGCGGGAAGCTTTACCGGCCATTTTCATGTACCGCGAATCAAGTCTCTCGGCCAAAATCTCCGGGTGCAGACACGTTTCCGAAATCGCCCGTCCGGGGAACCTTCCGGTCAGATTCAGCTATCGGAGTCTTCATAAAGGTTGGAGATAATTGAGTCAAGAGTTCATAACAGTTGGAATCAAGGCATTTGGACCACAGAACTGAAAGATATGGTAATCGGAAGACGAACAGGTCTCGCACTCATTCCGGAGCAATCCGATACCCCTGAATGATCGCCTGTCCGGGGAGCCTTCCGGTCCGATTCAGACGGCGGGTGCTTCATAGAAGTTGGAGAGCCTTGCATCACGGTCTCTTAGCAAGTAGAATCGTGGAATTCGGACGCGTGAGCAGAGAGATAAGCTTGTCGGAAGGAACCCCAGTCTCGCAGGTATTCCGGACCGAGCAGATCAGTTCTAAAGGATGCGAAGGACGGTGCACTTCCAGGCCGATTTAGTTTCCGGGTCCTTCATGAGAACCATAGACATTTGAGTCTTCTTTCCAGAACGTCCAAGAGCATTCAATTCGGATCTATGAGCAGAAAGATACAGTCTCCGGAATGGACACATGTCTAGACGCCTCTCTCTGGTCGTGTACATGCACTGCAAAGATGTGCCCTCCAGGAAGCCTTACACTTCCCAAGCACCGAAGCTTTCTTCACCAAAGTTGGAGATAAATGAGTCCTCTGTCTTCTGCAACCGAAATCATTCAATTCGGACAAGTCTCATAGGAGTTACACTCTCCGGAATGCGAAGTGGTCTAAGCTGCTCTGGATGCTGCGAGTTGGAGAGGAAGGAGACCAAGCCGCAGCAACACTCGCAAATCACTCCGACTTGAGCCTGCGACCTAGATGCAATAGAGACCAACCCGCACAGTTTGTACATTCCCCAGAAACCGCCTTAGCCCTGCGAGTTGGAGAGGAAGGAGACCAAGCCGCAGCAACACTCGCAAAACACTCCTACTTAGGCGTGCGGCTAAGACAAGGCGATTCAGGCTTCACAAGACAAGTCTTCATCTACTGCGACTTAGGTGTGCGACCTGGGACATACTGGACTGACCCGCAGGATTTCCACTTGACCCAACTGAGCCGGGTCAGTACCCAGTTTGTCCTGGGCTGACCCGGTCCATTAGCACTAGGTATATATAGTTTTTTGGGAGAAAAACCCAAGGGGGATCATCTTCTACTTAGTTTTCTCTCTAGTTTTCTTTCCTTTTGAGTGTAAAAACGTTTTTGAAAAAGAGATATCTGAAGGGATTTGATCATTCCAAGTCTGTTTCTTATCATCTCATCATCTCATTTCTACTTCTAATCATGATTAACATCATCTCTTGCAAAAGATTAGATGTGTTCTTCATGATTAGTGAGTAGTCATCTTTTAAACTTCTAGGTGTGTAGATTAGGGTGCTTAGATGTTTGATTGGTGATGTTTAGGGTTTAGATTCTCATTCCATTTCCTTAGTTAGTTGCTCCTAATGCCAGATTTCCTTGGGAAAGTGAAATCTGGGTTCATAGGCATTTCATGCACCAAAAGTGTTTGATGAAATGCCTGAATGAGCTAACTTAAGGGTTTATGCCTTTTTCATCATGGGAATGATTTGTTAAATGCATGAATGACATATTAGAACTGTTTCTTAATGCTCATTGATTCATATTTCACAAATGATGATTTGGTTTGAAAGTGGATTAGTGTAGAGATTAATGCCTTCATGAGAGGATTAGTCTAGATTAGAGTTCTAAGTTGAAATGTTTGAGATCATGTGATTGCTTGTTATGTCTTTCTGTATAAGATTCAGTCTTCTTGGTTGAGAGATTGTTTGGTCACTTATTAGGCTTGATGCATTATGCTTGCTGATTGCTTGATTATATCTAATGGTTGTTAGACTTGATTAAGTGATTTGCAAAGGGATTATTGTCATGGGAATGAATTAATCTGATTAAGAAGCCTAGACTAAAGAGTAGCAAGTGTTGCATTATGTTCTTAGCATCATGATTCAATATCTAAAGCACCCTAATCAATGATCACATCTAGAGGTTTAGCTTTTATCATTTGCTTAATCACCATCATCTTGTTTTGTTTGCTTGTTTAGTTCATTAATCATAGCTTGTTTGTTTCTTGTTTTATGCTTTCTTGTTGCTGGTTTCACAAAACTCATCTTTGATTACTTGACTTAAGAACCTATCACATAAACTAGTGCCTAACTACCATACATATGGATTGACACCCCTTATACTACTTTGACAAGGGGATTGATAACCCATCTAAGGCTTTAAAAACCTTAGTTATCAAAGGCTTTTCTGGTTCTGATGGTTTTTCCACCTCTTTGTCCTTCCCTTTCTTTGATTTTTCAGCTTCTTCTTCATCCCTTGGAGCTGCCTCCCCACCAATTTGATCATTGTCCTCAATGATCACATTGTTGTGCTCTATACTTGGTAGCTCTTTGCAACTTCTCAATGTAATGGCTTTAGCATACTCCTTTGGGTTTGGTTCAGGCTTACCAGGTAACCCACCTAGGGTCTTGAAGTGGATGCCTGATTCTGTTTCAGCTCCTTGGTGTCTTGCTGCATAGATGCATATTGCCTTGCAAACATTTGTTGACCCTGAAGCAGATGTTGTAGAATACCACACATGTCTGGTCCCATCTGCTGCTGCTGGTGACCCGGTGCTGACTGAAATTATTACTGAACCGGCACCTGCTGCTGAAACTGTTGTGGACTTAACCCTGGGGGCGCCTTGAGCTGTTGCTGTTGAGAACTGAAGTTTGTACCCTGAATCTGGTGTTGTGGCTGACAATATTGCTGTTGAGGCTGGCTGAACTGTGGTTTAGGTTGGAAAGAACTCTGAAACTGAGACTTAGGAGCATAGGCTTGTTGGTTTTGCTTAGAAGGGTACACCTGATCCTGAGGATTTGCTACATTGGGGTTGCGGTATGAGAGATTCTGGTTGGTTCCATAATTGTTGAACCTCTGAAACCTCTATTGATTCCCAATATAGTTGATCTCTTCCTCTGTGAGGCCATCTTCATTAATGTTCTCAAAGCTTAGAGAATCATTAAACTCAGTGAATTGGTTTTTAAAACACCAATTTCAGCTTTTCTAGTTCACTCCTAAGCTCTTTAACTTCTCTAGTAAGCCTTGGATCTGAGCTTGAACCCTCTGATCTGTTTGTCCTGTCATAATCTCACCATATGTATCATTAGACATGGCCAAATTCTCCACGAGTTCCATAGCAGATGTAAACTCTTTTGCTAAGAAATTACCATTGGAGGCTGTGTCTAATTGGTTTCTTATCTGTGGTAAAGCTCCTCTATACAGTGTAGAAAGTAGGGAAGCATCAGAAAAACCATGGTCTGGACACTGATTGGTGTAGCTTCTAAACCTCTCCCAAGCTTCCCCAAAGCTTTCACTGTTATGTTGCTTGAAGCTTGAGATCTGGTTTCTCAACTTAGCTGTCCTAGAAGTAGAGAAGAACTTAGATAAAAAGGCAAGTTTGCCCTGCTCCCAAGTCTGTATGGAACCTCTAGGCAGGTTCTTCTCCCATTTTTGTGCCTTGTCTCCTAGGCTGAAGGGGAAAAGCCTAAGCTTGAAGCTATCTTCAGAGACCCCATTGATTTTGGTGAGGTCACGAACTCTGTCAAACTGGTCCAAGTGCTCCAAAGGATCTTCCATTGGCAAGCCATGAAATTTGGAGTTTTGAACCATGTTTAGCAAGGAAGCCTTCACCTCAAAATTGTTATTCTGGACTGGTGGTGCTTGAATTCCTTCTCTATGATGGTGAGCATTGGCTCTGTCATTTTCCCCAACAAACACTGGTGGAGGATCATGTCTCCTTTGAGCTTGATGCTGAGGAATGTATTGAGCCTGTTGCTAATTCCTAGCCTGCCTCTCATTCCTTTGTGCCATGTTTATATTAACAAAGGCTTGTTGCTCATTTCTGTCAGCTTGAGCCTGATTCCTTTGAGCTCCCTTACCATGCTGATCATGTTGCTCCTCTTGAGCCTGGTGCTCAATGTCAACCGCATGGTGCTCTCTCTGCTGTTCCATATCAGCTACTCTATCTGTTTCCCTTGGACGTCTATCTCTTCTTCTTCTTGGCACTAAGAGATTGATGTTGTCGTTCAAAGGAAATGGTGGACCACAACTTCTTGACCTTGATCTGGTGTTCATACACCTGAAAACAAAGACAGAACTTGCAAAGTAATCAGTAAAAAAAAGGAAAAGACTTGATCTCAAGAAACAGATCAAAGCTTAATGCTAAACAATCCACAATTTGGCAACGGCGCCAATTGATAAACAAGACTTTTTATGGTCTTAGGGCTATCAACCCCCTTGTCAAAGTAGCAGAAAAGAGGTTGTCAATCCAAGAATGTGGTGATAGACACTAAGCTATGTGATCAGTTTCTCAATTCAAGTAAACTAGTGAGGTTTTGATTGACTAATAACAATTAAAAACTTAAAACAAGATTAATGACTAATCAAATGATCAAATAAGAACTAAGCAAATGATAAGTGATGTGAATATGAGATGATGGAAGCATGAGATTCTAGACATGATAGTTGGCTAGGGTGCTTTGGTGCTAAACTAGAAATGCTAATGACAATGATGAAACATGATTCAAATGATTTAGAACTCTAATCTAGATTAATCCTCTCATGAAGGCATTAACCTCTACACTAATCCATTTTCAAACCAAATCATCATTTGTGAAATATGAATCAATGAGCATTAAGAAACAGTTCTAAAAGATCATCTAAGCAATGATCTCTAACATAGCTCTTTCAGGCATTTCATCAAACACTTTTGATGCATGAAATGCCTAAGATCTAGACCACATACGATGTGTATGGATCTAGCCTAGAGATCAGCTATTTAGAGAGATGAGATCATGAATCTAGCCCTAAGCATCCCTAATTGAACACTTTTGCACCCTAACCTACACATCTAGAACCTCATTAGATGACTACTCACTAATCATACTTAACACAATCAATCCTTTGCAAGATGTGTTGTTAAGCATGATTAATGATGAGGAATGGAGATAGAGAAGATGGATAATGATGGATTTGCAGCTTTAAACACAGAAATCTCTGATTCTCTCTTGATTAAAACTCAAAAGGGAGATATTTCTCTTCTTAAGAGGAGTCTTTCACAAAACAGGCAAAGAAATTAGGGGAATAAAGCTTTGTCCTTAGGGTAAAACCTAAAAAGGTATTTATAATTTCTTAAACAAACTGGGTCAGCCCGGAACAAACCGGGTCCTGACCCGGCCTTGATGGGTAAAGATGAGGTTTGCCATGGTCAGATGATTCTTGGACAGACCGTGGCAAAGTGTTAAAGATCAAATGGTTGGTCTTGAAGAATAAGGCTTCCTCGGCTTGATTTGGACCGTGATGCATGGCCGTGTCAGAGTATGACACTTAGCATAATTTCAACACTTAGACGCCTGATTGACCAACCTGTCTCCCGCTTTCTGGAACTCGCATCTCACAACTCCAAATGACATTAAACCAAGTCCAAACGAAAGATGACTCACCAATCTCAAACGTTTCTGAAGAAACCATTGGTTCTCGGGGAGTTGAAGGTTCCCCGGACGGCTCATCTTTGCAATGCATTGAAACAGTCAACAAGAAGCCCTTGGACCAGTGTTCACACCGGAGACTGTATCTTTCAGCACATAGCTCCAAACCGGGCGATATCAGCTGTTCTGGAAAGAGCACTCAAAATACGTGAATATTGATGAAGGCCCCGGCAACTTAATCGGAATGGAAAGGCATAGTCTCACGCAATCTTCGTGACTCATCGGATCAGTTTTGAAACTGTAGCAAGACAGGTGTGCCTTCCGGTGAGCTTAACTCTCTGCTCACGACTCCAAATCTAATGATTTCATCTTTTCTGGATCCGTGACATGATCATCTCCAAGTTTTCTGAAGACCCTATAATCTGAATCGGACGTTAAGACTCACCGGACAGGCGATCTTTCCAGATGTTTGGGATTGCTTCGAAATGGATGCGAGAGAGGTCTGTCTTCCGGTGGCCGTATCTTCCAGCTCGATGCTCCAAATCTACCGATTCCAACTGTTCTGAAATCTAGACTAAATGATCTTGATCTTTTCTGAATCGGCCGGCAAGACCTTCCAGTAACGTGATTTTGGAGATGTATCTGTATCCGGGAATTTTGGCCAAGAAAGTAGAACAGCCGGTACGCGTTTTGGCCAAGAAATCCGCCTGCGGTACATGAAAATAGCCGAGAAAAAGCTTCCCGCGATACAGGCTAGCGCTGAGAACCTCCAAAAGGCTGATTCCACCATTTTTAAAGCCCTAATCACTATTTCTTCTCCTGGCTTCATCTTTTCAGGTCCAAACTGCTTCCAAATCACATGTAAACACTCCAAAACATGCAAGACTCACTTGGACCTAATGCAAACCCCTAAGTCCTAAAATAACACCTAAAGACCTAAAATTCATGAAATAAGATATGATTTAAAATGAAATATAAAACCTAAATGATGCAAATTATGAACATATCAATCCTTCTTTGCAAAGGTTCTCAAGCTTTTTGATTCTCTTCTTCATATCCTTGATACACTCAGCCATCTTGTGTATCGTTTTTCCTGATACTTGCACCATTTCAGAATGACACCAATCTTTTTCTGAGCTCTAAACCCTGAGGTGCCTGGCTCTTCCCAGTTGTAATCATTAAAGTTGTATCTGTTCCCTCCATAACGTTTATGAGGTGGAGGCATACCATCATTTTCAGCACCAGCAGCACTAGCAGCACCAGCTTCAGCGGCTGCTTTCTTTTCCTTGAAAGCTTCTTATTTGCAAGCCTTCTTGTACTTGAGAATTGGTGGATCAGTTTGGACATTGTAGAGCTCTTCCTTCAACAAGTAGAAGTGAATATTGCGCTTTACTTGGACTGTGGTAAGGGAGGGATTGGGCAGGAGAACTTGGAGTGGCTCATCCATGAAGTACTTGAAGTTGTAAACCAGCTTGACGCCAACTCTTCCTTGAAAGAAATCAATCTTGCACAGATGTGCTTCATTAATCAGATCAAACTTGCCTTACTCTCCTTAAACATGTATCCTCTCGCCTTCAAAATCTTTGTTACAACCCAACCATGGACCAGCTTTGCATCCTTCTTCTTTGAATCCCAAATGCACTCCTTGTAGAACATCAAAGACTTTGCTAGTTGAGAGGCAAGGCAAGGTGTGTGAGAATATGATATACTCATATTTTTCATGTTTAGGATTGCATTTTTGTCCAAATATTGAGTCTCATGCATACATTTAGGTAGTTTTACATATATTTGTCTTTGCTTTTCTCTTTAGTTAGGATTTGCATTAGGTCCTAGAGTGTCCTGCATTTTTGGAGTGTTCTCAGGTCATTTGGAGACTTTTGGGAGCAACTTGGAGCTGGGATCATGGAGGAACCCTCACCTGTGTACGGCAACTCGGACAGATGGTTTCGTGCAGACAAAACCCTCACTTTGATCGCACGGGACGAAGGACTTGCAATGCGATTCAACCTCTGGTGTCTTCATCAAGAGTCAAGAGGACTGAGTCTAGTTTCCGGAACACTTAGAACAGACGATTTGGAGCCGTGAACTGGGAGATATCGCCATCGGAAGGAACACATGTCTTGCGGCCCGATCAGGTCTTATGCGATGCGCCTCAAAGAACCGGTGGAACGGAGCCCTTGTAGACGTCACCTAAACCTAAACCCTTCACCAAAGTTCGAGATATTTGAGTTTCTTTCCAATTCAGTTGAAATAATGCCATTTGGAGCCATATCCTGGAAGTTACGCTCCCCTCAATGCAAAGTGATCCGAGAAGGCTTAGGTTGTGTGATACGGTACTGCGACCTGATTAACTCGCACCCATGAATGTTCAACGCTCTGGAAACAAGTTGGGACTTTAGAGATGATGTAAGGAGACTCTGAGAAAGGTAGAGACTTCTAGAATAAAATTTGAGTAAGTCCACAATGCTGTGCGAGATAGACCTGCGAGTTGGACATGAAATGGAACCATGTAGCACATGTGTTCGCAAATTACAACAACTTGGGCATGCGACTTGGGCACGGAACTGACCATTATCTCCATAATGCGTCCTGGTTGTGCGAGTTGAAGAGAAGGAAGCCTGAGTAGCACAAACATTCTCTGTTTACACCTAGATAGGCATGCGGCTGAGGCTAAGGGATTTATGGCGCACAAGGCTGCTTCTATAGCTGTGCGACTTGGGCCTGCGACTTGGGAAGCACCTGACCATGTAGCACACCAGCCACCAGACCCAACTGAGCCGGGTCAGTACCCAGTTTGTCCTGGGCTGACCCGGTCTATTAGCACTTAGTATATATAGCTTTTTGGAGAAAACCCTAAAAATCTTATCTTCTATTTAGTTTTCTCTCTAGTTTTCTTTCCTTTTTAGTGTAAAAACGTTTTTGATTAAGAGATATCTGAAGGGATTTGATCATTCCAAAGCTGTTTCTTATCATTTCATCATCTCATTTCTGCTTCTATTCATGATTAACATCATCTCTTGCAAAAGATTAGATGTGTTCTTCATGATTAGTGAGTAGTCATATTTTAAGCTTCTAGGTGTGTAGATTAGGGTGCTTAGATGTAGATTAATGATTGTTTAAGATTAGATTCTCTTCTCCTTTCCTTAGTTAGCTGATCCTAATGCTAGATCCTTGCACATCACTTGGGTCTAGAATCTGGGTTTTTCATGCACCAAAAGTGTTTGATGAAATGCCTGAATGAAAGCTAACTAAGGGTTTATGCATTAATGCCATGATGATGTTTGTTAATTGCATAAATGAGATATTAGAGTTGATTCTTAATGCTTACTAGTTCATATTTCAGAAATGGGAATTTGGTTTGAAAATGGATTAGTATAGAGATTAATACCTTCATGAGAGGATTAATCTAGCTTTAAACTCTAAGTTGATTGGATTAGAGATCATGTTATTGCTTGCTATGTCTTTCTGTATAAGATTCAGTCTTCTTGGTTGAGAGATTGTTTGGTCACTAATTAGGCTTGATGCATTATGCTTGTTGACTGCTTGGTTATCTCTAATGGTTGTTAGACTTGATTAAGTGATTTGCAAAGAGATTTCTGTCATGAGAGTGGATTAATCTGATTAAGAAGCCTAGACTAAAGAGTAGCAAGTGTTACATTGTTGTTTAGCATCATTAGTTGCATTGAAAGCACCCTAATCAATGATCACATCTAGAGGTTCATCTTTTATCATTTTCTTAATCACCACCATCTTGTTTAGCTTGCTTGCTTTGTTTAGTTCATTAATCATTGCTTGCTTGTTTCTTGTTTATATTTTCACTTGGTACTTTGTTCACACCAGAACTCATCTTTGATCAATTGACTTAAGAGCTTATCACATAAACTAGTGCCTAACTACCACACATATGGATTGACACCCCTTATACTACTTTGACAAGGGGATTGATAACCCATCTAAGACCTGAAAATCTTAGTTATCAATTGGCGCCGTTGCCATATTGTGTGGGGATTGTTAGCATTAGTTTCTGATTTAGTTTTTGAGATAAAGTTTGTTTTGTTTTACTGATCACCTTTCAAGTTCTGTCTTTGTTTTCAGGTTTATGATCATAAGAAGCCAAGCAAGAAGAAAAAGAGAAAGAGCAGTTCAATTGGAAAGGTTAGGAAAGAGCTGCCAACTGGTCAAGCAAAGCCAAGAGATAGTGCCTCCACCTCTGAATCAACTCAGATGAAGCCCACCTCCCTCCCAAAGCTAGGTAACCCAGGGAAGTTCACCATCTCTTGCACTCTTGGCAACTTTAAAGTGGAGAATGCTTTGTGTGATTCAGGCTCAAGTATTAGTATAATGTCTAAGGACATGATGGAGAAGTTAAAGGTCAAGTCTATAACTTCCTACCCTTCTTCTATCACCTTTGGAGATTCCTACTCCAAGAAACCATATGGGTTTTTGGAAAATTATCCACTACATGTTGGTGAATGCATAATTCCCACTGATTCTGTGGTCATGAAGATGAAGAAGACCAAAGAACTCCCCCTATTGCTTGGAACTTCATTTCTCAACACCACTGGTGCAAAGATTGACTTTGATACTCAAAGAGTGGTGCTTTCAAAGGTGGATAAGGATGTCTTTTACCCTATTACACCCCCTTTGGCTGAATTTTGTGGATCAGTTGTTCAAGAGATAGAACCCCCTAAGGTACTTGAGATGAAGTATGTGGGCAGTGCTGGAATTCTGGGTGGATCCCAATCTCTCTCAGCTGTGGAAATGGAAAAAGAACCTCACACCAACTCTGTTTACAAGGATGGGACTGAACAGCCATTGATCAGAGAAGAAGACATCTTGCTCTCATGGTCTCCTACACTTAGTGATCTAAGGATGATTAACACCAAAAGTGATGGCTCAGCATCAGAAGACAAGAGTATTAAACCTGATCTTTCTTCTCAAGACTTTGATCTCACTCCTTGGGTTGATGATGATAGTTCTCTGAAGTATAAGCTGGATTGCAATGGGAAACCAGGTCTGTTTGCTGAAGTGAGGGCTTGTCTCACAAAGGCCATCTTTGATAAAGACCCAGATGGTATTCAAGAGCTAGTAGACAAAGGGTTCAAGATGGGATCTCAAGGACAAGGGTCTAATGGTTCCCAAAGGCAGCAAACCAACTCAGCTTTCTTGCTCAAGACCATTGAAGTGCTGAAAAGCATCAGTGCTCAACCTCACCCCAGCTAAAAACAGGTTTTTCAAAGTCAAACTTAGTGACTTTAAACAAAGTGCTCTTGGGAGACACCCCAAGCTTATCCTTGTATGTAATCTTTTTAATCTTTTCTCTCCTTTCTTTTTAGTTTTTAGGATCTTTTGATGGGTTCTGTGAGCTGTTCTCAGGTCCCAGGTAACTTTTGGAGGCTATGGCTCAGGGACAAAGTGGAATGAAGCATGTGAGAAGGCGGAGAAAAGGGTTTAAGGGATGGAAACTTGATGGACGCCTGTGTGGTACTTGGGTGTGCGGCTCAGTCAGGCCATATACCAACTCGCACAAGAACTCACTGTTCACACCTCCTTGGTCTTGCGAGTTATTCACCTAGCAGCAGAAGATTTGAGCAAGAAAAATGCTAAGTGTTGCTGTTCTGCGAGTTGGGTCTGCGAGTTGGATGCATGAGAGACCAAGCCGCACTAATGTTCGCTGTTTACACCGGCTTGGGTCTGCGAGACTGACCAAAAGGAGACTAGGCCGCACACCAGGAGAAAGAGTCCAAGGCGTTTAAGGATGGATGAGTGCGGGTTGAGCATGCAGCTTAAACAAAGGAGGAACCAAGTTGCAGGAACACGTGCTGTTTACACCTACTTGGTCCTGCGAGTTGGTCCAAGACAAGTCCATGCCGCACAAGGGAGTTCAGGCCAAGCCAAACCCATCTCCAGTGATGTCTGGCCTCATCTGGTGCAGATACTCACTTCCCTTTGGCATAAGAACCACACCAGGTATCACTCCAAACATTTGTAAATATGCATCTAGCTTAGCTTATTTTTCTCTTTGCATTTTGGGATTTTGCTTTGCACTTCTCCTTCATGCTTTTATAACACAAGGGACTGTGTTATCTAAGTGTGGGCGAGGGGTTTTGTGTTTACTAATCATGTTTATTCTGCTCTTATTTTCCTTTTCACTTTGAGTCTTATTTTGCATTCATCTAAGTGCATATAAAAACAAAAAAATGAAAAAAACTGAAACATTTTCACAAAAAATGCTCATGTAGTTGCATTCACATTTTATGTTGAGTCTAGTTTGCATTTTCATATAGGTTGCATCATATGCAAATGGGAGTAATGATAGATTTTTTTTTCTTGAAGAGAGCATCATTTTAAGAGCTTGGTCCCTTAAGGCATTGCAAAACTGGTATGAATAAAGTGGGAACCATGTTTTGAACTGGTATCTCAATACTTCTGTGCTAGCTGATTCAAGTTGTGAATAGCCTCCACCTTGCTTAAGTGAGAACCCTTGAATTTGACATCTAATTATCATTTTTGTGCATATCATTGTGAATTCATGGGTACCACATACATATTTGAGCTTTCTTATCCCTTTTTATCACTCTTGCTAGCTCAAATAGCTGACCTCTCATCTTGAGACAGTTCCCTGCCTTTAGCCAAACCTTTCTTTGAAGCCTAAACACCCTTCTTGTGTGCATGATTTGTGAGGCCTTGTTTCTAGTAGACTTGGTAAAAAGTGTTGGGTTTAGAGCGACAAAGATAATGCTGCATGTAGATACTAGTCCAACATCAAGGGCTAGTCTAGGTTTAGGTGAAAGTGAGAGCATTGATTTTGAGTGTGTGAGCTGAAAAGAAAAAAAAAATCTGAGTGATGAAAGTGGAAAGAACCGGATTGGTTAGGGGAATGAATGCTTCAATGAAAGAAAGTGAGTGTGTGCTGAAATGTAAAACTCATGTGTTGAAATGAAAAGAGTCTCATAAAAAGAAAAAAAAAAGAAAAAAGATTCAAAAAGAGGCTGAATTAAAGAAGAGCTTGTGTGTTAAAGAAAAGAAACTCACTAAGTGCTTGTTAAAGAAACCATTCCCCTAAGAGATGAAATGAAGAGAGTGATGAGAGCTGATTGAGTGTCAAGGATAAAATGCCATTTGGGGTGAGTAGACTAGAGAAAGAATCTTGAGAGGTTTAAAGTTGAATGTGAAAAGCATTTTGGGTGTGGGGTAGATGCAATTCTATCTTTGTATGCATCCATTGCTTTTTACCCTTAGCATTTTACTAAAGTCTACTAATTTTTGAGTGATCCCCTTGCATGGAATACCAGTTACTTGACTGAGATCATTTTAATCTCAAAACCCAGTCCCAAGCCAAATGAATTCACTTGATTTGCATGAACATGATCCACTTGAAACTTTAAATGAATGTCAAAAGATTGAGGTTAGGAATGCTTGTGAAGGTTTGTCCTTGAGTTTGGTTCATTTGGTGACAAGTATGACTAATTTTTATGAGTAAACCAGTTTGCATTGCAGTCTAGAATTGGTAGCTTGAACACTGAGCTTTGAATTCTTTTAATGATGATCTCTCTTTAACGAAATATGAACTCCCATGCATTCAACCTCTTTATCTCATTTGTTCTTGTTTGCTTGAGGACAAGCAAAGGACAAGTGTGGGGGAGTTGATATACTCATAATTTGTGATGTTTAGGATTGCATTTTTGTCTAAATATTGAGTCTCATGCATACATTTAGGTAGTTTTACATATATTTGTCTTTGCTTTTGTCTTTAGTTAGGAATTGCATTAGGTCCTAGAGTGTCCTGCATTTTTGGAGTGTTCTCAGGTAATTTGGAGACTTTTGGGAGTAACTTGGAGCTGGGATCATGGAGGAACCCTCACCTGTGTACGGCAACTCGGACAGATGGTTTGGTGCAGATAAAACCCTCACTTTGTTTGCATGGGACGAAGGACTTGCAATGCGATTCAACCTCCGGTGTCTTCTCCAGGAATCAAGAGGAATGAGTGTAGTTTCCGGAACACTTGGAATCAGATGATTTGGAGCCGTGAACTGGGAGATATCGCCATCGGAAGGAACATATGTCTCACGGCCCTGAACTGGGAGATATCGCCATCAGAAGGAACACATAACATCATCTCTTGCAAACGATTAGATGTGTTCTTCATGATTAGTGAGTAGTCATCTTTTAAGCTTCTAGGTGTGTAGATTAGGGTGCTTCGATGTAGATTAATGATTGTTTAAGCTTAGATTCTCTTCTCCTTTCCTTAGTTAGCTGATCCTAATGCTAGATCCTTGCACATCACTTGGGTCTAGAATCCGGGTTTTTCATGCACCAAAAGTGTTTGATGAAATGCCTGAATGAAAGCTAACTAAGGGTTTATGCATTAATGCCATGATGATGTTTGTTAATTGCATAAATGACATATTAGAGTTGATTCATAATGCTTACTAGTTCATATTTCACAAATGGGAATTTGGTTTGAAAATGTATTAGTATAGAGATTAATACCTTCATGAGAGGATTAATCTAGCTTTAAACTCTAAGTTGATTGGATTAGAGATCATGTGATTGCTTGCTATGTCTTTCTGTATAAGATTCAGTCTTCTTGGTTGAGAGATTGTTTGGTCACTAATTAGGCTTGATGCATTATGCTTGTTGATTGCTTGGTTATCTCTAATGGTTGTTAGACTTGATTAAGGGATTTGCAAAGAGATTTCTGTCATGAGAGTGGATTAATATGATTAAGAAGCCTAGACTAAAGAGTAGCAAGTGTTGCATTGTTGTTTAGCATCATTAGTTGCATTGAAAGCACCCTAATCAATGATCACATCTAGAGGTTTATCTTTTATCATTTGCTTAACCACCATCTTGTTTAGCTTGCTTGCTTTGTTTAGTTCATTAATCATTGCTTGTTTGTTCCTTGTTTATATTTTCACTTGTTACTTGTCACCAAATCTTTTTTGTTTCACTTGACTTAAGAACTTGTCTTATAAACTAGTGCCTAACTACTACACATATGAATTGACACCCCTTATACTACCTTGACAAGGGGATTGATAACCCATCTAAGACCTAAAAATCTTAGTTATCAGAATATCCTTCATAAGGCTTCCCATTCTCATGAGTTGGCATCAACTGTTTCAGTCCCACACCAAGGAGGTTCAGATCACCTTGATGAACTCTACCAACATCAAGCTTGAAATATAAGCTGTGAGCAAGGATCTTATGAACATATCTCAGCACCGGGTTTCTTATCCAAGAAGCTTTAGCTGCTCCAGCTGTGTACTTCCCAAATGCAATTGATCCCCATAAAGCTTGAACTTCTTCCTCGTTAAGACCGTTCTTGTTGGAGAGAGGTGTCTTTTCAGGTGCATAGAATCCAAATATCCGAGTCAACTCCCTGAATGTCACCGTGTAGACCTTCCCTTTCACCTGAAACTGTATAGTGCCAAGACCTCTTCCTTGAATAACTTTTGGATCCCTTGCCATGTACAAATCAATTTCAAGAGAGGCCAAGAACTCTTGAGACTCCTCTTCATAAGCTACTTCTCTTAGTTCCAAGAAGGATTCAATACCCATGTTCCCAAACAAAGTTTTGACATCCTCATAGATGCCAAGCTTCTTCAAAAATTCCACATCAGGGAACCTCCCTTGCTGGATCCCCATCTGCTGAAACTTTGCCAGATAATCAGGCGTTTCTGGTTCAATTTTCTTAATCCTCTTGGGTGTCTCTTCAGTGGTGCCTTGGGAACCTCCAACTGAGATGCTTGAACCACTCGCAGTCCGTTCATCATCAAAGACCACAGCCAGTTGTTTTCCCTTCTTCTTGGAGCCAGAAACAACCACCAAAGCTTTCTCCTCATTACTTGTGTTTTTGGCTTTTGTTCACCCCTTCCTTGCATTGTACTCCTCTTGGTGCCTTGTCCATTCCCTGTTGGCTTTGAAGATCCTGAGACCAAGCTCTTGTCTTTGGATGCAAGACCTTTCTTCATGCGAGCTAGGGGATTGGTTCTCTCAGTCATCTGCCAAAAAATTTCTTAGAAACAAGTTAGCACAAGATCAAGTTCGACAAAGTTCTCAAAAATTTTGAAAAATTGTTGCAAAAATCGATTTCTAAGGAATATGAACAAGTTTCTCAAGCCAAGCATCACTCCAATGAATTCATAGCAATGCAAAACAAAAGTGCAAAGCAAAGACTCAGCAAGAAACAAGTTCATCTCTTTTTCAAGAAAAATTGATTTTTTTCCATGAATTAATCTGCAACAATTTTCAGAACTCAAGAACAGTGAATCACCAAGAAAGAGCTCTGTTTTCCATGATAATCTAGCACCCTAGAATTTATAAAAATAATCCCAAGGTCTACAACAACCTATTAAAATCGATTCCACACAATGAAGCTAAAAAATCACCATTTAAGAACATGGAAAAATATGAGTTTTAACAGAGTGAATACCTTGGGATTATGATGCAATGAGTTCGAAATGCTAACTGGATGAGATTACCAACTCAAAAACGAGTTCAGAGCACTTTGACTGAATGAATTTGGTAAAGTAATGAGAGAGTTATGAAGGAAACAATGGAGAGAATGGGGTTTAGAAGGCAAACTCGTTTTCTCCTTGAGGAAGAGAGAGTGTGGGACTAGGTACAGCCCTTGGACTGGTGGTCAATAGATCCACTTTGACCAGTCAAGGCTTTGACTTCTTCTTTTTCTTTGACCAGACCCTTTCTTGACCACTTTAGCGACTTGGACCCGGCCTGCTCATCCCGCACAACTTAGTTTGCACAGCGAACGTTTGTGCGACTTGGGACCAACTCCTTCCTATCTCGCAGGACCAAGTCGCACATAAAACTCTTTTTCTTAAGCTTTGGCCTTCTCCTTTATCCTGCGACCTGGTCTGACCTCCTGATGACCCGCACGCCCTTCTCAGTGTAGACTGCGAGTTCTTGGGCGACTTGGAACTTGGTGTTGACCGTCTTGCATGCCCAAGTCGCACAAAACTCTTCCTGATGTGCGGCCTAGCCTGATCTCTGAGCTGACCTGCACGCCCTTCTCGGTGTAAACCACAAATACATGTGCGGCCTGGTTTTTTGCTCTGTCTGTCCCGCACGCCTAACCCGCACAAATGACATCTTGCACGATCTGCTTCATTCCTTTATACTGCGAGCTGGGTGGCATTTAAACAAGCCGCACGCCCCAAGTCGGTGTAAACCGTGAATGTTTATGCGGCCAGGGCAGATTCTGAACCATCTCGCACGCCCTTGGCCGACCTTGTTGCTTCTTCTCAGTGTGCGGCCTAGTCTTCTTTTGTTCCAACTCGCAGGACAAGGCCGGTGTAAACAGCGAACATTAGTGCGACTTGGTCTCACATGTATCCAACTCGCAGACCCAACTCGCAGATCAGCAACACTTAGCATTTTTCTTGCTCAAATCTTCTGCTGCTAGGTGAATAACCCGCAGACCCAAGTAAGTTTAAACAGTGAGTTCTTGTGCGAGTTGGTACATAGCCTGACTGAGCCGCACACCCAAGTAGCACACAGGCGTCCATCAAGTTTCCATGCCTTAACCCCTTTCTTAGCCATCTCACAAGCTCCATTCCACTTTGTTCTTGAGCCATAGCCTCCAAAAGTTACTTGGGACCTGAGAACACCTCACAAAACCCATCAAAAGTTCCTAAAACATAAAAAGAAAGCAAAGAAAAGATTAAAAGAACTATGTACAAGGATAAGCTTGGGGTGTCTCCCAAGAGCACTTTGTTTAATGTCACTAAGTTTGACTTTGAAAACCTGTTTATCAGGCTGGTGGATCATCAAGAGGAACTGTATAAGCCTTCTCTCTCTTCTCAGAAACCAGGTAATGCTTGACCCTTTGTCCATTCTCAACAAAACCCTTTCTATCCTTTCCCTCCAAGACAAATGCTACATAGCTTCTAACCTCTAAAACCCTGAATGGTCCTGACCATCTTGACCTTAACTTACCAGGAAAGAGCTTGAGCCTTGAGTTAAATAAGAGAACCAGATCTCCCACCTTAAACTCCCTCTTGAGAATTTTCTGGTCATGCAAGATCTTGGTCTTTTCCTTGCATATCCTTGCACTCTCAAAGGCACTGAGTCTGATTTCTTCAAGTTCATGCAACTAGTGTACCCTCTTCTCTTGAGCTGTTTTAATGTCAAAATTCAACATTTTAACAGCCCAGAGAGCGTTGTACTCAAGCTCTACTTGTAAGTGACAGCTCTTTCCATAGAGAAGGTTGAAGGGAGATGTGCCAATAGGTGTCTTGAAAGCAGTCCAATAGGCCCAAAGAGCATTATCCAACTTCATGCTCCAATCCTTCCTTGAGTTGCTCCTGTCCTTTCTAAGATGGCCTTGACCTGTCTGTTTGAAACCTCTACATGGCCGCTGGTCTGAGGGTGATATGGACAAGCTATCATGTGCTTGACACCATGCTTCCTTAGCAGCCCCTCTAGAGTCTTGTTCACGAAATGAACAAGGACACCATGGGTTCTTAGCAGAGGAAAGTGAAGGACATAAGCTGTATTTAGACAATGCAAGAGAACTTGGTCCTGAGGCAAGGTTTTTGGAATAGGAACAAAGTGGCCCTGAAGTTTTGGATATCAGAGGCTCAAACACAAGCCAAGGAGCTATTCAAGGAGTCATGGCCGTGGGTTCTAAAGTGGAGGAGCATGCTAGGCCTTGTGAGGAAGACAACTTCAATGCTGATTGGGATCAGTCTAAGGCACCTCAGCTGGAACTCAAACCCCTTCCCAAGGGGCTCAGGTATGCTTTCTTAGGTCTCAATGAGTCTTATCCTGTCATTATCAATGATATGCTGTTAGAAGACCAAGAGCATAAGTTGTTAGAAAATTGAGGAAACATAGGAGAGCCATTGGCTACTCTCTGGATGACATAAGGGGTATCTCACCCTCCCTATGCACTCATAGGATTCACTTAGAAGACGAGTCTATGTCATCCATAGAGCACCAAAGGCGTCTCAATCCCAACTTAAAACAGATAGTAAAGAAATAGATTCTGAAACTCTTAGAGGCTGGGATAATTTATCCAATCTCAGACTCTAGATGGGTTTCACCAGTCCATGTGGTGCCCAAAAAGGGGGGGAATGACAGTAATAAAGAATGAGAAGGATGAGCTGATTGCTACTAGGACTATAACTAGACACAGGATGTGTAAAGATTATAGAAAGCTCAATGCAGCCTCTAGAAAAGACCATTTTCCTTTGCTTTTTATTGACCAAATGCTAGAGAGGCTTGCAAACCATCCCTTCTTTTAATTTCTAGATGGTTACTCTGGATTCTTTCAAATCTCCATAGATCCAAGAGACCAAGAGAAGACCACATTCACCTGTCCCTATGGGAAATTTTCTTATAGGTGCATGCCATTTGGGCTGTGCAATGCTCATGCTACTTTCCAGCGTTGCATGATTTCTATCTTTTCAGACCTGATTGAGGAGAAAGTAGAGGTCTTCATGGATGACTTCTCAGTCTATGGACACTTTTTCTCCTCTTGTTTGTCTAATCTTTCTCAGGTCTTGGATAGATGTGAGGAGCACAGCTTGGTGTTAAATTGGGAAAAATGCCACTTCATGGTCCAAGAGGGAATAGTGTTGGGGCACAAGGTCTCAGAAGCTCGAATAGAACTGGACAGAGCAAAGGTGGAAGTGATTGTGAATCTGCAAGCTCCAAATTCAGTATAGGGGATAAGAAGTTTCCTTGGGCAGGCAGGGTTCTACAGGAGGTTCATTAAAGACTTCTCAAGAATAGCTAGGCCTTTGACAAGGGTGTTGTGCAAAGAGGTTGAATTTGTCTTTGATGCTGAGTGTGAGGAAGCTTTAAAGAAGATCAAGAAGGCATTGATCAGTGCACCAATTGTCCAGGCCCCTGATTGGTCATTGCCCTTTGAAGTGATGACAGATGCTTCAGACTATGCAGTTGGATCTGTGCTTGGCCAGAGGAAGGACAGAAAACTTCATGTGATCTACTATGCCAGTAGAACCCTTGATTCTGCTCAAGAAAAGTATGCAACAACAGAAAAGGAAATGCTGGCAATAGTTTTTTCATTTGATAGATTCAGAAGCTGCCTGGTGGGATCAAAAGTCATTGTGTACACTGATCATGCAGCCCTCAGATATCTAATGAACAAGAAGGATGCCAAGCGTAGACTCTTGAGATGGGTCCTCTTACTTCAAGAGTTTGATATGGACGTACAAGACAAGAAGGGCATAGAGAATGGAGCTGCAGACCATCTCTCTAGGTTAAAAGTTGACTCTGAAGTCCCTCTTAATGACTCTCTCCCTGAGGAATCATTGATGGTGCTTAACTCTTACTTGAAGTTTGAGTAAGTGGATAGCATCCAAGAGAAGAGAATGCGCTGGTTTGCTGACATTGTGAACTTTCTTGCTTGTGGAGTGGAACCACCAGAACTTGATGCTTACCACAGAAAGAAGTTCTACAAAGATGTCCAAAGATACCATTGGGATGAACCTTACCTGTATGTCCTGAACAAAGATCAGCTGTATAGAAGGTGTCTTGCTGAAGAGGAGATGCAACCTGTGTTAAGTGCCATGGATCAGCTTTTGGGGGTCACATGGGAGCATTCAAGATGGTGGCCAAGGTTCTTCGGAGTGGGTTTTGGCGGCCTACTATGTTCGAGGACGCTCAGAGGGTTGTTTCAGCATGTGATGCCTGTCAGAGGAATGGGAACATTTCAAAGAGGAGTGAGATGCTTCAAAAGCCAATATTTGAGGTTGAAGTTTTTGATTGTTGGGGAGTGGACTTTATGGGGCCATTCATCTCATCTTATCGGAATCAGTACATATTAGTGGCTGTGGACTACGTATCCAAATGGGTTGAGGCTATTGCTTCCCCTACCAATGATTCCAAGGTGGTGGTCAGGTTGTTCAAGAACATAATCATCCCAAGATTTGGAGTACCAAGGATTGTTATTTCTGACGGAGGTTCTCATTTTGTGAACAAAACCTTAGAGGGATTGCTGAGGAAGCATGGAGTGAAACATAAGGTAGCTACTACTTATCATCCTCAAACTAGTGGCCAGGTTGAAGTGTCTAATAGACAAATTAAGGCCATTCTTGAGAGAACTGTTAGCTCAAGCAGAAAAGATTGGAGCAAAAGGCTTGATGATGCATTGTGGGCTTATAGAACAGCCTTTAAGACTCCATCTGGGACATGTCCTTTCAATCTGCTATATGGGAAGAGCTGCCACCTTCCTGTTGAGCTGGAGTACAAGGCATTATGGGCTGTGAAGTTGCTGAACTTTGATATCAAAACAGCTTGATTCAAGTAAACAAATGAGGTTTGGTTTGAACTGATGATTAAAACAAGAAACTAAACAATATAAAGAGAAGATAACAATGATAAGCAAAGTAAACAAAGACAAGCAAATAACAAAATGATGATGGGAATTTATGTATGATGATGAGAAAGGTCTTAGCCATGATAGTGGATTAGGGTGCCTTCAGTGTTAAACTAGTGAGCTAATGAATCATGTGATCAAGCAAACCATTCAATTTAAACATCATTAATTAAGTTAATCATCTCATAAAGTTATCAACTTCTATGCTAAAACAGCTTCTAACCTAATCATCATTAGTGAAACATGAATCAACAAGCATTAAGAACCAGTTTAATCTGTCATTTAAGCATATAAAAAATCAATCCCATGATGAATAACACTTAAACCTCTAACAACCTTGGTTCAGGCATTTCATCAAACATTTTTGGTGCATGAAATGCCCAGAATCTAGACCACATATGATGTGTATGGATCTAGCATTAAGAACAGGTTGTAGAGAATGGAATATGAATGATCTAACCCCTAAGCTCACTAAACTACCACTTAAGCACCCTAATCTACATATCTAAGACCTTAATATGGGGATTACTCACTAATCATGACCAACACACTAGATCCTTTGCAAGATGTGTTATCAATCATGATTAAAAGTGTGTAAATGAAGATGGAGATGATAGATTAAGAAGTAGACAGCTTTTAAACACAAGATCTACCAAACTCTCTTGATTAAAACGCCCAAATGAGGTATTTCTCTTCAAAAGGAGTTTTCTTACACAAAAGAGGCAAAGAGATTATGGAATAAAGCTTAAGTCTTTGGGATAAAACCCTAAAAAGTATATATAGGTCTCTAAAATCGAACCGGGTCAGCCCAGAACAAACTGGGTTCTGACCCGGCTTTAGTGGATAAAGTGACGAATGTGCGAGTTGGTCAGGAGCCTCCCAAGTCGCATGCCCAAGTCGCACAGATGAAGAAGCAGTCTTGTGAGCCTTAAGTCCCTTAGTCTCAGCCGCATGCCCATCTAGGTGTGTTTTGTGAGTCTTTGTGCGATTCAGTCCTCTTCCTCTTCAACTCGCATGACCAAGACGAAATATGGGGAGGATATGTGTGTGACTTGGTCCTCATGTAATCCCAAGTCGCATGCCTAAATCGCACAACCGAAGAAAGAAGCTAGAACAAGATGAAACCCATGTAAGCTCAGCCGCATTACTCTCTCGGTGTGATTTGCGAACCTTCGTGCGGCCAAGTCTTTTTTGCTCCTTAACTCGCAGGACCAAGTAGCAGGGGCCTTCAGAGATATGTGCGGGGTGGTCTCCTTCACATTCGTGGGAGGGTAGCTCCCAAGATACTGGTCCAAATGGTGCGATTCCAACTTCAGTGGATAGAAGACTCAGACATCTTGAAGGGCTCGAGCTCAGGTGACGTCGGCAAAGGCTCCGTTCCGCCAGTTCTTTGACGCGCGTTGCTTTGGTCTTTTATCAGCTCCGAGACATGCACTGCTTCCGATCGCCGTAACTTTCAGCTCACAACTCCAAATAGGACGATCTCAAGTGTTCTGGAAACTAGACTCATTCTTCTTGATTCTTGATGAAGACACCGGATGTTGAATCGCAATGCAAGTCCTTCGTCCCACGCGATCAAAGTGAGGGTTTTGTCTGCACCAAACCATCTGTCTGAGTTGCTGTACACAGGTTAGGGTTCCTCCAAGATCCCAGCTCCAAGTTGCTCCCAAAAGTCTCCAAATGACCTGAGAACACTCCAAAAATGCAGGACACTCTAGGACCTAATGCGAATCCTAAACAAAGCTAGAACTTGTCACGAGGGTACACAAACTTGTCAAGCGAGCTTCCATTCCTTTCAAACCCAAAGATTTCATCAAGCTCCTTGAAACTGACCTTGTAGTGCACGCTATCCATTTCAAACTCAATGTGGCCGATTCCTTTGCCATGTAAACGCTTTGGATCTCTCTTGGGGTAGATGATGACCTCCAGGGTTGCAAGAAACTGCTGTGTAATCCCTTCATAGGTAACATCGCTCATCTCGAAGAACTTTGCCAAGCCCATATTCTCAAAAATGAGGGTCACGTCATCAAGTATCTCGAGTTTCCTCAGCAACTCCAAGTCAGGGAATCGACCTTGAGCCACTCTTATTGAGTTAAAGTGGTCCAAGTATTCCTCAGTAGTTGGGAAGTGTTTTTCCTCGGGCTCGCCCTTTGGTTCTTTCTTGGACTTTTTGTCACCGTTGTCCACATAAGGGACTAAGGCTCGGGCTCGTCGTCATCCGATCCCACAGCTGCCTTCTTCCCGTTCCTTTTTGATTTGAGAGCTGGTGCCAGAGTGAGATCAGTAATTTTTGCTCGTTTGGGGGTTGGCTCGTCATCAGGTCGCATCGAGGGTTTCTTGCTGGTCTCTCCACTACGTGGCACGGCAACAGCTTTACCCTTCAAAACTCTCTTCTGGCCCGCACTTTTGTTTGTCTCGTGGGCAGGAACGGTTCGGTCTCCGGTCATCTGCAAGGGAGATTCTCAAAGAAACCGTCAGAACCAAGTATATCGTTAAGCACATGTATCTCAAGATTGGCAAGTACAAAACTTTTTCTCTAACAGAACTGGTATTCATAGCTTTTTCAAACATCAAGGAAAGTAAAAACAAGCCGATTAGAGACAAGTTATCTAGACATTTCAGCTCAAACACACAAATCATCATTAAGACCGATTCCAAGCGTATTTTCTCAAGAATTTTAAAAACTCAAGAGCAAGTGATATTAAATGCAAAGACCGGTTTTTCGTGTGTTGTCTACCCTGGTGGAATTTACAAAATTGTTCCCAAAGGCCGATATACTCTAAAAGAATTGATTCCACATTTTACAAACATTTAAGCTCGCAAAGAATGAAGGAAAAAGATGAGTTCTTTAAGATGCAAATACCTTTGGGAATGCAAGATTTAGGCTGAATGAGATGCTTATGCAGAGTAGACAACACCCTAACGAGTCTAGAACGCTTGGAATCACGCAAAATGAACGAGAAATGAGTGAGTTGTGTTCGTGAAATGCAGAGAAAAGAGTCAAGAGGGCAAACTCTGCGTTTTGGCCAAGTATGGAGGTTGGTATGGGCTGGAGCGCGCTTTCCAGCTGGCATTTGGACTGTTGTGGGATTGGTCCCCCCTTCTGCTCCAGCTCCACCCGTTGACCGCGCCAAAAACTACCTTGACCGGGTGTTTAAATTCAAAATGCTGCGCAACCCTTCAAATGGACGCAGTATGGGGATGACGTGGGCTGTACGGACGAAGCCAAATTTTCTCGTGTTACTCTGAGCTGCCTCGACGTGTTCCAACCCGAGGGTACCAAGCCGAGTAGTCTGAGCCCGTGCCAACGAGTAAATCCCCATAGCTTTCACGTCTTTTCTTTGGACCTCGCAAAGCCTCTTCTTCGTTCTAAGTATTTCATGTGTTCTTGCTTTTGATCATCTCTTGAAACCGAGTACCTCGGCACGCTCCACCACGAGGGCATCATGCCGAGGTCACTTCTTTTTAGCAAAGAACACGTGAAGCTTGGGGGTTTAAACAGGCTGGCCTTGGTGTAAACTGGTTGCGGCCTTGGATCAAGGTTTTTTTTTTTTTTGACCGTTTTAAGTGAACATCGCCCCTTGGTATACTTATACCGAGGTGTTTACACCGTGAGCCTCCCCCACACTTAGTTATTTTACCATAGCACTTCTCAGACACGACCATGATGAAATTAAGTCGAGGAATCTAGCTGAGGTTCTCAAGCTTTCACTCGGTAAAAGATGACCATGGTATGAATATACCGAGGGTCGATACCGAGGCTATGTATGCTCTTTGACTTAATTCATCAGGCCGTGTCTTTTTCAAGCTTTCTCTCACTTTCACCCTCAAGGTTCACTGTCTAACTCCTGAAACACTTAACAAACCCTTCAAAAAGCTTCAATCAAAAAGAAAAAGAAGATGAAAAACGAAATATGTACATGGATAAGCTTGGGGTGTCTCCCAAGAGCACTTTGTTTAACGTTGCTAAGTTTGACTTTTCATACCTTTTCAGGCTGATTCCGGTTCAAGTAGAGGAACTGAGGTAGCTCCCCCCCCCCTTGTTTCTGATGCCAAGTAATGCTTTACCCTCTAGCCGTTTACCACAAAACCTTGTCCATCTTTTCCTTTCAAAACCACGGCTCCATAGGGTCTTACTTCAAGAATCGTGAACGGACCGGACCACCTAGACCTCAGCTTCCCAGGGAACAGCTTAAGTCTTGAGTTAAACAAAAAACTTGGTCCCCTTCTTTGAACTCTCTCTTGTGTATCTTCTTGTCATGGAGCGCCTTGGTTCTTTCTTTGTAGATCTTAGAGCTCTCAAAAGCATCTAACCGGATCTCCTCAAGCTCATGAAGCTGTAGAACTCTTTTCTCTTGTGCGGTCTTGATGTCAAAGTTCAAAAGTTTCACTGCCCACAAGGCTTTGTATTCTAACTCAACCGGTAAATGACAGCTCTTTCCATAGAGAAAGTTAAATGGTGAGGTTCCAATGGGGGTCTTGTAGGCGGTTCTGTAAACCCACAGAGCATCGTCAAGTTTCTTGCTCCAATCCTTCCTGGATAAGTTCACGGTCCTTTCCAAAATGGCCTTTATCTGACGGTTGGAAACCTCCACTTGGCCGCTGGTTTGCGGATGATAAGGGGTGGCCACCTTGTGCTTTACTCCGTGCTTCTTCAAAAGACTCTCAATAGTCTTGTTGATGAAATGGCTTCCCCCATCACTGATGACTACTCTAGGTACTCCAAACCGTGGGAAGATGATACTCTTGAAGAGTTTTACCACCACTTTTGAATCGTTGGTCGGAGATGCAACCGCTTCAACCCATTTACTCAAATAATCCACCGCTACAAGGATATATTGATTCCCATACGAGCTTACAAAGGGACCCATGAAGTCAATGCCCCAACAGTCGAAGACTTCTACTTCAAAGATTGGGTTTTGGGGCATTTCATTCCTTTTGGATATGTTTCCGTGCCTTTGACAAGCTTCACACCTCGAGACCACTTCCTGGGCGTCTTTGAACATGGTCGGCCACCAGAAACCGCTCTGTAGAACCTTGGCAACTGTCTTGAATGCACCTAAATGACCACCATATGATGAGCCGTGGCATTCTTGTAGCACCGGGTGAATTTCTTCTTCGGCCAAGCATCGCCTATAGAGATGGTCCTTGTTAAGCACGTAAAGGTACGGCTCATCCCAATAATACCTCATCACATCTCTAAAGAACTTCTTCTTCTGATAGGTATCAAGATCCGGTGGCTCTAAACCGCAAGACAAGTAGTTCACTAGATCTGCGAACCATGGTAGGCTTCTTTCTTTGATCGTGTTGGCTTCCTCCACTTCTAGGTAAGACCTGACTAGCATAAGGGTCTCCTCCGGTAATGCATCATCAATTGGGACCTGTTCTTCAATCCTCAACCTGGAGAGGTGATCTGCGGCTCCGTTTTCAATGCCTTTCTTGTCAAGTATCTCCATATCAAACTCTTGGAGTAATAGGATCCACCTCAACAACCTCGGCTTAGCGTCCTTCTTAGCCATCAGATATCTCAAGGCCGCATGATCTGTGTAAACTGTAACCTTTGATCCCACTAGATAACTCCTGAATTTAGCAAATGCAAACACAATGGCAAGCATTTCCTTCTCGGTGGTCGCGTATTTTTCTTGAGCTGAGTCCAAGGTGCGGCTCGCATAGTAGATCACATGGAGCTTTTTATCTTTCTTCTGCCCCAAGACTGCTCCTACAACATAATCAGATGCATCGGTCATCACTTCAAATGGTAGAGACCAATCAGGGGCTTGTACAATCGGTGCATTGATCAAAGCCTCCTTGATTCTCTTGAACGCTTCCTCACATTCTTCATCAAAGTTGAAATCCACTTCTTTGCACAATAACCTGGTCAAGGGCCTGGCTATCTTGGAGAAATCCTTGATGAACCGTCTATAGAACCCAGCGTGGCCAAGGAAGCTTCTTATTCCTTTCACAGAATTCGGGGCTTGTAAGTTCACCATCACCTCGATCTTGGCCTTATCCACCTCGATGCCTTTCTCTGATACCTTGTGTCCCAAGACAATGCCTTCTTGGACCATGAAATGACACTTCTCCCAGTTCAAGACAAGCCTATGCTCCTCACATCGCTTGAGAACCTGAGAAATATTAGCAAGACATTCGGAGAAAGAGGAGCCGTATACGGAGAAGTCATCCATAAACACCTCAACTTTCTCTTCAATTAGATCAGAGAAAATGTGCATCATACATCTTTGAAAAGTGGCCGGTGCATTACACAAACCGAATGGCATTCTTCTATAAGCATAAGTGCCATAAGGGCAGGTGAATGTGGTTTTCTCTTGGTCTCTTGGATCTATTTGTATTTGGAAGAATCCAGAGTATCTATCGAGAAAACAGAAATAAGGATGATTAGCTAACCGTTCAAGCATTTGATCAATGAATGGTAAAGCGAAATGATCTTTTCTTGATGCAGAATTCAATTTCCTATAGTCAATGCACATGCGATGGCCGGTTATACTTCTTTGGGCTATGAGTTCATCCTTATCGTTTTTCACCACCGTGATCCCACCTTTCTTGGGCACAACGTGTACAGGAGATACCCACCGAGAGTCAGAGATTGGATATATTATCCCTGCCTCAAGGAGCTTTAGTATCTCCTTCTTAACCACCTCTTTGAGGTTCGGGTTAAGTCGACGTTGGTGCTCAATAGAAGACATGGCTTGGTCCTCCAGGTGGATCCTATGGGTGCATATATCAGGAGAGATCCCTCTAATATCAGCCAAGGAATACCTTATGGCTCTCCTGAATTTCCTTATTTCACTAAGTAATGCACGTTCCTCATGCTCAAGCAAGTTATCGTTTATGATCACAGGGAAAGTAGAGTTTAGACCTAAGAACGCATACCTGAGCCCTGTTGGTAGAGGCTTGAGCTCAACAGTGGGTGCGTCTGCCTCATTCCAATCGGCATCAAAGCTGCATTGGCCCAAAACAGCTTCCTCGGCCTTTTCCTTGTTCTCGCGCGGTATACCATCGGCCTGGGCACAAACTGTCACGGCCATGATATCCCGAGGTGTCTCCTCTGTTCCCGTGGATCCCTCGTTGTCTGAAATGTCGAGGCCACTCTTCCTGAGCTCCAAAAACCTCGCCTCAGCTCCAAGTTCCTTCGGTTGGTCCAAAAGAAGCTTGTACACCTCGCTTTCCTCGCTCAAGTACCCGTGCTCGCTTTGTTCCTGTGTTAAGACCACTTGTAACGGATCCTCTGCGTTCAACTCTTCAAGGAGCTCATCAGCTAGCTCCTCCATTACCTCCACATAGAAAACCTGACCTCCAATGGTCGGTTTCTTCATCATCTCCTTCACATTGAACTTCATAGTCTCGGAACCGATGTGTAGTTCAATCATTCCTCCTCTCACATCTATTATGGCTCCTGCGGTCGCCAAGAACGGTCGGCCCAAGATGATAGGGTCTAATGGTTCCTCGTCCATCTCAAGAACTATGAAGTCCGTGGGGATTTCTATCTCACCGATCCTCAAAGGTAGATCCTCAAGCAACCCCACCGGTAATCTAACCGATCTATCAGCTAATACAAGAGAGATCTTGGCCGGCTTGTAGCTTTTGTATCCCAATCTCTTGGCCACCGTGTAAGGCATTAAGCTCACAGAAGCTCCAAGGTCACATAAACAGTTTGAGAACTTCAGGTGACCTAAAGCACACGGCAAAGTAAAGCTGCCCGGATCGGATAGCTTCCTTGGTATAGATCTCCTTTGTATTATTGCGCTGCACTCATGACTCAGTATCACCATACCCTGGAGCTCCTTTGTCTTGTTGAGGATCGCGTCCTTTAGAAACTTCCCAAGCTGGGGTATAGCTAAGAAAGCATCTATAATGGGTAAGGTGAGTTGCGTGTTCTCCAAGTGTTTCTCAAAGACCGCCTTGGCTTTGTCTAAGATTTTCTTTTTGAAACGCCCTGGGAACGGTATCTTGGGTTGATAAGGTGGTGGTGGAACATAGGGCTTCTCAAGCTCGGTTGTCTTTTCCACCTCTTTTCCTTTGTCCTTGATCGGTTCCTTCTCTAAGACCTCTTCTTTATGCGCATCATCCGAGGCTGCCTCCCCCTCTAGTTGCTCATTGGCCTCAATGAGCTTTGTCTTAGGCGTTGGAGTTTGTAATTCCTTACCACTCCTCAATGTGATGGCGTTCACATACTCTTTAGGGTTCGGCTCCGGTTTACCTGGTAAAGCCAGGCCTCTTGATGATGTAGATGCCTGATTTTGCTTAAGCTCCCTGATATCTTGCTGCATTGTCGCGTGCTGGCTCTCCACTCTTTGCTGGCCCTGTAACAGTTGCTGTAATATCCCACAGACATCGTTCCCCATCTTATTCTGACCCGTTCCCTGAATCTGTTGTTGATTACCCATCGGCTGCGGATTGAACCCTGGTGGAAACTTGTGTTGCTGTGGTTGGTTGTTGAAGTTGTTACCCTGAGCTGCTTGATTCTGCTGAGCGTAGCCGTGCTGCTGCCCACTGAACTGTTGCTTGGGCTGGAAGTTATTCGGAAAAGGGGTTTTTGGAGCATAGCTTTGGTGTTGTTGAGCAGGGTACACTTGGTCTTGAGCGTTAGCTACATTCGGGTTTCGATAAGAGAGGTTGGGGTTATTGCCGTGGTTGTTAAACCGCTGATACCTCCGCTGATTCCCTATGTAGTTCAGCTCCTCCTGAGTTAGACCATCTTCATTAACATTGTCAAAACTTGGCCCTTGCTCATCAAACTCGCCTACAAAGTGTATTGGCTTTTGAGTCGCCATCAAAACCTTGTCAAGCTTGCTCTGAAGCTCTCTTATATCCTTTTTCATACGCTGTTCATCACTAGATCCCTCTGTATGGTTTGCTCTATCAAAGTCCTCTCCATACGTGTCATTGGACATGGCTAGGTTCTCGACTAGTTCCATTGCCGCATTGATCTCTTTCCCAAGAAAATTTCCATTTGAAGCTGTGTCGAGTTGGTTTCTGATCTTGGGGAGTGCACCTCGGTATAAAGTACTCAAGAGGGATGCCTCTGAGAAGCCGTGGTGTGGGCATTGGTTAGTATAGCTCCTAAACCGTTCCCAAGCCTCACTAAAGCTCTCGTTGTTGTGCTGCGTGAAACTTGAGATCTGATTCCTGAGCTTATCCGTGTGTGATGTGGAAAAGAACTTTGATAAGAACGCCAGTTTACACTGCTCCCATGTTTGTATAGAGCCCCTCGGTATATTCTTTTCCCACTGGTGTGCTTTATCACCGAGGCTGAAAGGGAACAAGCGTAGCTTGAAGCTATCTTCGGAGACGCCATTTATCTTGGTTAAGTCGCAAACCCGATCAAATTGATCTAGATGCTCGAGAGGGTCTTCTCCAGCCAGACCGTGGAACTTGGAGTTTTGCACCATATTGAGCAGGGAAGCTTTAACTTCAAAGTTGTTGTTTTGAACTGGTGGAGCTTGAATCCCAGCTCGGTATTGGTGCGCATTAGCTCGGTCATTCTCTCCAACACAGATTGGAGGATGTTGTCTCTAAACTTGTGGCGGTGGCGGATGAACATGATGGGCTTGTTGCTCATTTCTGTTCGCTTGGTGTTGGTTTTGCTGAGCAAGCCATTCGTTTCTTTGAGCCTGTTGCTGATTAACATAGGCTTGTTGTTCATTTCTTCCTGCGTGCGCCTGATTAGCCTGAGCCTGGTGCTCGGCCGCCTGAGCCTGTTGCTCCATTCGCTGTTGTTCTGCCATTCCAAGTCTGTCAAAGTGCCGTTCTCTCTCGCGAGCTCGCCTTTCTAATCTGTCGATGTTATCGTCGTATGGGAAAAGCGATCCTGTGCTCCGAGACCTGGTATTCATGCACCTGAAAACAAAACAAGAACTTGCAAAAGAGTTAGTAAAACAAAAGAAAGTAAAGTCTTGATCTTAAGAACAAACAAGAGAATAATGCTCCTACAAGTTGGCAACGGCGCCAATTGATAACTAAGAGTTTTGAGGCTCTTAGAAGGGTTATCAATCCCCTTCAAAGTAGTATAAGGGGTGTCAAACCAAGCTTGTAAACGAGACACTAGCCTATGTCATTTGTTCACTTAAGTCAAGACAAGAAGATAGAAGTTTGGTGACGATGATTAGCAGGCAAATAAGCAATAAAATTAAATAAAAGCAGAGATTTAAACTAATCAAGATGCAAACAACAAACAGGTGATTCAGATGATGATAATATACGATAAGGGAAGAGACTCTAGACAAGATAATAGACTCGGGTGCTTCCAAGCTAAACTAATGGGTTAATGAATTATTTTTTCAAACGATTTCATTTAACTTTGAACTCAAGGCATGTTAATCTTCTCATGAAAGTATTAAACATCTAAACTGATCCTCCTTCATACCAAAATGTCTTTTGAGAAGCACGAATCAATCAGCAATAAGATTCAGTTCAAATATGTCATTTAAGAGAACAAACTATCACTCTCGCGATGAAAGACTTTTAAACCTTTAACCGAGTGGTTCAGACATTTCTACAAACACTTTTGATGCGGGATATGCCTTAGATCGGAACCTCAAGTGATATGCTTGGATCCAGCCTAGAGATCTCGTCGGTTAAAGAATGAAACATGCAAGACTAGACACCTAAACCCACTAATCTATCTTGAAAGCACCCTAATCTACTTATCTAAAGCTGCTTAAACGACTACTCACTGATCATAACGAGCTCACTAAGTCCTTTGCAAGACGTGTAGCTGGTCATGATTAGGAGTTTAATGCTGATAATAAAAGAAGAATAAAGAAAGAACAAGATTCAGATGCAAAAACGAGATATCGGATTAGATTAATCTGGTTTCACAAAAGAGGCAAGTTATTAAACGTAAATGGAGATAAAAGATAAGATGATTAGGTTTTTGGTCCTAAAATGTATTTATAGCAAAGGGAAAGTGTCGCGGGTCAGCCCGGAACAAACCGGGTACTGAACCGCTTCCTTGGGTTGATGGGTGAGTGCCACGGTGTGTCGGAAAGTGAAGCCGAGGTCTTCATGCCGAGGTGTGCACGTGAGTCAGGATCCAGATGAAGATCTCGTGAAGAACACGTAAAGAACATGCATGAACCCAAGTCTTTGATCCATCCTCACGTGTGTGTTCTTGAGCCATTCTGTTCTTGATTCTGGGTTTGTGACAAGGGACCTCGGGATAAAATGTCGAGGGGTCATGATGTCGAGGTGCTTGGGAGAACACAGTCCGGCATGCACGCCGAGGTCATTACACCGAGGTGTACTTTCAACACTTAGTCGTTTCCAGCTTCAGTTCTTACGTATGCATGCCTCGATCTAATCATGCCAAGGCTTTGGCACGAGGTCTAGTCCAGAATACTTCCAAGATATGAGCCTCGACTTGAGTGATGCCAAGGTAGAGATACTGAGGCTTGTGAAAACACTTAGCGCGTATCGCAACTCATTTAGGCTTGTATCGACCATGTCACCTTCCGGAAGCAGTAACTTTCAGCACACGACTCCAATTGCTCTGGAACCAGTTCCACAGTCAAGATGACTCAATAAGCTCGAATTTTGGTGAAGACCGGGTAAGCTGGTTCGGACAGGAGGAGCTCCGTCCGCCATGATCTTTGAAGTTCGCCGTTCAGTTCTCGGGTACGCACAATGCTGGTGTATGCTCCGGAAGCCATATCTTTCTCTCCACTGGTCCGAATTGGATGATTCTAACTGTTCTGGAATCTTTGCTTGATTATCTCCAATTTTGGTGAAGACCTCGCCAACTGATTCGGACCGGAAGGTTCCCCGGATTGCTGATCTCTGAATTGCGCGGGCAAGGACAACTTTTGGTCGTAAAAACCTTCCCGCGGTAAGGAAAATGGCCGAGGGCTGTGTACCGCGGTAAGCTTTTTGGTCGTAAAAATCCTTGCCTCGGTCAAAAACTTGTCCCGTGGTATTTTTGCACTCGATACTCGATTCTGGCCGATCTGTAAGGTTTTTGGCCGGTAATGAGCATCCGGTAAACATTTTGCCCGAGGTTTCCGACCAGCCGGTACGAGATTTGGCCGAGAAATTCCTCCTTGTGGTTTTCACCATTTTTGACCCTTTTCTTCACCCTTTTCTTTTCTGTTCCTCTTCTTAGGCTCCAAGTGGTTTTCACCATATCAATTGGTCTCCAAAGCTCCTGATAAAGACTTCAAAACATGCAAAACTCTTTGGGACCTAATGCAAGCCCTAAGTCCTATTTTGACGCCTAAAGACTCAATTTACATGAGAAAACACATGATGAGGACTCTATAATGCAATCTAAATGATGTAAAATATAGACATTTCAATCATTACTCCCTGCAAGATGCAACCTACATGAACATGCAATCTAGACTCAATCCTAAAAATGAGAATGCAACTACATGATCATTTTTTTGTGAAAATTTTTCAGATTTTTCCATTTTTTTGGTTTTTATATGCACTTAGATGAATGCGAAATGAGACTCAACGTGAAAAGGAAAATAAGAGCAGAATAAACATGATTAGTAAACACAAAACCCCTCCCCCACACTTAGATAACACAGTCCCTTGTGTTATAAAAGCATGAAGGAGAAGTGCAAAGCAAAATCACAAAATGCAAAGAGAAAAATAAGCTAAGCTAGATGCATATTTACAAAGGTTTGGAGTGATACCTGGTGTGGTTCTTATGCAAAAGGGAAGTGAGTATCTGCACCAGATGAGTATCTACAAAGGTTTGGAGTGATACCTGGAGATGGGTTTGGCTTTGCCTGAACTCCCTTGTGCGGCATGGAGTTGTCTTGGACCAACTCACACACTTAAGTAGCACACAGGCGTCCATCAAGTTTCCATTGACGTAAACCCTTTTCTCAGCCTTCTCACATGCTTCATTCCACTTTGTCCCTGAGCCATAGCCTCCAAAAGTTACCTGGGACCTGAGAACAGCTCACAAAACCCATCAAAAGGTCCTAAAACATAAAAAGAAAGGAGAGAAAAGATTAAAAAGATTATATACAAAGATAAGCTTGAGGTGTCTCCCAAGAGCACTTTGTTTAAAATCACTAAGTTTGACTTTAAAAAACCTGTTTTTAGCTGGGGTGAGGTTGAGCACTGATGCTTTTCAGCACTTCAATGGTCCTGAGCAAGAAAGCTGAGTTGGTTTGCTGCCTTTGGGAACCATTAGACCCTTGTCCTTGAGATCCCATCTTGAGACCTTTGTCCACCAGCTCTTGAATACCATCTGGGTCTTTATCAAAGATGGCCTTTGTGAGACATGCCCTCACTTCAGCAAACAGACCTGGCTTCCCATTGCAATCCAGCTTATACTTCAGAGATCCATCATCATCAACCCAAGGACTGAGATCAAAGTCTTGGGAAGAAAGAGCAGGTTCAATACTCTTGTCTTCTGATGCTGAGCCATCATTCTTGGTGTTAATCATCCTTAGATCACTAGGTGTAGGAGACCATGAGAGCAAGATGTCTTCTTCTCTGATCAATGACCCTCCATTCTCATACTTGTAACTATTGGGGTGAGAGTCTCTCTCCTTTTCCAAAACTGAAAAAGATTGGGATCCATATAGAATTCCAGCAGTGCCCACATACTTCATCTCAAGTACTTTAGGAGGTTCTATCTCTTGAACAACTGATCCACAAAATTCAGCCAAAGGAGGTGTAACAGGGTAAAAGACATCCTTATCCATCTTTGAAAGCACCACTCTTTGAGTATCAAAGTCAATAATTGCACCAGTGGTGTTGAGAAATGAAGTTCCAAGCAATAGGGGGAGCTCTTTGGTCTTCTTCATCTTCATGATCACAAAATCAGTGGGAATTATGCATTCACCAACCTGTAGTGGATAGTTTTTCAGAAACCCATATGGTTTCTTGGAGTAGGAATCTCCAAAGGTGATAGAAGAAGGGTATGAAGTTATAGACTTGACCTTTAGCTTCTCCATCATTTCCTTAGACATTATTGATATATTCATAAATTGCATCATTTAATATACATATTCTAGTCCAAATCATGTCTTATCTCATGCATTTTAGGTCTTTAGGCATTGTTTTATGACTTAGGAGATTGCATTAGGTCCGAGAGAGTTTTGCATGTTTTGGAGTGTTAAACAGGTGCTTTTGGAGCCAATTTGGAGTGGAGGATGTGATTCAGACGAAGAAATGGAGTTGGAATGATCAAAAATGGTGAAAAGGAGCAATTTTGGGTTTCTCGGCAAAATGGTGTACTGAAGGTCGAAGGTTCTCGGCCAAAATCCTTCCCGCGGGTAGCTTTCTCGGCCAAAAACACGTACCGCGGTCAAGTCTCTCGGCCAAAATCTCCGGGTGCAGACACGTTTCCGAAATCGCCCGTCCGGGAAACCTTCCGGTCAGATTCAGCTGTCGGAGTCTTCATAAACGTTGGAGATAATTGAGTCAAGAGTTCATAACAATTGGAATCAAGGCATTTGGACCACGGAGCTGAAAGATATGGTAATCGGAAGATGAACAGGTCTCGCCCTCATTCCGGAGCAATCCGATATTCCTGAATGATCGCCTGTCCGGGGAACCTTCCGGTCCGATTCAGTTGTCAGGTGCTTTATCAAAGTTGGAGAGGTTTGGATCACGGTTCCAGAGCAAGTAAAATCATGGCATTCTTACACGTGAGCAGAGAGTTAAGCTCGTCGGAAGGTACGCTTGTCTCGCTGCCGTTTTGGACCGACCCGATGAGCTCCGAGTAATGGGAAGGACGGTGCACTTCCAGACCGAATCAGTTTACGGGGCCTTCATGAGAATCAGAGATATTTGAGTCCTATTTCCAGAACGTCATAGAACATTCAATTCGGAGCTATGAGCAGGAAGATACGGTCTCCGAAATGGACACATGTCTAGACGCCTCTCTCTGATCGTGTAAATGCACTGAAAAGATGAGCCCTCCAGGAAGCCTTCCACTTCCCAAAAACCGAAGCTTTCTTCACCAAAGTTGGAGATATATGAGTCCTCTGTCCTCTGCAACTGGAATCACTCAATTCGGAAAAGTATCGTAGAAGTTACACTCTCCAGAATGCGAAGTGGTCCAAGCTGCTCTGAATGCTGCGAGAAAGCCTTGCGACTTGGTTAACTCGCAGGCCTGAAGACGAATGCCTGGAAATTGATGCTGCGAGTTGAGAAGTGCGGGTAAGCTATCAATGGATGAGGTCTGAGGCTCCCGAGCAAGAAAATTGCTAAGTCCACAATACTGCGATTTGGGCGTGCTACCTGGGAAGCATGAAGATCAAGTCGCACATACACTCTCAATTTACTCCTAGTTAGGCGTGCTACCTGGTGAAAGAGGTCCAAGCCGCAGTAAAAAGAGGAATAGCCGAGTTGTCTAAGTCATAAAAGCTGCGGCTTAGTCGTGCTACCTGGGAACAAAGAAGACCAAGCCGCACAAATGTTCGCAATTTACTCCAAGTTGGGCGTGCTACCTGGTGAAAGAGGTCCAAGCCGCAGCAAAAAGAAGAACGGCCAAGATGTCTAAGTAACAAACCCTGCGGCTTAGTTATGCTACCTGGGAGACACTGGACCAACCCGCAGTAATTCCACTTTACCCACTAAAGCCGGGTCAGGACCCGGTTTGTTCCGGGCTGACCCGGTTCATTAGCACTTAGTATATATAGCTTTTTGGAGAAAAACCCTAGACATCTTATCTTCTACTTAGTTTTCTCTCTAGTTTTCTTTCCTTTTTAGTGTAAAACGTTTTTGATTAAGAGATATCTGAAGGGATTTGATCATTCCAAGTCTGTTTCTTATCATCTCATCATCTCATTTCTACTTCTAATCATGATTAACATCATCTCTTGCAAAAGATTAGATGGGTTCTTCATGATTAGTGAGTAGTCATCTTTTAAACATCTAGGTGTGTAGATTAGGGTGCTTAGATGTTTGATTGGTGATGTTTAGGGTTTAGATTCTCATTCCATTTCCTTAGTTAGCTGCTCCTAATGCCAGATTTCCTTGGGAAAGTGAAATCTGGGTTCATAGGCATTTCATGCACCAAAAGTGTTTGATGAAATGCCTGAATGAGCTAACTTAAAGGTTTATGCCTTTTTCATCATGGGAATGATTTGTTAAATGCATGAATGACATATTAGAACTGTTTCTTAATGCTCATTGATTCATATTTCACAAATGATGATTTGGTTTGAAAGTGGATTAGTGTAGAGATTAATGCCTTCATGAGAGGATTAGTCTAGATTAGAGTTCTAAGTTGAAATGTTTGAGATCATGTGATTGCTTGTTATGTCTTTCTGTATAAGATTCAGTCTTCTTGGTTGAGAGATTGTTTGGTCACTTATTAGGCTTGATGCATTATGCTTGCTGATTGCTTGATTATATCTAATGGTTGTTAGACTTGATTAAGTGATTTGCAAAGGGATTATTGTCATGGGAATGAATTAATCTGATTAAGAAGCCTAGACTAAAGAGTAGCAAGTGTTGCATTATGTTCTTAGCATCATGATTCAATATCTAAAGCACCCTAATCAATGATCACATCTAGAGGTTTAGCTTTTATCATTTTCTTAATCACCATCATCTTGTTTTGTTTGCTTGCTTAGTTCATTAATCATAGCTTGTTTGTTTCTTGTTTTATGCTTTCTTGTTGCTGGTTTCACAAAACTCATCTTTGATTACTTGACTTAAGAACCTATCACATAAACTAGTGCCTAACTACCACACATATGGTTTGACACCCCTTATACTACTTTGACAAGGGGATTGATAACCCATCTAAGGCCTTGAAAACCTTAGTTATCAATTGGCGCCGTTGCCATATTGTGTGGGGATTGTTAGCATTAGTTTCTGATATAGTTTTTGAGATCAAGTTTCTTTTGTTTTACTGATCACCTTTCAAGTTCTGTCTTTGTTCTCAGGTTTATGATCACAAGAAGCCAAGCCAGAAGACAAAGAGAAAGAGCTGTTCACTTGGAGAGGTTAGGAATGAATCAGCAAGTTGGGAATGAGCATCAGGCTCAAGAAGCTGATCAAGGTCAACGAGCTGGTAATGGGATTGGAATTCAGGCTCAACAGGCTCAGGTCCATCAGGGACACGCTCAGGGTAACCAAAACCAAGACCGACCTCAGGTTAATCCACCACAGCCCCACCCAAACCCACCCATACGTCATCAGCCCCAACCAGTCTTTGTTGGTGAGAATGACCGAGCTTATGCACACCAGTATGGAGCAGGAATCAGGCCACCTCCTGTCCAAAACAACAACTTTGAGGTGAAGGCCTCTTTGATCAATATGGTTCAGAATCAGAAGTTCCATGGCTTACCTATGGAGGATCCCTTGGAGCATCTGGATCAGTTTGACAGAGTTTGTGATCTCACTAAGATCAATGGGGTATCTGAAGACAGTTTCAAACTGAGATTGTTCCCATTCAGCCTTGGAGATAAGGCACATCAGTGGGAAAAGAACCTCCCAAGAGGATCCATCCACACATGGGAGCAATGCAAGATTGCCTTTCTATCCAAGTTCTTCTCAAGCTCAAGGACTGAAAAGCTAAGGAACCAGATTTCCAGCTTCACTCAACATTCTAATGAGACCTTTGGAGAAGCTTTGGAAAGGTTTAGAAGCTACACAAATCAGTGCCCACATCATGGCTTTTCAGAAGCCTCTCTCCTTAGCTCTTTGTATAGAGGAGCTCTTCCTAAGATCAGGATTCAGTTGGACACAGCATCAAATGGAAATTTCTTGGCAAAAGAAATCAATGCAGCTATGGAACTTGTTGAGAACTTAGCCATGAGCCAAGACACTTATGGGGAAGATTATGATAGAAGCTATAGAGGAGAAGATTCTGGTAGACACCAAGGGCTGGAAGAGAAGTTTAAAGTGTTGAATATAAAGCTTGACAAAGCCCTAGCTGCCACTCAAAAGCCTATACACTATGTGGGTGAGGAGAAGAGATGCTTCACAAATATCAATGAAGAGGGTCTCACTCAAGAGGAGTTGCACTTCATTGGAAATCAAAACAAGTTCAATGGTTACAACAACTTCAACAACCACCAGAACTTGTCCTATAGGAGCAACAATGTGGCCAACCCCCAAGACCAAATATACCCTCCTCAAAGCTTTGTTCAACAGCATCAGTACCAAGGTAACTCCCAAGGTCAACTGGGTTTTCAGCAACCAGCGGTTCAGAATCAAGGGAATAGCTTCACAAATCATGTCAGCCTACAGCCAAAGGCTCCACCTCCTGGTTTTGGCCCACCACCTGTTCAACAAAGTCCTGATTTCAATGTTCTTCTCCAACAGCTCTTACTAGGAAAACAAAAGATGGTATCTTACCTGGAGACACTGGGCGCTGAACTAAAGACTATTAAAAAGAACAAGGGCATCTGCACTTCTGAACCACAAGTCTCTCATCCTGGTAAAGCCCTTCAAAACTCAAAAGATTATTGCAATGCCATCTACTCCAATGAGGACCATTCAGCTGCTGTACAAGAGATTGAAGACCTCCTTTATGGTCAAGTTTGTACTGAGAATGCACACACTCAAGTGGATGAGGACACCATTATAGATGATTTCATGGGCTTCTTACATGAACTCAATGAGGACATTGAGAGAAAAAGTGTGGGGGCAGCCGGTTCAGTTCTTTCTGTTCAGCAAAGGAATGATTCAGTGTCTATTGAAACAAAGGAGCATCCAACTGGTCAAGCAAAGCTAACAGATTGTGCCTCCACCTCTGAATCAACTCAGATAAAGCCCACCTCCCTCCCAAAGCTAGGCAACCCAGGGAAGTTCACCATCTCTTGCACTCTTGGAAACTTTAGAGTTGAGAATGCCTTGTGTGATTCAGGCTCAAGTGTGAGTATAATGTCTAAAGATATGATGGAGAAGCTAAAGGTCAAGTCTATAACGTCCTACCCCTCTTCCATCACCTTTGGTGATTCCTACTCCAAGAAACCATATGGATTTTTAGAAGACTATTCACTTCAAGTTGGTGAATGTGTGATCCCCACTGATTTTGTCATCATGAAGATGAAGAAGACCAAAGAGCTCCCCCTTTTGCTTGGAACTGCATTTCTCAACACCACTGGTGCAATGATTGACTTTGATACTCAAAGAGTGGTGCTTACAAAGGTGGATAAGGATGCCTTTTACCCTTTTCAACCACATTTAGCTGAATTTTGTGGATCAGTTGTTCAAGAGATAGAACCCCCTAAGGTACTTGAGATGAAGTATGTAGGAAGTGCTGGGATTTTAGGTGGATCCCAATCTCTCTCAGCTGTGGAAATGGAAAATGAACCTCACACCAACTCTGTTTACAAGGATGGGACTGAACAGCCATTGATCAGAGAAGAAGACATCTTGCTCTCATGGTCTCCTACACTTAGTGATCTAAGGATGATTAACACCAAAAGTGATGGCTCAGCATCAGAAAAAAAGAGTATTAAACCTGATCTTTCTTCTCAAGACTTTGATCTCACTCCTTGGGTTGATGATGATGGTTCTCTGAAGTATAAGCTGGATTGCAATGGGAAGCCAGGTCTGTTTGCTGAAGTGAGGGCATGTCTCACAAGGGCCATCTTTGATAAAGACCCAGATGGTATTCAAGAGCTGGTGGACAAAGGTCTCAAGGTGGGATCTCAAGGACAAGGGTCTAATGGTTCCCAAAGGCAGCAAACCAACTCAGCTTTCTTGCTCAGGACCGTTGAAGTGCTGAAGAGCATCAGTGCTCAACCTCACCCCAGCTGAAAACAGGTTTTTCAAAGTCAAACTTAGTGACTTTAAACAAGTTCTCTTGGGAGACACCCCAAGCTTATCCTTGTATATAATCTTTTTTATTCTTTTCTCTCATTTCTTTTTATGTTTTAGGATCTTTTGATGGGTTTTGTGAGTTGGTCTCAGGTTCTAGGTGATTTTTGGAGGACATAGCTCTGTGATGAATGGAATGGAGCATGTGAGAGAGCTGAGAGAAGTGTTTTAAGGACTGAAAAACTTGGAGAACGCCTCAGTGCTACCTAGGTGTGCGGTTTGGATCAAGACAAGACCAGGCCGCAGCAAGGGAGTTCAGGCCAAGCCAAATCCATCTCCAGTGGTGTCTGGCCTCATCTGGTGCAGATACTCACTCCCCTTTTGCACAAGAACCACACCAGGTATCACTCCAAACACTTGTAAATGAGCATTTAACATTTTTCTTTATCTTTTGCATTTCATGTTTGATTTTTTTTCTCTTTCTCATGCTTTTATAACACAAGGGACTGTGTTATTTAAGTGTGGGGGAGGGGTTTTGTGTTTACTAATCATGTTTATTCTGATCTTATTTTCCTTTTCACTTTGAGTCTCATTTTGCATTCATCTAAGTGCATATAAAAACCAAAAAAAAATGGAAAAATCTGAAAAACTTTTCACAAAAAAATGCTCATGTAGTTGCATTCACATTTTAGGTTGAGTCAAGTTTGCATTTTCATATAGGTTGCATCATATGAAAATGGGAGTAATGATAGGTTCTTTCCTTGAGAGTACATCACTTTGAGAATTTGGATTAAATATGCTTGTGAAATGACTTCTGTGCTTGCAAGGCTTGAAATGGTTTGAATCTGAGAAGCAAGTTTGAATTGAACTCAACTCTAATAAGTGAAAACCTTGAACTTGACATGAAATTATCTTGTGATGCATTGTTTGAATAAGCTTGTGGATACCTATATACATATTTGAGCTAAAATCCTGTTTTTACCACCCTCTTCCTTAGCTCAAATAGCTGAGTCCACATCTGGATCAGTTTTCCTCACCTTGAACCCATCCTTCCTTCAAGCCAAATTTTTGTGTGTAATTGAAAGGCCACCTTGGATCAAACTTAGCAGAAAGTGTTAGGTTTAGAGCGACAAGGGCAAGTCTCATTGAGTGTTAAGTTCCATCATCAAGGAGCTGAGAGATTTGGTGAGAACTAAGTGTGGGGAAATACTTGTTGGTGAGTGGAAAAAGGAGAGATGAGTGGAAAAAAAAGGAGAATGGTGAGAACTAGGGGATAGAAAAAGAAAAGAAATCAGTCTTGGAGTTTTGAGTCAAAGAAAGTGAGCTCTAGTGTTTTGAAAAGAAAAAGTCTAGCCTCTAAATGAAAAGAAAAGAAAAGAAGCCCAAGAGCTCAAATGTTTTAAAAAGAAAGAAAAAGAGGCTAGAAGTTACAAAAGAAAGTGAAAAAGAGCTATGTAAAGTTTGAACTCCAATACTTGAGTGTGAAAATGAAAAGTGAGTCCCCTAGTGAGAGGGAATTGAGTGTGGAAAGTGAGGTTCTTGAGAGGTTGAGCAAGTGAGAAAGCTTTGAGTAGAGTGTGGGGTGGGATGAGTCCTTGCCCTTGTATGCATAGGTTGCTTTTTACCTTTAGCATTCTGCCAAAGTTTGATCATTCATAGAGAGATCCTCTTGCTGCATTGAACCCACTCAGGCGCTGATGAGACCATTTTAGTCTCATTACCTCACCCTAGCCAAACTTTGCTTGTTTGAACATTGCATCATTTGATCCACTTGGTAAAGAGCTTAATGAATGTCAAAGAGTTGAGGAATAAGAGAACTTGTGGAGATTACTGTTGAGTTGATACATCAGAGTATGGTCTTGCATTGCATATTGAGCATGAACTTGAATTCTCTTAGTGGTCACTTTTCTCTTTCAAAGGAAAAGATGAGCTCCCAATGCATTCAACCTCTCTCTCTCATTTGTTCTTTTTGCTTGAGGACAAGCAAAGGATGAGTGTGGGGGAGTTGATATATTCATAAATTGCATCATTTAATATACATATTCTAGTCCAAATCATGTCTTATCTCATGCATTTTAGGTCTTTAGGAATTGTTTAAGGACTTAGGAGATTGCATTAGGTCCGAGAGAGTTTTGCATGTTTTGGAGTGTTAAACAGGTGCTTTTGGAGACAATTTGGAGTGGAGGATGTGATTCAGACGAAGAAATGGAGTTGGAATGATCAAAAATGGTGAAAAGGAGCAATTTTGGGTTTCTCGGCAAAATGGTGTACTGAAGGTCGAAGGTTCTCGGCCAAAATCCTTCCCGCGGGTAGCTTTCTCGGCCAAAAACACGTACCGCGGTCAAGTCTCTTGGCCAAAATCTCCGGGTGCAGACACGTTTCCGAAATCGCCCGTCCGGGAAACCTTCCGGTCAGATTCAGCTGTCGGAGTCTGCATAAAAGTTGGAGATAATTGATTCAAGAGTTCATAACAATTGGAATCAAGGCATTTGGACCACGGAGCTGAAAGATATGGTAATCGGAAGACGAACAGGTCTCGCCCTCATTCCGGAGCAATCCGATATTCCTGAATGATCGCCTGTCCGGAGAACCTTCCGGTCCGATTCAGTTGTCTTGTGCTTCATCAAAGTTGGAGAGGTTTGGATCACGGTTCCAGAGCAAGTAAAATCATGGCATTCTGAAACGTGAGCAGAGAGTTAAGCTCGTCGGAAGGTACGCTTGTCTCGCTGCCGTTTTGGACCGACCCGATGAGCTCCGAGTAATGGGAAGGACGGTGCACTTCCAGACCGAATCAGTTTACGGGGCCTTCATGAGAATCAGAGATATTTGAGTCCTATTTCCAGAACGTCATAGAACATTCAATTCGGAGCTATGAGCAGGAAGATACGGTCTCCGGAATGGACACATGTCTAGACGCCTCTCTCTGATCGTGTAAATGCACTGAAAAGATGAGCCCTCCAGGAAGCCTTCCACTTCCCAAGAACCGAAGATTTTTTCACCAAAGTTGGAGATATATGAGTCCTCTGTCCTCTGCAACTGGAATTACTCAATTCGGACAAGTATCGTAGAAGTTACACTCTCCAGAATGCGAAGTGGTCCAAGCTGCTCTGAATGCTGCGAGAAAGCCTTGCGACTTGGTTAACTCGCAGGCCTGAAGACGAATGCCTGGAAATTGATGCTGCGAGTTGAGAAGTGCGGGTAAGCTATCAATGGATGAGGTCTGAGGCTCCCGAGCAAGAAAATTGCTAAGTCCACAATACTGCGATTTGGGCGTGCTACCTGGGAAGCATGAAGATCAAGTCGCACATACACTCTCAATTTACTCCTAGTTAGGCGTGCTACCTGGTGAAAGAGGTCCAAGCCGCAGTAAAAAGAGGAATGGCCGAGTTGTCTAAGTCATAAAGGCTGCGGCTTAGTCGTGCTACCTGGGAACAAAGAAGACCAAGCCGCACAAATGTTCGCAATTTACTCCAAGTTGGGCGTGCTACCTGGTGAAAGAGGTCCAAGCCGCAGCAAAAAGAAGAACGGCCAAGATGTCTAAGTAACAAACCCTGCGGCTTAGGTATGCTACCTGGGAGACACTGGACCAACCCGCAGTAATTCCACTTTACCCACTAAAGCCGGGTCAGGACCCGGTTTGTTCCGGGCTGACCCGGTTCATTAGCACTTAGTATATATAGCTTTTTGGAGAAAAACCCTAGACATCTTATCTTCTACTTAGTTTTCTCTCTAGTTTTCTTTCCTTTTTAGTGTAAAACGTTTTTGATTAAGAGATATCTGAAGGGATTTGATCATTCCAAGTCTGTTTCTTATCATCTCATCATCTCATTTCTACTTCTAATCATCATTAACATCATCTCTTGCAAAAGATTAGATGTGTTCTTCATGATTAGTGAGTAGTCATCTTTTAAACATCTAGGTGTGTAGATTAGGGTGCTTAGATGTTTGATTGGTGATGTTTAGGGTTTAGATTCTCATTCCATTTCCTTAGTTAGCTGCTCTTAATGCCAGATTTCCTTGGGAAAGTGAAATCTGGGTTCATAGGCATTTCATGCACCAAAAGTGTTTGATGAAATGCCTGAATGAGCTAACTTAAAGGTTTATGCCTTTTTCATCATGGGAATGATTTGTTAAATGCATGAATGACATATTAGAACTGTTTCTTAATGCTCATTAATTCATATTTCACAAATGATGATTTGGTTTGAAAGTGGATTAGTGTAGAGATTAATGCCTTCATGAGAGGATTAGTCTAGATTAGAGTTCTAAGTTGAAATGTTTGAGATCATGTAATTGCTTGTTATGTCTTTCTGTATAAGATTCAGTCTTCTTGGTTGAGAGATTGTTTGGTCACTTATTAGGCTTGATGCATTATGCTTGCTGATTGCTTGATTATATCTAATGGTTGTTAGACTTGATTAAGTGATTTGCAAAGGGATTATTGTCATGGGAATGAATTAATCTGATTAAGAAGCCTAGACTAAAGAGTAGCAAGTGTTGCATTATGTTCTTAGCATCATGATTCAATATCTAAAGCACCCTAATCAATGATCACATCTAGAGGTTTAGCTTTTATCATTTGCTTAATCACCATCATCTTGTTTTGTTTGCTTGCTTAGTTCATTAATCATAGCTTGTTTGTTTCTTGTTTTATGCTTTCTTGTTGCTGCTTTCACAAAACTCATCTTAGATTACTTGACTTAAGAACCTATCACATAAACTAGTGCCTAACTACCACACATATGGATTGACACCCCTTATACTACTTTGACAAGGGGATTGATAACCCATCTAAGGCCTTAAAAACCTTAGTTATCAATTATACTAACACTTGAGCCTGAATCACACAAAGCATTCTCCAATTTAAAGTTGCCAAGAGTGCAAGAGATGGTGAACTTCCCTGGGTTACCTAGCTTTGGGAGGGAGGTGGGTTTCATCTGAGTTGATTCAGAGGTGGAGGCACTATCTGTTGGCTTTGCTTGACCAGTTGGCAGCTCCTTTGTTTCAATAGACACTGAATCACTCCCTTGCTGAATAGAAAAAACTGAACCGGCTGCCCCCACACTTTTGCTCTCAATGTCCTCATTGAGTTCATGTAAGAAGCCCATGAAATCCTCTATAATGGCATTCTCATCCACATGAGTTTGTGCAGGTTCACTAGAGACTTGACCATAGAGAAGGTCTTCTATTTCTTGCACAGCAGCTGAATGGTCATCATTGCAGTGGATGGCATTGCAGTAATCTTTTGAGTTTTGAAGAGCTTTACCAGGAAGAGATACTTGTGGTTCAAAAGTGCAGATGCCCTTGTTCTTTTTAATAGCCTTTATTTCAGCTCCTAGTGTCTCCAGGTCGGATACCAACTTTTTTTGTCCTATTAAGAGCTATTGGAGAACAACATTGAAATCAGGACTTTGTTGAATAGGTGGTGGGGCAAAACCAGGAGGTGGTGGCCTTTGTTGCTGGAAGCTGAGTTGGTTATTGAAGCTATTCCCTTGATTCTGAACCGCTGGTTGCCGAAAACCCTGTTGACCTTGGGAGTTACCTTGGTACTGATTCTGTTGGACAAAGCTTTGAGGAGTGTATATTTGGTCTTGGTGGTTGGCCACATTGTTGCTCCTATAGGACAAGTTCTGGTGTTTGTTGAAGTTGTTGTAACCATTGAACTTGTTTTGATTCCCAATGAAGTGCAACTCCTCTTGAGTGAGACCCTCTTCATTGATATTTGTGAAGCATCTCTTCTCCTCACTCACATAGTGTATTGGCTTTTGAGTGGCAGCTAGGGCTTTGTCAAGCTTTATATTCAGCACTTTAAACTTCTCTTCCAGCCCTTGGTGTCTACCAGAATCTTCTCCTCTATAGCTTCTATCATAATCTTCCCCGTAAGTGTCTTGGCTCATGGCTAAGTTCTCAACAAGTTCCATAGCTGCATTGTTTTTTTTTGCCAAGTAATTTCCATTTGATGCTGTGTCCAACTGAATCCTGATCTTAGGAACAGCTCCTCTATACAAAGTGCTCAGGAGAGAGGCTTCTGAAAAGCCATGATGTGGATACTGATTTGTGTAGCTTCTAAACCTGTCCAAAGCTTCTCCAAAGGTCTCATTAGGATGTTGAGTGAAGCTGGAAATCTGGTTCCTTAGCTTTGCAGTCCTTGAGCTTGAGAAGAACTTGGATAGAAAGGCAATCTTGCATTGCTCCCATGTGTGGATGGATCCTCTTGGGAGGTTCTTTTCCCAATAATGTGCCTTATCTCCAAGGCTGAATGGGAACAATCTCAGTTTGAAGCTGTCTTCAGATACCCCATTGATCTTAGTGAGATCACAAACTCTGTCAAACTGATCCAGATGCTCCAAGGGATCCTCCATAGGTAAGCCATGGAACTTCTGATTCTGAACCATATTGATCAAAGAGGCCTTCACCTCAAAGTTATTGTTTTGGACAGGAGGTGGCCTGATTCCTGCTCCATACTGGTGTGCATAAGCTCGGTCATTCTCACCAACAAAGACTGGTTGGGGCTGATGACGTATGGGTGGGTTTGGTAAGGGTTGTGGCTGGTTAACTTGAGATAGGTCTTGGTTCTGATTACCCTGAGCGTGTCCCTGATGGACCTGAGCCTGTTGAGCCTGGATTCCAATCCCATTACCAGCTCTTTGACCGTGATCAGCTTCTTGAGCCTGATGCTCATTCCCAACTTGCTGATTCATTCCTAACCTCTCCAAGTGAACAGCTCTTTCTCTTTGTCTTCTGGCTTGGATTCTTATGATCATAAACCAGAAAACAAAGACAGAACTTGAAAGGTGATCAGTAAAACAAAAGAAACTTGATCTCAAAAACTATATCAGAAACTAATGCTAACAATCCCCACACAATATGGCAACGGCACCAATTGATAACTAATGTTTTTAAGGCCTTAAGAAGGGTTATCAATCCCCTTGTCAAAGTAGTATAAGGGGTGTCAATCCATATGTGTGGTAGTTAGGCACAAGTTTATAAGACAAGTTCTTAAGTCAAGTGAAACAAGAAAGATTTGGTGACATGTAACAAGTGAAAATATAAACAAGGAACAAACAAGCAATGATTAATGAACTAAGCAAGCAAACAAAACAAGATGATGATAAAGCAAATGATGAAAGATAAACCTCTAGATGTGATCATTGATTAGGGTGCTGTAGATATCAATTCATGATGCTAAGAACAATAATGCAATGCAAGTTACTCTTTAGTCTAGACTTCAAAAGCAGATTAATTCATTCCCATGACAATAATCCCTTTGCTAATCTCTTAATCAAGTCTAACAACCATTAGATATAATCAAGCAATCAACAAGCATAATGCATCAAGCCTAATAAGTGACCAAACAATCTCTCAACCAAAAAGACTGAATCTTACACAGAAAGACATTGCAAGCAATCACATGATCTCAAACATTTCAACTTAGAACTCTAATCTAGACTAATCCTCTCATGAAGGCATTAATCTCTACACTAATCCACTTTCAAACCAAATTCCCATTTGTGAAATATGAACTAATGAGCATTAAGAAACAGTTCTAATATGTCATTTATGCAATTAACAAACACTCTCATGGCATTAATGCATAAACCTTTAGTTAGCTTTCATTCAGGCATTTCATCAAACACCTTGTGGGTGGAGATTTGCCTAAGCTCTAGACCAGAGTGATGTGCAAAGATCTAGCATTAGGAACAGCTAACTAAGGAAATGAAATGAGAATCTAGTCCCTAAACATCATAAATCAAACATCTAAGCACCCTAATCTACACACCTAGAAGCTTAAAAGATGACTACTCACTAATCATGAAGAACACATCTAATCTTTTGCAAGAGATGATGTTAATCATGATTAGAAGCAGAAATGAGATGATGAGATGATAAGAAACAGCTTTGTAATGATCAAATTCTTCAGATATCTCTTAATCAAAAACGTTTTTACACTAAAAAGGAAAGAAAACTAGAGAGAAAACTAAGTAGAAGATAAGATGTTTAGGGTTTTTTTCCAAAAAGCTATATATACTAAGTGCTAATGGACCGGGTCAGCCCAGGAAAAACTGGATCCTGACCCGGCTTTGATGGATAGTGGTGTGGTTTGCCACGGTCAGATGATGCTTGGCCAGACCGTGGCAAACTGATAGTGTCAAAGTTCTTGGACAGATTCTTCATGATCAAGGTTGCCATGGCTTGATTTACACCATGTCTAGTTGCCGTGTCTCTTCTTTTCTGGGTTTGGGTGATGAACTTCTTGGATTGCCACGTTCTTGATCTGGACCGTGTTATGTTGGGCGTGGCAAGGTGTTGATGATTCGGTGATTGCCACGGCCAAACATCAGGCCGTGCTTCAAGACCATGTCAAATCCCGACCATGACATTATGGGCGTGTCAAAGATCTTCATTGCTTTTTGTGGTCAGGTCCAAGGCCGTGGCATTGAGACCGTGTCAAACGCCGAGAAAGTGTACAAAGTTGCCACAGTCAAGTCCTAGACCGTGGCATTGAGACCGTGCCAATCGCCGAAGATGAGTAAAGTCCTTCCCGGCCAAATGCTACTTTGCCACGGTCAAGTGTAGACCGTGGCATGAAGATCGTGTCAAGTGCAGAAGGACTTCAATTAAGTGCCACAGTCAGGTGTGGACCGTGGCGTTCCATCGTGGCATCTTTCCCTTAGCTCGCATTGTTCAGGGCTGCTTGGACCACTTCGCATTCCGGGAGGCTTAACTTCCAGGATATTGGTCCGAATTGTGTGATTCTGGTTGCACAGGACAGAATACTCATATATCTTCAACTTTGATAAAGGAAGCTTCGATGCTTGGGAAGTGGAAGGTTTCCTGGAGGGCTCATCTTCGCAGTGCATTTACACGATCAGGGAAAGGCGTCTAGACATGTGTCGATTCCGGAGACCATATCTTCTTGCTCATAGCTCCGAATTGAATTATCTCGGATGTTCTGGAAAGAGGACTCGAATAGCTCTGATTCTTATGAAGGTCCCGTAAACTGAATCGGTCTGGAAGTGCACCGTCCTTCGCATTCTTCGGAGCTCATCGGCTTGATCCAAAACGGCAGCGAGACAGGAGTTTCTTCCGACGAGCTTAGCTTTCTGCTCACGCGTCCGAATTCCATGATTCCACTTTCTCTGGAACCGTGATCCAATCCTCTCTAACTTTGATGAAGCACCCGACAGCTGAATCGGACCGGAAGGTTCCCCGGACAGGCGATTTCGGAAACGTGTCTGCATCCTGGTGCGCGAGAATGGCCGAGAACCTCCAAAAACCCTATTTTACCATTTTTTAAGTCTTGGTCACCATTCCACTTCCTGGATTCATCTTTTCAGCTCCAAATAGCTCCAAATACACCTGATAAACACTCAAAACATGCAAAGACTCATTGGGACCTAATGCATCTCCTAAGTCCTAAAACAAACCCTAAGGACCTAAAATGCATGGAATAAGATATGATTTGGAATGAAATATACAACCTAAATGATGCAAATTATGAACATATCATCTATACACATTCTATGTCCTGTTATAGTCCAAGTAGCTATCAGCTCATCCTTCTCGTTTTTAACCACTGTGATCCCACCTTTCTTGGGCACAACGTGACCAAGAGATACCCACCTTGAGTCAGAGATTGGGTAAATTATCCCTTCCTCAAGGAGCTTGAGTATCTCCTTCTTAACCACCTCCTTGAGGTTCGGGTTAAGACGTCGTTGATGCTCAATAGAGGACATAGCTTGGTCCTCTAGGTGTATCTTGTGGGTGCATATGTCAGGAGAGATCCCTCTAATATCAGCCAAACAATATCCTATGGGTCTCCTGAACTTTCTTATCTCACTAAGCAATGCACTCTCTTCAAGCTCTAATAAGCTATCATTAATGATCATTGGATATGTGGAGTTTAAGCCCAAGAAGGCGTACCTGAGCCCTGTTGGTAGAGGCTTGAGCTCAACAGGGGGTGCATCTGCCTCATTCCAATCCTTGTCGAAGCTGCATTGGCTAGTGTCTGATCCTCTGGTATCCAAAACCTCAGAACCACATTGTTCCAGTTCCAAAAAACTTGTCTCAGGACCAAGTTCTCTAGCATTGTCCAAATACAGCTTGTACCCTTCACTTTTTTCTGCTAAGAACCCATGGTCCCTTCGTTCTTGGGTTAAAGCAGCTTGAAGAGGGTCCTCATTATTCAGTTCCTCAAGCAACTCATCAGCCAACTGATCCATTGTCTCCACATAGAAGCATTGACCTTCTATGGTGGGCTTCTTCATCATCTCATTCACATAAAAATTAAGCTTCTCAGGCCCAAGTTGAAGCTCTATGATCCCACCTCTCACGTCAATAATAGCTCCTGCTGTGGCCAAGAATGGCCTGCCCAAGATAAAAGGATCAACTGGTTCCTCATCCATCTCTAGCACAACAAAATCAGTTGGAACCTCAAAACCACCTATCTTAACAGGCAGATCTTCCAACATCCCAACAGGTAATCTAACTGATCTGTCTGCAAGGACAAGAGAGATCCTTGCAGGTGTGAACACTCTAAAGCCAAGCTTCTTTCCTATGGAGAATGGCATCAAACTGAAAGATGCTCCCAGATCACAAAGGCATCCAGAGAAAAGTAGAGGTCCAATGGCACAAGGGAGTGTGAAACTCCCTGGATCAGTCAACTTTCTTGGAATAAACTTTTTCTGAATGATGGCACTACATTCATGACTTAGTACCACCATGCCTTGAAGCCATTCAAAACTTACCCATCTTTGGCATCATTAGAAATGCATCAATGAGAGGAATTGTGAGTGGTGTCTCATTGAGTGCCTTCTCAAATACAGCTCTTGCCTTGTCTACAAGTTGCTTCTTAAATATCCCTGGAAATGGGAGCTTGGGTTGGTATGGAGGTGGTGGCACATATATCATTTCTGATTCAGGTTCCTTTTCTTTCTCTTTACCCATTTCTTTTCTTGATCCTTCAGCAACTTGATAATCTTTTAAGGCTGCCTCCCCCTCAGTTTGATCATTGTCCTCAATGATCACATTGTTGTGTGATAGACAAGACTTTTTTAGGGTCTCAGGGCTATCAATCCCCTTGTCAATGTAGCACAAAGAGGTTTATCAATCCAGATGTGGTGTTAGACACTAAACTATGTGATCAAGTTCTTAATTCAAGCAAACAATAGTGATTTTGGTTAACTAATGACAACTAACAAACTTAAACAGGATTAAAGACTAATGACAATGACAAATGATATGATGTGAATATGATATGATGGAGGCATGAGATTCTAGACATGATAGTTGGTTAGGGTGCTTTGGTGCTAAACTAGAAATGCTAATGACAATGATGAGACATGATTCAAATGATTAAGAACTCTAATCTAGGTTAATCCTCTCATGAAGGTATTAACCCCTATACTAATCCATTTTCAAACCAAATTCCCATTTGTGAAATATGAATCAATATGCATTAATAAACAGTTCTCAATGATCATTCAAGCATTTAACAAATCATTCCCATGATGAAAAATTGCTTAAACCTCTAACACAACTCTTTCAGGAATTTCATCAAACACTTTTGGTGCATGAAATTCCCAGAATCTAGATCTCAAGTGATTATCAAGGATCTAGCATAGAGAACAGTTGTTTAGAGAAATGAATCAATGAATCTAGCCCTAAGCACTCCTAATCTAACACTTTAGCACCCTAACCTACACATCTAGAACCTCATTAAGGTAACTACTCACTAATCATGATCAACACACTAGATCCTTTGCAAGATGTGTTGTTAATCATGATTAGAAGTTGATTTTGATGATAAGAAGTGATGAACAAGAAGGAAAGAAACTGCAAATCGATTTTAAACTCTCTAAAACAAAGTGTATTCAGTAGGTTTTCACAAAAGGGGAAAGAAGACTAAAAGTAGATTAAGTGTTCTCTCCAAATTAGGTCTAAAAACATTATAAAGGGGGCTTGGGCGAACCGGGTCAACCCGGAACAAACCGGGTACTGACCCGGCCTTGATGGGCAAAGAAGGGTTTGCCACGGTCTGGTGTGTCCTTGGTGTGACCGTGGCATTCCTGACCGTGTCAAAGACTTCATTTGTGTTCTTGGTTCATTTTGATGCCACGGTCTGATCAAGCTTCATCTGGAACTCGTGGCAACCTACCGTGTCAAACGCCGAAGATGTGTAAAGGTTGCCACGGTCAAGCCTCCAGACCGTGGCATTCAGACCGTGCCAAGACTCGCATGCGTGTGAAATCCTTCCCAGCCAAGTCTATGCTTGCCACGGCCAAGTCTCAGGCCGTGGCATTGAAGTCGTGTCAAAAACCGAAGCTGTGTAGAAGTTGTCTCCAGCTACTTGTTCATTTGCCACGGTCAAGTCCCAGACCGTGGCATTCAGCTCGTGCCAATCGCCGAAGGATGCAAGAAGTTCCTCTCAGCCAAGTGTGTGTTTGCCACGGTCAAGTAAAGACCGTGGCATGAAGATCGTGTCGTTGGCCGAGGGTGCACAAAAGTTGCCACGGCCAAGTGTGGACCGTGGCATTGAAATCGCGGCATGTTTAACTTAGTCATCCTGGGCTGTCTGGACCATCTCGCATTCCGGAGAGTGTAACTTCCTGGAGACCTGTCCGAATTGAGTGCTTGATGAAGGAAGTTTCAGTGCTTGGGAAGTGTAAGGTTTCCTGGAGGGCACATCTTTGAAGTGCATTTACACGACCAGAGAGAGGCGTCTAGACATGTGTCCATTCCGGAGACCGTATCTTTCTTCTCAAAGCTCCGAATTGACTGATCTCGGATGTTCTGGAAAGAAAACTCAAATGTCTCTGATTCTCATGAAGGCCTCGGAAACTGAATCGGCTTGGAAGTGCACCGTCCTTCGCATCCTTCAAAACTGATCTGCTCGGTCCGGAATACCTGCGAGACAGGGGTTCCTTCCGACGAGCTTATCTCTCTGCTCACGCGTCCGAATTCCACGATTCCACTTGATATGAGACCGTGCTCCAATGCTCTCCAACTTCTATGAAGGACCTGCCGTCTGAATCGGACCGGAAGGCTCCCCGGACAGGCGATTTCTGAGACTCGTTCAAACCCGGAGATTTTGGCCGATACACTTCGTTCGCGGTACATGGAAATGGCCGGTAAAGCTTCCCACGGTACATGAAAATGGCCGGTAAAACCTTCCTGGCCAGCGAGAATGGCCGATAATCTCCCAAGACCCAATTTTTCCACTTTTTCAAGTTTTGCTCACCATTCCACCTCCTGGATTCATCTTTTGAGCTCCATATTCACCTGATAGACACTCAAAACATGCAAAGACTCATTGGGACCTAATGCATCTCCTAAGTTCTAAAACAAACCCTAAGGACCTAAAATGCATGAAATAAAACATGATTTGGAATGATTTATGCAACCTAAATGATGCAAATTATGAACATATCAACTCCCCCACACTTGTCCTTTGCTTGTCCTCAAGCAAGAAGAGCAAATGAGAGAAAGAGGTTGTATGCAATGGGAGTTCACATTTTCTTTTTGAGAGAAGTGATCACAATGAGAATTCAAGTCCATGCTCAATTATGCAATGCAAAGTCATACTCAGATATATGTCAACTCAGCAAGGAATCTCCACAAGTTCTTCTCTCTCTCAACCCTTTCACATTCATTAAGCTTTTATCAGGTGGATCTCATGATGCAAGGTTTAAACAAGCTGGTTTGGCTAGGGAGAGGCTATGAGATTAAAATGATCTCAATCAGTGCTCAAGTGGGTTTAATGCAGCAAAGGGATCTCTCTATGAATGATCGGCAGAATGCTAAAGGTAAAAAGCAACCTATGCATACAAGGGCAAAGACTCATCACACCCCACCCCCTACTCAAAGCTTCCTCACTTGCTCAAAAATCCTCACTTTTCACTCTCATTTTCCTCTCACTAGGGGATTTACTTTTCACTTTTCCTCTCAAGTCTTGGAACTCAAACTTTACACAGCTCTTTTTCTTTTACAACTTCTAGCCTCTTCTTTCTTTCTTAACAAAACATTTGAGCCTTTGGCTTCTTTTCTTCCTTTTTTTTTTTTTTTACTTAGAGGCTAGACTCTTTCTTTTCAACAAACCAGAGCTCACTTTCTCAAAACACCAAGACTGATTTCTTTTTCTTTCATTCCCCTAGCTATTTTCACTCTCTCTTTCCCACTCATCTCACCTTTTTCCACTCACCAAAAGGTTTTTTCCCCCACACTTATTCCTCGCCAAAACTCTCAGTTCCTTGATGTTGGAACACAACACTCAATGAGACCTGCCCTTGTCGCTCTAAACCTAACACTTTCTGCTAAGTTTGATCCAAGGTGGCCTTTCAATTCACACACAAACATTGGCTTGAAAGAAGGATGGGTTCAAGGTGTGGGAACTGATCCATGATGTGGATTCAGCTACTTGAGCTAAGGAAAAGAGTGGTAAAAACAATGGTTCTAGCTCAAGTATGTATATTGGTATCCACAAGTTTTTTCAAACAATGCATCACAAGATATTTTCAAGTCAAGTTCAAGGTTCCCACTTAATTAGAGTTGAGTTCAATTCAAACTTGCTTTTCAGATTCAAATCATTTCAGACTTTGCAAGCACAGAAAAAGATTCACAAGCATATTCAATTCAAATTCTCAAAGTAATGTACTCTCTAAAAAACCTATCATTACTCCTTGCAAGATGCAACCTACATGCAAATGCAATATAGACTCAATCCTAAAAATGAGAATGCAACTACATGATCATTTTTTATTTTTTTTTTGGTTTTTATATGCACTTAGATGAATATGCAACTAGAATGTGACTCAAGACTCAAAGTGTAAAATAAGAAAATAGAAAACATGATTAGTAAAGGATAAAACTCCTCCCCCACACTTAAATAACACAGTCCCTTGTGTTATAAAGTATGAGAGAGAAGTGAAATCAAAGCAAACAGGTAAAATGCAAAAGAAAAAGAAAGTCTACATGCTATTTACAAGGTTTTGAGTGTTTACCTCAATCGCTGAGGTCTGATCCCAAGTAGTGGGATGGATTGGAGGTGGAACATGATGGAGTGGAATATCTGGGTGGGCTGCTCTCAGGTGAGTCTGGTTGGAATGCTGTGGCCGGATTTACCCAATCTTCTTTTCCTGGTGGTAGCACAAGGTCATTGGCAGCTGAGCTTTCTCCCACCTCTTCTCTTGTATCTCGTTTGGGTGAGGTGGCTGGAGCTGTGAGCTTTTTAACCTTCTTCTTAAGCTGCCTAACACAGTCAACCAGCTTGTTGATCGTTTTGTCTTGCCATTTGCACCATTTCTGAAGGGTGTTAACTCTGGAATACAGCTTCCTTGTGTGATAGTCAGGCTCACCCCAAAAGTAAGGATCAAAGTGATACCTTCCTGCTCCCATCCTTCTTTCAAAATCTCTTGGCTCCTCATGCTCACAACCAGCGGTCCTAGTTGTGTCCTCCTCTTCAGCTGGCTCTTTACCCTTAGAATTAATTGGCTTCTTACATTTGGGAATTGGAGGGTGAATGGCTGAGTTGTAGAGCTGATCCTTTAGGACAATAAAGGAGACATTGTGCCTTTCTGTGAGAGTGGTGATGGCTGGGTTTGGCAACAGAACATGAACTTTTTCATCTTGCAAGAGCTTGAAGGTGTACAAGAAGTGTTCACCATTGCTTTCTCTTAGAAACCCAACCTTGGTGAGGGTAACTTCATCAATCAACCCAGGCCTGACTGCAACATTATCGAAGACAAAACCTCTTGCTTTCAGAATCCTTGTCACTAGCCATCCATTGTGCAGCTTAGTGAGCTTCTTTCTTTTACCCTCACTCCAAGCAATGTCCTTGTAAATCAGCATTTGGCGTGCCAAGAATGCACCGCTAGAAGGGATGTAATGTGGAAGGCGAAACTCTCTCTTGCTCTTCAAGTGACTGATGAGAGGATGAAGACCCGTACCCAGTAGCTCCATGTCAGCTAGATGTACTACTCCATCATTGTGCTTGGTAAAGAACATTTGGCAAAGCACCTTGTGAGCATAGCGGATTGCTGGGTTTCTTATCCATGAACTCTTGCATCTTCCTCCTCTGAAGCTCCCAAAAGCAATTGTATCCCACAAGTCAGTGATCATGTGATCAGGGTATGTGAACTTCACTGTCTCTTCTTGTGCAGGTCTTGTAAAAGCAAAGATCTCATCAAGTTCTTTGAAGCTTACATGGTGTTGTGCACCATCTATTGTGAACTCTATGTGCCCAAGACCTTTGCCCTCTTTGATTCTTGCATCTCTAGGGCCATATCTACAAACTTGAAGGGATGCAAGAAATTCTTGTGTAACACCATCATGAGCCACATCTTTCATCTCAAAGAATCCACCAAACCCCATGTTGTTGAAAATGAGCTGAACCTCTTCAAGAATACCCATCTTCCTCAGCAGTTCCATATCAGGGAACTTGGTTTGCTGAACTTTTGCACTTCTGAACATGTCAAAGTAGTCATCAAAAGTTGGCTCTCTGTCCTCAGAACCTGACTTTGCTTTCTTGGCCCGCTTCAATGCTGTTTCAGGGTCTCTCTCTGTTCCGTCTTCATCCTCAGCCACAGCCACCTCTTTTCCTGCCCTGTGAACGACCTCAACCAATGCCAGCTCAGTACCAGAAGTTTTTGAAGTGGAGGCCTTTGTTTTCTTTGGTGCAGCAATCTTCTTTGTTTTCTTCTCAGCTGAATCCTTTGGCTTTCTCCTCCTTTTCTGTTTCTCGAAAACTTTGTGCCCAAAAGGCAAAATCTGATCCTCTGATTTCTCTTTTTTAGATTTCTCCATGGCTGCTTGTCTTTTTGTTCCTCCCATCCTGCATTTTCTCAAACCATTGTAAGCACCAAAGCAAGAGAACAACAAAAGTTTTTCAAAAATTCACCAAGTTCATGAGCAGCACCAATCGATTTTTCTTTAAAAGAAGGTATTTCAAGCTGATTAAAAACTCATTAAACTCAAAGCAATGGCAAGAAGCAATGCACATAAAGATTTCAGCTTGAAACACAATTTCTAAAAAAATCGATTCACATGATGATTTTCAAGAAAATTTCTCAAAAATTCCAAGAACAGGTCATTCTCAAGCAAGATTCATGAAATCCCTATCCATTCTACTTGCACAATACTCACAAAATGATTCCAAGGTATCAAGAAGTCCATTAAAATCGATTCCATTTGCTTTTCTCTGTTCATGAACAGTACTCTAAAGCATGGAAAAGGTGAGTTTTAACAGATTAATTACCTTGGAATCTTCAAGTTTCGAGTGTAAAACGAATGTGCAACAAGAAACTAGACAGGATTACGAGTTCAATGCAGTTGGAATCACTCAATTTGATGCAGCAACGAGAGAGATATGAAAGTTTAGAGTTCAAGAATGGAGAAGAGAGAGCAAACTCGCGATGAAGAAGAAAGAGTGGTGGGGAACAGCTGGCCTGGCGCGTCTGTTGACCGGTCAACGTCCGTACGGTCAACTGGAATTCAAATTTTGGATCGCGCCCCTTTGACCGTGTCACATGCCCGTGTCTACCACTCGAGGATGCTGCCTCTTTGCCGCGGTCTCGACTTGGTCGTGTCTTCAGGCCGTGGCAAACCCCGAGCATTGTCCTTCTTCTTTCTTCTTGCCACGGTATGATTGTGTCCCCGTGGCAAACCCCTCGTGTCCGTGCTCATTCCTCGGTCAAACCCTCAAAAACTTTGCCACGGTCAGGCCTTTAGCCCGTGTCTTGTAGACCGTGGCAAACACCGAACCTTGGCCGCTTCACTTTTGCTTTGCCACGGTCAGGCCTTTATCCCGTGGCAACCCCTAGTGGCAAACCCCGAACGTTGGACGTTTCGCCTTCATTTTGCCACGGCCTAAGCTTCTTCCCGTGGCAACCAAGTCGTGGCATGGTCCGAATGTTGCCTGGTCCACTTTTGTTCTTGCCACGGCCGCCTAGGTTCCATGTCACAAGGCCGTGGCATTCAACGAACACACGCCTCTTTTGCCACGGCCTGGCCTTGAGACCGTGATTATCTCCCCGTGGCAGCACAAAGAGACTTGCCACGCCTTGGTTTTGACCGTGGCTGGCCCCCATGTCAAAGGCCGAGCACAAGCTTGTCTCCATTCCTTCATCTCTTTTCATTCTGCATTCACTTTCCAAAGGTTCAGACTCACACCTAACACCTGTAATCACTCAACAGACCCATCAAAACATCCTAAAACATAAAAAGAAAAGAATCAAATGATCAAAAGCATATTTACAAAGGGTAAGCTTGGGGTGTCTCCCAAGAGCACTTTGTTTAATGTCTCTAAGTTTGACTTTGGTAACCTTATTAGCAGGCTGGTGGATCAAGAAGGGGAACTGATGTAGCTTCCTCCTTCCCTTGTGAAACTAAGTAATGCTTGATTCTCTGTCCATTCACCACAAATTCCTGACCATTCTTCCCTTCTAAGACAATGGCACCATAAGGCCTTACTTCAAGAACTTTGAAAGGTCCAGACCACCTAGACTTAAGCTTTCCTGGAAACAACTTAAGTCTGGAGTTGTAAAGCAAGACCAAATCACCATACTTGAACTCTCTCTTCAGAATCTTTTGATCATGCAGAACCTTGGTTTTCTCCTTATAGATCTTTGAGCTTTCAAAAGCCTCAAGCCTAATCTCCTCAAGTTCATGGAGTTGCATGATCCTTTTCTCTTGAGCTGTCTTGATATCAAAGTTTATAAACTTCACAGCCCACATAGCTTTGTACTCCAACTCAATAGGAAGGTGGCAGCTCTTCCCATATAGCAAACTGAATGGTGATGTTCCAATTGGAGTTTTGAAGGCAGTCCTGTAAGCCCATAATGCATCATCTAGCCTTTTGCTCCAATCCTTTCTGCTTGAGCTAACAGTCCTCTCAAGAATGGCCTTGATCTGTCTATTGGATACTTCAACCTGGCCACTAGTTTGAGGATGATATGGAGTAGCTATCTTGTGTTTAACTCCATGCTTTCTCAATAAACCTTCCAGAGTCTTGTTCACAAAATGGGATCCTCCATCAGAGATGACAACCCTTGGAACTCCAAACCTTGGGAAGATGATGTTCTTGAACAGCCTCACTACAACCTTGGAATCATTGGTAGGGGAAGCAATGGCCTCAACGCATTTGGACACATAGTCCACAACAACAAGTATGTATTGATTTCCATAGGATGAAATGAAAGGTCCCATAAAGTCAATCTCCCAGCAATCAAAGATCTCAACCTCTAGAATGGGGTTTTGAGGCATCTCACTTCTCTTAGATATGTTCCCATGGCTCTGACAGGCATCACATGCTGAAACCACCAACTGGGCATCTTTGAACATTGTAGGCCACCAAAACCCACTTTGAAGAACCTTTGCCACAGTTTTGAATGCCCCCATGTGACCTCCAAAGGCAGAACCATGACATTCTTGCAACACAGGTTGCATCTCCTCTTCAGCAAGACACCTTCTGTACAGCTGATCCTTGTTCAGAACATAGAGGTAGGGCTCATCCCAATAGTATCTCTGGACGTCTCTGAAGAACTTTTTCCTCTTGTAGGCATCTAATTCAGGAGGCTCCACCCCACATGCAAGATAGTTCACTATGTCTGCAAACCAAGGCATCCTCCTTTCTTGAATGCTCTCTACTTCCTCAAAATCCAAGTATGAATGGAGCACCATCAGAGACTCTTCAGGCAAAGCATCATCTATGGGAACTTTTTCTTCAATCCTCAGCCTTGAGAGATGGTCTGCAGCCCCATTCTCAATGCCCTTCTTATCAAGCACCTCCATATCAAACTCTTGGAGCAATAAAACCCATCTCAACAGCCTTGGCTTGGCATCTTTCTTGGGCATCAAGTACCGGAGGGCTGCATGATCAGTATACACAATGACCTTTGATCCCACCAGGTAGCTCCTGAACTTATCAAAGGCAAAGACAATTGCCAGCATTTCCTTTTCAGTTGTAGCATACTTCTCTTGGGCAGAGTCAAGTGTTCTACTGGCATAGTAGATCACATGCAGCTTCTTGTCTTTCTTTTGTCCAAGTACTGCTCCAACAGCAAAGTCAGAGGCATCTGTCATGACCTCAAAAGGTAGGGACCAGTCTGGTGCCTGAACTATTGGTGCACTAACCAATGCCTCCTTGATCAACTTAAAGGCTTCTTCACATTCAGCATCAAAGATGAAATCCACCTCCTTACACAACAGTCTTGTTAAGGGCCTGGCAATCCTTGAGAAGTCCTTTATGAATCTTCTATAAAACCCTGCATGACCAAGGAAGCTCCTTATCCCTTTAACAGAAGTGGGGGTTTGCAGATTTACCATCACTTCCACCTTTGCCTTATCAACCTCAATACCCTTTTCAGAGATCTTGTGCCCAAGGATTATTCCTTCTTGCACCATGAAATGACACTTCTCCCAGTTCAGCACCAAGTTGTGCTGCTCACATCTCTCCAACACCTGTGTCAAATTAGATAGACAGTCCGAGAAGGAGGAGCCATAGACACTAAAGTCATCCATGAACACCTCAACTTTCTCTTCAATAATGTCAGAGAAAATGTGCATCATACATCTTTGAAAAGTGGCTGGTGCATTACATAAACCGAAGGGCATTCTCCTATAAGCATAAGTGCCATAAGGGCAGGTGAATGTCGTTTTCTCTTGATCCCAGGGGTCTATGGGAATTTGGAAGAACCCCGAATACCCATCGAGAAAACAAAAATAAGGATGATTAGCTAACCTTTCAAGCATTTGATCAATGAATGGTAAAGGGAAATGATCTTTTCTAGAAGCAGAATTCAATTTCCTATAGTCAATGCACATGCGATGGCCAGTTATGGTTCTTTGAGCTATGAGTTCATCCTTATCGTTTTTCACCACTGTGATCCCACCTTTCTTGGGCACAACATGAACAGGAGACACCCATCTTGAGTCAGAGATTGGGTAAATTATCCCTGCCTCAAGAAGCTTTAGTATCTCCTTCTTAACCACTTCCCTAAGGTTGGGGTTAAGTCTACGTTGGTGCTCAATAGAGGACATGGCTTGGTCCTCCAGGTGGATCCTGTGGGTGCATATTTCAGGAGAGATTCCTCTAATGTCTGCCAAGGAATACCCTATGGCTCTCCTAAATTTCCTTATTTCACTAAGTAATGCACGTTCCTCATGCTCCAGCAAGTTATCATTTGTGATCACGGGAAAAGTAGAGTTCAGGCCTAAGAATGCATACCTGAGCCCTGTTGGTAGAGGCTTGAGCTCAACAGAGGGTGCATCAGCCTCATTCCAGTCCTGGTCCAGGCTGCTTTGGCTGGTGACTGATTCCTTGATAGCAAAGACTTCAGAGCCCCTTTGTTCCAGCTCCAAAAACTTTGTTTCAGGACCTAGCTCTCTTGCATTGTCCAGATACAGCTTATACCCTTCACTAGCTTCAGCCAAGAGCCCATTCTCTCCTTGTTCTTGAGTTAGAGCAGCTTGAAGAGGATCTTCAGTGTTCAGTTCCTCAAGCAACTCATCAGCCAACTGGTCCATTGTCTCCACATAGAAACATTGACCTTCAATGGTGGGTTTCTTCATCATCTCATTCACATCAAACTTGAGCCTTTCAGACCCAAGTTGAAGCTCTATTATCCCACCTCTCACATCAATAATGGCTCCTGCAGTTGCTAAGAATGGCCTGCCCAAGATGAGAGGATCTACTGGTTCCTCATCCATTTCCAGCACAACAAAATCTGTTGGAACCTCAAAACCACCTATCTTGACAGGTAGATCTTCCAATATACCTACAGGCAATCTAACTGATCTATCTGCAAGGATAAGAGAAATCCTTGAGGGTTTGAAAACTCTAAAGCCCAACTTCTTAGCTATGGAGAATGGCATCAAGCTGACTGATGCTCCTAAATCACAAAGACATCCAGAGAATAGAAGAGGTCCAATGGCACAAGGGAGTGTGAAGCTCCCTGGATCAGTTAACTTCCTTGGAATGGACTTCTTCTGAATGATAGCACTGCATTCATGACTTAGTACTACCATGCCTTGAAGCTCTTTTGTCTTGTTCAGAATTGCATCCTTCAAGAACTTCCCCATCTTTGGCATCATTAAGAATGCATCAATGAGAGGCATTGTGAGTGGTGTCTCTTTGAGTGCCTTCTCAAATACAGCTCTTGCCTTGTTCACTAGTTGCTTCTTAAATCTCCCTGGAAATGGGAGCTTGGGTTGGTATGGAGGTGGTGGCACATACTTTTTCTCTGGTTCTGGTTCTTTTGCTACCTCTTTACCCTTTTCTGTCCTTGGTTTCTCAGCAACTTGATCATCCTTTAGGGCTGCCTCCCCCTCAGGTTGATCATTGTCCTCAATGATCACTTTGTTGTTCTCAATACCAGGTAACTCCTTGCCACTCCTCAGTGTAATGGCTTTGGCATATTCCTTGGGGTTGGGTTCTGGTTTTCCAGGTAGGTGACCTTGGTTCCTTGAGCTTGATGCCTGGTTTTGCTTCAGTTCCTTGATTTCCTGCTGCATAGTCTGTTGACCCTGAAGTAGTTGTTGCAGAATACCAACCATATCTGTACCCATCTGTGGCTGCTGTTGAACCATTGGTGGCTGAAACTGTTGTTGAACCGGCGCCTGCTGTTGGAACTGTGGTGGACCAAACCCTGGTGGTGCCTTTAGCTGCTGTGAAGTGTAACCAGTGCCCTGAAATGGTTGCTGTTGCTGACCAAAACTCTGATTCTGACCAAATTGATTCTTGGGTTGGAATGACCCTTGAAAGTTGTTCTTGGGAACAAAGTTCTTTGGAGCTTGAGAATTGGGATAGACCTGGTCTTGTGGGTTAGCTACATTGGTGTTCCTGTAAGAAAGGTTTGGATTGGCATTACCATACTGATATCTTTGGAACCTCTGATTCCCAATGTAGTTGAGCTCCTCTTGGGTAAGACCTTCTTCACTTATGTTCTCAAAGATTTGAGAAGGTTCCTCATACTCTCCAACAAAATGTATTGTCTTCTGAGTGGTGAATTTCAGCTTGTCTAATTCACTTCTCAACTCCTTAACTTCTCTGGTGAGCCTCTGTTCTGAGCTTGAACCTTCAGACCTATTTGATCTGTCATAGTCTTCACCATAAGTATCATTGCTCAATGCTAAGTTCTCCACTAGCTCTAAAGCAGCATGTATCTCTTTACCCAGAAAGTTCCCATTGGAAGCAGTATCCAGCTGGTTTCTAATCTTGGGAAGAGCTCCTCTATACAGTGTGCTGAGAAGAGAAGCCTCACTAAACCCATGGTGTGGGCATTGGTTTGTGTAGCTCCTGAATCTCTCATATGCTTCACCAAAACTTTCATTGCTGTGCTGAGTGAAGCTAGAGATTTGGTTCCTCAGTTTTGCAGTTCTTAAGGTGGAGAAGAACTTAGATAAGAAGGCTTGCTTGCATTGCTCCCAGGTTTGAATGGAGCCTCTTGGAAGATTCTTCTCCCATTGATGAGCTTTATCACCAAGACTGAATGGGAATAGTCTTAGCTTAAAGCTGTCTTCTGAAACTCCATTGATCTTGGTCAGATCACACACCTTATCAAACTGGTCCAAGTGTTCCAAGGGATCTTCCATTGCTAACCCATGGAACTTTGAGTTCTGGACCATATTCAGCAATGATGCTTTCACTTCAAAGTTGTTGTTTTGCACAGGTGGTGCCTGAATACCAGCTCCATACTGATGAGCATTGGCCCTATCATTCTCTCCAACATAGACTTGGGGTTGCTCATATCTTCTTTGCTGTGGTTGGAAAGGGTGGGGTTGGTGGTGCACCTGGTGTCTTTGCTGAACATTTGCCTGATGCCTTTGTTGATGAGCTTGAGCTTGTCCTTGGTGGACATAAGCTTGTTGATGGTGCACCTGTTCCTGATGAACATTACCCTGATGAAGCCCTTAACCAACTCCAATACCAGCTCCTTGACCTTGACCCTGTTGCTCCTGAACTGGTTGTTCTATATCTACCACGTGATCTCCTTGTTCTGCCATCTCAGTCTGATCAATTTGTCTACCACGTCTGTCTCTTCTCCTCCTTGGTACCAAAAGGTTGATGTTGTTGTTTAGAGGAAAAGGAGGACCACAGCTTCTTGATCTAGACCTGGTGTTCATACACCTGAAATCACAAACAGAACTTGAAAGGAATCAGTAAAAACAAGAAAGTAAGCACTTGATCTCAAGAACAGATCAGAGCTTAATGCTAATCAAACCACAATTTGGCAACGGCGCCAATTGATAGACAAGACTTTTTTAGGGTCTCAAGGCTATCAATCCCCTTGTCAATGTAGCACAAAGAGGTTTATCAATCCAGATGTGGTGTTAGACACTAAACTATGTGATCAAGTTCTTAATTCAAGCAAACAAGAGTGATTTTGGTTAACTAATGACAACTAACAAACTTAAACAGGATTAAAGACTAATGACAATGACAAATGATATGATGTGAATATGATATGATGGAGGCATGAGATTCTAGACATGATAGTTGGTTAGGGTGCTTTGGTGCTAAACTAGAAATGCTAATGACAATGATGAGACATGATTCAAATGATTAAGAACTCTAATCTAGGTTAATCCTCTCATGAAGGTATTAACCCCTATACTAATCCATTTTCAAACCAAATTCCCATTTGTGAAATATGAATCAATATGCATTAATAAACAGTTCTCAATGATCATTCAAGCATTTAACAAATCATTCCCATGATGAAAAATTGCTTAAACCTCTAACACAACTCTTTCAGGAATTTCATCAAACACTTTTGGTGCATGAAATTCCCAGAATCTAGATCTCAAGTGATTATCAAGGATCTAGCATAGAGAACAGTTGTTTAGAGAAATGAATCAATGAATCTAGCCCTAAGCACTCCTAATCTAACACTTTAGCACCCTAACCTACACATCTAGAACCTCATTAAGGTAACTACTCACTAATCATGATCAACACACTAGATCCTTTGCAAGATGTGTTGTTAATCATGATTAGAAGTTGATTTTGATGATAAGAAGTGATGAACAAGAAGGAAAGAAACTGCAAATCGATTTTAAACTCTCTAAAACAAAGTGTATTCAGTAGGTTTTCACAAAAGGGGAAAGAAGACTAAAAGTAGATTAAGTGTTCTCTCCAAATTAGGTCTAAAAACATTATAAAGGGGGCTTGGGCGAACCGGGTCAACCCGGAACAAACCGGGTACTGACCCGGCCTTGATGGGCAAAGAAGGGTTTGCCACGGTCTGGTGTGTCCTTGGTGTGACCGTGGCATTCCTGACCGTGTCAAAGACTTCATTTGTGTTCTTGGTTCATTTTGATGCCACGGTCTGATCAAGCTTCATCTGGAACTCGTGGCAAGCTACCGTGTCAAACGCCGAAGATGTGTAAAGTGAAGGTTTTGTCTGCACCAAACCATCTGTCCGAGTTGCTGTACACAGGTGAGGGTTCCTCCATGATCCCAGCTCCAAGTTGCTCCCAAAAGTCTCCAAATGACCTGCGAACACTCCAAAAAGGCAGGACACTTTAGGACCTAATCCAAATCCTAAAAAAACTAGAACCAAGGACAAACTCTAACAAAACTAGCTAAATGTATGCATGAGACTCAATATTTGGAAAAAAATGCAGTCCTAACCATGACAAATTATGAATATATCATCAAGAGTTTTTGGTTAATGGCCAAAGGATCAAGCACTACCTAGTCTAACAAAGGAAGGAGGAAGCTACATCAGTTCCCCTTCTTGATCCACCATCAGCATAAACTTGGTATCAAAGTCAAACTTAGAGACTTTAAACAAAGTGCTCTTGGAAGACACCCCAAGTTTATCCTTTGTAAATATGCTTTTGATCTTTTCTTTTCTTTCTTTTTGTGTTTTAGGATCTTTCGATGGGTTTTGTGAGTTGTTCTTAGGTTCCATGTGACTTTTAGAGGCCATGGCTCAGGGACAAAGTGGAATGGAGAATGTGAGAAGGCTGAGAAGAGGGTCTAAGGCATGGAAACTGATGGACGCCTGTGTGCTACTTGGGTGTGCGGCTCAGGCAAGGCATATACCAACTCGCTGTTAACACCTACTTGGGTCCGCGGGTCATTTACCTAGCAGCAGAAGATTTGAGCACGAAAAATGCTAAGTGTTAAAACCTGCGAGTTGGATACAAGGAGAGCCCAGGCCCCACTTATATGTGCCGTTTACGCCGGCCTGGTCATGCGAGACGGTCCGAGAGCAGCCTAGGCCGCACACCAGGAGAAAGAACATGTGGCGTTCAAGTGTTAAAAATGTGCGAGACAGGCCTGCGGGTCAGAAAAAGAAGGTCCCAGGTCGCACGAATATTCGCCGTTTACACCGGCCTGGGAAAGCGTGTTGGTTCAAGGAGGACACTAGGTCGCACGATGAGAAGAAGCAAAAAAATCGTTCAAGTGTCAAAAATGTGCGACCTGGGCGTGCGAGATGGTTCGGAGTTTGCCCAGGCCGCACATTAACTTGCTGAATACACCGACTGGGACGTGCGGGACATTCCAACAGGAAGCCAGGCCGCACCCTGAGAAGAAGCGAACATATTGTCTAAGGCTCAGAATCTGTGACCTGGTCATGCGAGTTGGGTACAAAGACGACCAGGCCGCACGAAAGCTCGCTAAATACACCAACTTGGACGTGTGGGTTTGTTGATGGATCAGCCAGGTTGCAGCAGGAGAGAAGGGACAAGATCGTGCAAAAGAGTTTTTTTGTGCGACCTGGGAATGCGAGACGATCAACACCAGGTCCCAGGTCACACAAGAACTCGCGTTATACACCGATACGGGCTTGCGGGTCATCAGGAGGTCACGCCAGGTCACAGGACAACGGGAAAGGACAAAGCTCTAAGAAGAGTTTTGTGTGTGACTTGGGCATGCAAGATGGTCATTTATTCACAGAACAAACCGAGTCAGTCGTGCGGGATGAGAAAGACCCAGTCCAAGGCGCAAAAAGGAGGGAAAAGGAGTCCGGTCAACAAAAAAGGACAGGTCAAGCCTTGTCTGGTCAAAGTGGATCTATTGACCACCAGTCCAAAGGCTGTACCTAGTCCCACACTCTCTCTTCCTCACCAAAAACACGAGTTTGCTTTCTAAACCCATTTCTCTCCATTGTTTTTTTCATAACTCTCTCATTACATCACCAAATTCGTTGATTCAAAGTGCTCTGAGCTCGTTTTTGAGTTGGTAATCTCATCCTGTTAGCATTTCCAACTCATTTGCATCATAAGCCCAAGGTATTCACTCTGTTAAAACTCATCTGTTTCCATGTTCTTAAATGGTGATTTTTGAGCTTCATTTGGTAGAATCGATTTTAATAGGTTATTGTAGACCTTGGGATTATTTTTATAAATGCTAGGGTGCTAGATTATCATGGAAAACAGAGCTCTTTCTTGGTGATTCACTGTTCTTGAATTTTGAAAATTGTTGCAAAATAGTTCATGGAAAAATCAAATTTTCTTGAAAAAGTGATCAACTTTTTTCTTGCTGAGTCTTTGCTTTGCACTTTTGTTTTGCATTGCTATTATTTCATTGGACAGATGCTTGGCTTGAGAAACTTGTTCATGTGCTTTAGAAATTGATTTTTTGCAACAATTTTTCAAAATTTTTGAGAACTTTGTGGAACTTGATCTTGTGCTAACTTGTTTCTGAGAAACTTTTTGGCAGATGACTGAGAGAACCAATGCTCTTGCCCGCATGAAGAAAGGTCTTGCATCCAATGACAAGAGTTTGGTCTTAGGATCTTCAAAGACAAAAGGAAATAGCCAAGGCACCAAGAAAGGCACAAAGCAAAGAAAGAGTGAACAAGAGCCAAAAAGAACAAGGAATGAGGAGAAGGATTTGGTGGTTGCTTTTGGTTCCAAGAAGAAAGGAAAAAAACTGGCTATGGTATCTGATGATGAACAAACTGAGAGTGGTTCAAGCAGCTCAGCTGGAGGTTCCCAAGGCGCCATTGAAGAGGCACCCAAGAGGATCAAGAAAACTAAACCAGAAACACCTGATTATCTGGCCAAGTTTCAGCAGATGGGGATCCAGCAAGGGAGGTTCCCTGATGTGGAATTTTTGAAGAAAATTTGCATCTATGAGGATGTCAAAACCTTGCTTGGGAACATGGGCATTGAATCACTCTTGGAGCTGAGGGAGATCGCCTATGAAGAGGAGTCTCAAGAGTTCTTGGCTTCTTTTGATGCTTTTATGTACTACCCAAGGGATCCAAGGATAATTCAAGGGGATGGTCTCAGATACATATAGTTTACGCTGAAAGGGAAGACCTACACAGTGACATTCAGGGAGTTGAATGAGATATTTGGATTTTTTGCGCCTAAAAACATTCCTCTCTCCACCAAGATCGGTCTTAGAAAGGAAGACATTCAAGCTTGATGGGGATCAATTGCTTTTGGGAAGTACACAGCAGGACCAGCTAAGTCCTCTTGGATAAGAAACTCGGTGCTGAGATATGTCCACAAGATCCTTTCTCACAGCTTCTATTTCAAGCTTGATGTTGGGAGAGTTCATCAAGGTTATCTGAACCTCCTTGGTGTGGGTCTGAAACAGTTGATGCCAACTCATGAAAATGGGAAGCCTTATGAAGTATATACTTACACACCTTGCCTTACCTCTCAACTAGCAAGGTCTTTGATGTTCAACAAGGAGTGCATTTGGGATTCAAAGAAGAAGGATGCAAAGCTGGCCCATGGTTGGGTTGTAACAAATATTTTGAAGGCAAGAGGATACAGGTTTAAGGAAAGCAAGGCAAGGCTTGATCTGATTAATGAAGCTCATCTGTGCAGAATTGGTTTCTTTCAAGGGAGAGTTGGTGCAAAGCTGGTTTACAACTTCAAGTACTTCATAGATGACCAACTCCAAGTTCTCCTGCCCAATCCCTCCATCACCACAGTCCAAGTAAAGCGGAACATTCACTTTTACTTGTTGAAGAAAGAGTTGTACAATGTCAAAGCTGACCCACCAATTCTCAAGTACAAGAAGGCTTGCAGAGAAGAAGCTTCCAAGGAAAAGAAAGCAGCCGCTGAAGCTGCTGCCGCAAGTGCTGCTGGTGCTAGAGATGCTGGTCTGCCTCCACCTCAGAAAGGTTATGGTGGGAACAGATACCACTTTGATGATTACAACTGGGAGGAGCAAGGAACTTCAGGGTTTAGAGCTCAGCAAAAGATTAGTGTCCTTCAGCAATGGTGCAAGTACCAGGATAAAACGATACACAAGATGGCCAAGTGTATCAAGGAGATGAAGAAAAGGATCAAGAGGCTTGAGAACCCTTGCAAAGATGAATCTCCAACACCGGTTTCACCAAGACTCAGAGAAGAAGTTCGAGAAACCTCTACTAATTGCACAGCACTGGTCCCATATGGCACAGCATGGGTGGATCTTGAAGATGGTTCTCATGAGGAAAGCCATCACTCATGGGAGACACCCTCTGGTCACACGTCCAACCCCTTATACTCCTTGGGGTCAGACTTCCACAGCTCTCAGGTAACACTCCACCCTTGTACATATGCATGTAGTTTTTGTTTTTCTCTTTGCATTATACTTGTTTGTTTTGCTTTTACTCCTTTCTCATGCTTTTATAACACAGGGGACTGTGATATTTAAGTGTGGGGGAGGAGTTTCATCTTTTACTAATCATATTTTCTCTGTTCTTATTTTCTATTTTGAGTCTTGAGTCACTATTCTTGCATGCATTTATGTAGTTCCATCTAAGTGCATATAAAAACCAAAAAAAATCAAAAAAATCAAAAACATTTCACAAAAAATGCCCATGTACTTGCATTCTCATTTTAGGATTGAGTCTAGTTTCATATTCATATAGGCTGCATCAATGCAAGGGAGTGATGATAGATTTTTCCTTGAGAGAATATCACTTTAAGAATTCGGTTCACTGCCCTAGTTTCTAGTTATTTGATGCATGTAAACAACAAAGAAGTCAAGACTGATCCATGCTTTGAACTTGTTGAGTGAATCAAGCTTTGATTAGTTCCAACCTTATCTAAGTGAGAACCATAATTTGACAATCTAATTATCATTGTTTGTGCATGTCATTGTGAACTCATGGGTACCCTTAAAATATTTGAGCTCTCTTATCCTTTTTACTACTCTTTGCTAGCTCAAATATCTGTTCTCTCATCTTGAGACAGTTCCCTGCCTTGAACTAAAACTTCCTTGAAGCCTGAAACACTATAGTGAGAGATGTGAGGCCTTTTTCTGAATAAACTTGACAGAAAGTGTTGGGTTTAGGGCGACAAGAGTAGAGTCTCATGTAGATCTGGCTCTGCATCATGAGTCTGGAGTAGACTAGGAAGAGATCTTGAGAAACACTGAGTAGAAAAGAGAAAATTTGAGATGAGAACCAGGGGATGGAAAAGAAAAGAAAGCGGTTTGGGGTCTGCTCTTTGAAGAAAGAAAAGCTCTTGTGTTTTGAAACGAAAAGTCTATCCTCTAAGTTAAAAGAAAAGAAAAGAAGCCAAAAGGCTCAAGTGTTTGAAAAGAAAAGAAAAGAAGCCAGACAGAGTTATGTGAGAAAGAGCTAAGGGGAAGGTTCAGACCCCAAAGCCTGATTTTAAAGATGAAAAGATGAATCGCCTGGTGAGAAAAAAAAAGAGTGAGAAGTGAAGTGAGGAGTGGATTGATGAGGCAGTGAATGCCTTGAGAGAGGATGTGATCTTCATGGGAGTAGAGTTAAGGAGAAAGACCAACTTGGGGCATTGGGTAGATGGGATTCTAATCTTGTATGCACCAGTTGCCTTTTACCCTTAGCATTCTGTTAAAGTTTATTCCTTCTTGAGTGATCCCTTGAGCTGCATTGAAACCATAAGCACTGAATGAGATCATCTTTGTCTCAAAACCCTGTCCCAAGACAAGTGAGTTTACAAGATTTGCATAAGCATGATTCACATGAGCTTTAATGAATGTCAAAAGGTTGGAACTATGGCTGTTTTTGAAAACTTAAGCTTGAGCTTGATTCATTTTATGATGAGTATGGCTAGAGTTTTGTGAGTAATCTTGTTTTCACTGCATCTTAGAATTAGCAACTAGGACAGTGAGCCTTAAATTCTTTTAGTGATACACTCTCTCATTAAGGAATATGAACTCGCAATGCATCCAACCACTTTCTCTCATTTACTCTTTTTGCTTGAGGACAAGCAAAGGACAAGTGTGGGGGAGTTGATATGTACATAATTTGCATCATTTAGGTTGTATAATTCATTTCAAATCATGTCTTATTTCATGCAGTTTAGGTCTTTAGGTGTAGTTTTACGATTTAGGGGTTTGCATTAGGTCCAAGTGAGTCTTGCATGTTGTGGAGTGTTTACAGGTGATTTGGAAGCAGTTTGGACCTAAAAAGATGAAGCCAGGAGGAGAAATGGTGAATGGAGGTTTAAAAATGGTGAAATCAGCCTTTTGGAGATTCTCGGCGCTAGCCTGTACCACGGGAAGCTTTTTCTCGGCTATTTTCGTGTACTGCAGGTAGCTTTCTCGGCCAAAACGCGTACCGGCTGTTCAAGTTTCTCGGCCAAAACGCGTACCGGCTGTTCAAGTTTCTCGGCCAAAATTCCCGGGTGTAGATACATCTCCGACATCGCGTTACCGGAAGGTCTTGCCAGCTGATTCAGTCTCCGGGGTTTTCAGAAAAAATCAATATAATGAAGTCTAGATCTCAGAACAGTTGGAATCTATGAGTTTGGAGCACCAAGCTGAAAGATACGGCCACCGGAAGACAGACCTCTCTCGCATCCGTTCTGGAGCAATCCCATACGTCTGGAAAGATCGCCTGTCCGGGGAGTCTTAACGTCCGATTCAGATTACAGGGTCTTCATCAAAGTTGGAGATGATCAGGTCACGGATCCAGAAAATGTAGAATCATTGGATTTGGAGTCGTGAGCAGAGCGTTAAGCTCACCGGAAGGCACACATGTCTCACTACAGTTTCAAGACCGATCCGATGAATCATAAAGATTGCCTGGGACGATGCCTTTCAAGATTTGCGATCTTTGAGTGCTCATTCCAGAAAATCTGAGATCATCTGGTTTGGAGCTATGTGATGAAAGATACCATCTCCGGAGTGAACACTGGTCCAAGAGCTTCCTTTTGATCGTTTCAATGCACTTAAGAGATGAGCTGTCCAAGCGCCGAAGGTTTCTTCAATAAAGTTCGAGATGTGTGAGTGCCCTTTCCACTGCCGCTGGAATCAAGCCATTTGGATACACACCTGGAAGTTACGCTCCCCCGAATGCGAAGTGGTCCAAGGAGATTTGAAGTCTGCGAGATGGTTTTGCGACTTAGATTACTCGCAGTGCTTAAAGGATAATTTCTGGGAATTGAGCTGCGTGTTGAGATGTGCGGGTAAGGTAACCCTGGATGATGCCAAAGGTTCCCGAGCAGAAAAATGCTAAGTATACAAATGTGCGACTTGAGCATGCGAGTTGGCCGCGTAGTGAACTGAACCGCAGGAACACTCGCTATTTACACCGAGTTGGGCATGCAACTTGGGAGTGAAGTGAACCAACTCGCACACATATTTGAAGCCCTGTGCTACATGGTTGTGCAAGCTAGGGAGCAAAAGGAACTGAGCCGCATGAAGACTCGTGGTTTACACCGAGAGAGGAATGTGGCCTGGCTTACATGATTCCATCTCGCTGAAGCTTCTTTCTAGACCTGTGCGAGTTAGCAATGCGAGTTGGGAGTGAAGTGGACCCACTCCCACACATATTCTCCCCAGATTTCGTCTTGGTCATACAAGTTGAAGAGAAGACAGACCAAATCGCATGAAGACTCGCGGTTTACACCTAGATGGGCATGCGGTTGAGGCTGAAGGACTTAAGGCTCACAAGACTGTTTCTATGGCTGTGCGACTTGGGCATGCGACATGGGAAGCTCCTGACCAACTCGCACACTCAAAATTTTACCCATCAAAGCCGGGTCAGGACCCGGTTTGTTCCGGGCTGACCCGGTTCGTTTTGAGACCTATATATAGTTTTTTTAGGGTTTTACCCTAAGGACTAAGCTGTATTCCTTTTGTTTTCTTACCTTTTTTGTGAAAGACTCCCTTTTTAGAAGAGTAATATCGATTTTTGAAGGTTCTAATGAAGAGATTTTGAGAGATCTTTGTGTTTAAAGCTGCAAATCCATCATTATCCATCTTCTCCATCTACATTTCTCATCATTAATCATGCCAAACTTCTCAACTTGCAAAGGTTTAAGAGAGATTAGTATGATTAGTGAGTAGTCATCTTAATGGGGTTCTAGATGTGTAGGTTAGGGTGCTAAAGTGTTAGATTAGGAGTGCATAGGGCTAGATTCATTGATTCATCTCTCTAAACAGCTTGAGATCTAGATTCTGGGAATTTCATGCACCAAAAGTGTTTGATGAAATTCCTGAAAGAGCTGTATTAGAGGTTTAAGCATTTGCTGCATGATGATGTATTGGTATTAGCTTGAATGATCTTTTAGAACTGTTTATTAATGCTCACTGATTCATATTTCACAAATGATGATTTGGTTTGAAAATGGATTAGTGTAGAGGTTAATACCTTCATGAGAGGATTAATCTAGATTAGAGTTCTTAATCATTTGAATCATGTCTCATCATTGTCATTAGCACTTCTGGTTTAGCACCAAAGCACCCTAGCCAACTATCATGTCTAGAATCTCATGCTCCCATCATTTCATATCATATCATCTTGTTTAGTGGTCATTTCTTGCCCGTTTATTTGATCATTAATCTTTGTTTTAGTTTCAATCTTGTTTTAGGCATTAGTCACAAACAATCTTCACCATTTGCTTGAATTAAGAAATTGTCTTATATTCTAGTGTCTACCACACATTGGACTGATAAATCCTTTATGCTGCAACAGCTAAGGGATTGATAACCCCTATTTAGAGCTTAAAAACCTATAGTTATCATTGGTTCGGTAAGCAGGCCGATTTGGTAGGGACGCTCCAGGCACGAGGTCTATCTGGTGTCGTATGCCTCGGATCGGCGGTAGACCTCCTGGGTGATCTTCGGGAAAAACGTCGGCGTATTCCTGCAAAACCAAAGAAATATTGCTCGGAAGCTCCGGCTCAGGTTTAGGAGTGCTAGCCAAAGCTGATTTGAACGTGAGCAAAGTAAAAGGCTGCCTAGCAAGCATGGCCTGTTTGATTTCTCTCGGCCTCACAAAAAGTGTCTCTCTCCTCACGGGTTGGTTGATTAAAGCCTTTTTAGGTGGTTCACTCGAACTCTCACTCACATTTTGGGTGTTTGATGTGTTTAGGGGGTCGCTCAACGTGGATTTTCCTTTTGCTGCTCTTTTCCAGTTGGATTTGATCCAAATAAACTTCGCGTTGGGACAGAGGGGCCAGGATGACCTTCCGTCCTTGATGTTCAAACGAGTGCTTGTTAGAAAAAACGTCATGGATTTCCTTACGGTCGTACTGCCACGGCCGTCCCAACAAGATGTGCCCAGCTTCCATGGGTAAGACGTCACATAGCACCACATCCTCATATCGTCCGATTTTAAAGGGAACCGTGACCTGCTTGGTGACTTTGAGTTGCCTCTGGTTGTTAAGCCATCTGAGATTGTAAGGGTGTGGATACTTCATCGTCTCCATACCTAGCTTCTCCCCCATGCTCTGGCTGGCAACATTCGTGCAACTTCCTCCATCGATGACCATGCTGCAGGTCTTTCCGATGACCAAGCACCGTGTGTGGAAGAAATTCTCCCTTTGATCCTCTTCCCGGATCGGTTCTTGTGATACCAACATTCGCCGCCCCACCAGCAATTCTCCTTCAGCCGCGTACTCTTCCTCGGCCTCATTGTCATATATTGGCTCGGGATCGTCTTCTGCCTTGGAACACGACTTCGCCGGTTTCTAGTAATATCATTGCCCTTTGGTTCAGACACTTATTCGCATAATGTCCCTTGCCCCTGCATTTAAAACATTCGATGTCGGGTGTCCTGCCTCGACTTTGCCTTTTTAGTCTGCGGAGTTTTGGTTGGGTTTGGCTTCCGTCTTGGGCCGATTGTCAGAACGCGCAGGATAGACGGCTTTGTCTTCTCGGTAAGCTGGCCGATAACTGGACCCGAAAGTATACCTACTCATCCCCTTGCGCTTGAGCTGTTGTTAGACAAGATTCACCTTATGTAGCATTTCATCCATGTCATGGTACTCTTGTAGCTCCATTCGATCTTGCAGATCTCGGTTTAAGCCACTCAAAAACCTCGCCATCGTAGCGTCCTCTGGTTCAAAAACATCAGCTTTCAACATCAGGCGCTCCATCTCCTAGTGGTAGTTTTCTACAGACTTAGTTCCTTGAGTCAATCGCCTGAGCTTGGTGTGCAGCTCACGGTGATAATGTACGGGCACAAACCGCTGCCGCATAAGGGTGGCCATCTCTTCCCACGTTTCCACCAGCCGTTTTCCATTTCTCCTTTGACTGGTCACTATCTGATCCCACCAATCTATGGCATATCCGTTGAACTCAGAAGCCGCTAGATTTATCTTCTTCCTCTCCGATATATCCTGACAGCCGAAGACGATATCGACCTTCTTTTCCCACTCCTGAAAGGCGTCTGGGTCATTATTTCCATAAAACGCCGGATGCCTTCTTTTAATAGAAACGATGAATCAAGCAGATCAGAGACTTAAGAGAAAAGAAAGAACAGATAGATAGAAAAGACTTTGGATCATTTTCTTTTTCCTTTTTTTTTAACTTTTGAACTTGTTCTCTTTTTTTTTTTTGACATTTGATCTTTCTTTTAAAAAAAAAAACGATTTACAAGAGACCGATGAGAAAAGAATGAATTTCAAAAGACAAAGAAGGATAATACCAAATTTCTGCAAGTGTGTGGCTCTGATACCACTTGATAACACACACTTGGTTCGGCGAGGTTGATAAATCCTTGATTCCAAATCGATTCAGAGGGAAAGATGCTAAGGCGTGGGTGTAAACCCGAATATCCTTAGGCCATAAACCAAAGAAGAGAATGAAAAGGAGGTGATGGAAACAAAGAAGGACAAGGGTCGCGATATCGGAAGTTAGGGTGTGAGACAAGTCCCAAAATTCCCTAAGCCCCAGATATGACTATGATCTCTCTCACTCTCTGTCAGTGAAGGCTGCGTCAAGTAGGATGAAAACTACTTGATAAACCTAAAACGATCGAATGGCTAACCACCAATTATCGAAAAGTTCAAGAAAAACAAAGAGAAACTTAAAGATAATTTTATTAAGAGAAAAGTGATGATCGAAATCTGAGTACAAAGATGCCTTTATATAGAGGCATTAGGAGACCATCGGTCATACATAGGAAATAAAAGAAAATAAATGAAAGAAAAGAAAACGTTGAAAAACTATCAAACTTCCTCGAGAGCAAGAGATATTATTCGAGAGCAAAAAGAGGAGATTAAGAATTTGAAGCAAGAATGTGAAGCTCTGAAGCAGGAAGTGTTGGTTTTGAAGGAGAAGAGCACTGTAGAATACCTTATGTCTCTAGAGTAGTTTAATTATGGTGTTTGAATCTATGTTTGTCTTTGTTGGTTTTAGACATTGTTCTTGTTGTTCTTTGATTTAAATAAAGACATTGTCGTTGTTGCTGTAAAAGTTTAGACATTATCAGGATTTCAAACGAAAGAGAATGGTCTAAAAAATTCAATCCAACATACAATAAGTCATACCAAACAAGCCAAAACAAAAGCAATGTATAAAACACCAAAAACAAAGTTTAAAAGTAGAGCTGATAAGCAAGTTGCACCAATGTTTAAGACTCTAAAACACACTACTGCTGTGCATCTCCTGCATCTCCTTCTGGCTGGTTCTCTTGAGAGTTTTGTTGAGGATGTGGGTTCAGTTTGGATCTGTCATAGACTCTGTTTCCAAATACCTCAAATGGCCGATCTGTGTATGGACTCCAGAATGTTCCAGAACCATTTGGAATGTAAACAGCCGATTTCTTTACCTTCAATGGTCGTCCTCTTGCAGGTTTTTTGACATGTGGTTTCACTTGAGCAGATGAAGGTGATGGTTCTGGAGCACTACAAATCATTGGCGTTTGAGAGCTTGATTCACCTGCTTGTTGGGAAGATGTCGTAGAACTTGTGGCCTCTCTAGCTCTTTTGGCTTGCTGCAAGATGCGACAAATATCGGTTACAAGTTGCAACATTATTAGATTTTCAATTCAAAATAACGGTAATGAGAGACTTACTGGTTGTGAGCTACTCCCTGTGGCTGGAGTCTTTCTTACTCTTGGCTTTGGTGGTGGCTTTGGATGACTCGGGAACTGAAAATAAAATACAAAAGTAAATAGATAGTATTATGGTAATAAGCTAACAAATTACAAGTTATCTAAAATAATGTAACTAGTATTTCCTCACTCGGTGGTTTACATGGTCTACCACGTCTGTTTTTTGGACCTTCTACAAAAACTGGTTCTTTTTTGCAACTTGTTCTTATATGACCAGCTTCACCACAGTTGCCGCAATGTGGAATCCTTCCATGTCTTGTTGCTTTCCCTGGATTTTGTAGATCTTGAAAGGGCTCCTTGGCTCTGTCTCTGTTTTTCGGTCGTCCTCTTGGCTTACGCATCTCAGGTATAGCCATTGGCGGCTTGTGCGTCTTAATCCATAGCTTCTCACCGTTGATAGGCTTGATGTTCTCTTCATACGTCTTTTTCAGCACACGGGTGTAGTAATACTCAGCAACATAGCGTATTGGGTCATCTTGATTATCGTCTAGAACACACACACAATGCTTACATGGGATCCCTGTCATAAGCATTAAAAAAAAACATTGATCAAGATGATAATGAAAAAAAACAAAGACAATCAGATGAAAATGTAAGATGATATACCTGTTAGATCCCATTTCCGACAGGCACATTGGTGGGTGGACAAATTGACTGTATAGCCACAAGTAAACTCATCCACCTCATACACATTCTTGCTGCTGCGTAAAGTAGAGCAATACCTCTTCTCAAGCTTGCTTTTTCCAACAAAGCCATTGTTATTGGTGTAACAATGGTGTCACACTTGTCCGCCTTTAGTTGTCTTCTAGAAATTCTTCTCATGGCTTGTCTTCTTATATCCTCAAGCATGGTTATCACAGGTTTTGCTCTAGCCATCTTGATGGTCATATTAAAAGCCTCAGATAGGTTGTTGTGCACATCAGCACAATGAGAGTCAACACTGAAAAAGGCACGGCACCATCGATATGGCTCTGTCTCTAGCAAGGCTTGATATGCAGCTGGATCATATGCCTCCACCGATTTCATCCTCTCGTCAAACTCACATTCTGTGTAACTGTATGCTACACCCCAAAACAAAGTCTTGTACTCTGATCTTGAAAACCCACGCTTCTTCCAATTAGCATATATGTGCCTAGCACACATACGGTGCTCTGTATTTGGAAGCTCAGCCTCTATAGCAATCACTTAACCCTGAAAAGCACAAAAAACGCTTGTAACCAATGAATGCAAAAAAATAAACGCTTGTAAAAACGATTGTAAACGCTTCTAAAACACTTATAAACGATAGTAAATAGCAAATATTACCTTTTGCTTATCAGAAATTCTTGTCTTCCGATGATTGTGATGCATGTGACAAACCTTCACCATCCATTTGTTTATAGGTTTCTCATAGAAACAAAGGACTCTGAAGTTACACTTGCCCTCCTCATTCTTATCCTTCTTACTCTTACCCTTCTTATTCTTATCCTCATTCCTCTTGTCGTTCTGACTTATCCCATTGCAAATAACAGCTATCCTATTTGTTTCTGATTTAGCCATCTTCACATCATATTGGGTCTTTAGCGAATACCGCAACAATTGATCCTTAAACTCTAAACCGCTGTTAAACTTCTGAAATAACCATATGTATGGTTCTTTATCCAAATCCCCGTGAAACTGGTCTTTCCTTCTATGCTTTTTCGTTTTTCTGGGTTTGGGATTAGCCCATTGTTCCCATTCCTCCTCTGACTCAACTGGTGTATCCGGATAGTGTGCATTCTCCTCCAATATACCTTCCTCGTCACTCGGTGCTGCTTCTCTCGCATTTGCATCTTGTTCATCAGTATTTTTATATGTCTCTCCATCTGGTATAATTGTCGAACCTTCCTCAAATACTGACTTAAACCGATCATCATTAGCTTCATCACCTGCATCTAAAATTACTTCATCTCCCTCATCAACCTGATTTATGTTCTCATTTCCATTTACCTCCGCATCTAACACATTCGCAGCTCTATCACCTAACACATTCGCAGCTCCATCACCAGCATCAAACTCATCCTCACCGTCGGCCTTCTCTTGATCTTCACCCTCAGCATCATATCCTTCATCATGTCTTTCATCCTCAGATTGCTCAGGTCTC
>NW_006256756.1:9911898-9924846 GCF_000478725.1 Eutrema salsugineum | reverse complement strand
CTCACGCGAATGTTGCCCTAACAAAACCAGCGGAAACATGTCTTCAAGACTATCATCAAAGACGTAGTTCACTGTCTTCATATCTTTCCCAGCCTCTTTATACCATATGAACCTAATTAGAGCAAACAACTTTGCTTCAAGCCTGCAGAAGTCATCAAATAATTTCCAGGTAATGTCTGATAGTTTCCAATTCACGCAGTGCGAACCCAGCTCTTCTTTGTATGTGTAATCTCCACCTTTGTTCTCCATAGACCCACCAAAATGAATGGTGAGTTTTATAGTCTCTGTATCACTGTAAAAATAGAAAAAACCAAGCCCAGATTTTGAATATCAAACCCGAAAAACAAGCATAGACATAGAAAATCAAAAAATCCAAACCCAGAAGTTGAAACTATCGAACATTGGAGAGAAAGAAGAAATTGACGAGTTCATTAAAAAAACGGACATGGCGGAATAGAGAGGCGAAATCCTTACCCCATTTTCACTTGATAGCTTCCGATTCTTCCTTCAATCTCCTTCTTCTTCTCACTTTCAGTTTTCTGGTTTTAATATGTTTGAAACCTAATTTTAAATTGGGGATTTTGACTTTACAAATCGATTTTGGGATGTTGACTCCCTTTTTTTCGTGATAGTTTTTTTGTCTTATTTTATCCTTTTTATTAATTATTAAATTTCAAAATTTATTTACAAACGAATTAAATTTACGCACGTTTTAAAACATCTTACCAGAGTTTACTGTTCTGTCACAGCCCCGTTACTGTTCTGTTAAGTTCTTCGGCGGCGCAAAAAAACTCCAAGTTTGAAGGTTTATAGTGTTAGAGAAATTAGGATAAAGGTTTATTATGCTAGTGAAAATCCCTTGAGGTTTAAAGTGCTACCTTTTTGATCCCTCAAGGTTTAAAATGCGATTTTCCCCAAAAACATATATAGTGTCTCTTGCGGACCGGGTCAGCCCAGGACAAATTGGGTACTGAACCGGCTTCAAATGGGTCATGTCTCAAGTGTGCGACCTGGTCAGGTGCTTCCTATCTCGCAAGCCCAAGTCGCACAGCCATAGAAACAGCCTTTTGCGCCTTAAATCCTTCAGCCTCATCCACATGCCTATCTAGGTGTAAACCGCGAGTGTTTGTGCTGTTCAGGCTTTCTTCTCTTCAACTCGCACAACCAAGACGCATTCTGGGGAGAATATGTGTGCGAGTTGGTCTTCTTTAGTTCCAATTCGCGTGCCCAACTCGGTGTGAACAGCGAGTCTTTGTGCGGTTCAGTTCATTGCTCGGCCAACTCGCATGCTCAAGTTGCACAGCTTGTCGACTTAGCATTTTTCCTGCTCGGGGGTCTTTGGTCTCACTCAGGGTTGCCTTACCCGCAAATTTCAACAGGCAGCTCATTTCCAGAATTTAAATCTTTAGGCACTGCAAGTTAACCAAGTCGCAAAACTATCTCACAGACTTCAAGTCTCCTCGGATCAATTCGAATTTGGGGGAGAGTAACTTCCAGGATATAGATCTAAATGACTTGAATCCAACTTCAGTGGAAAGAGCACTTAAATATCTCGAACTTTTGTAAAGAAACGTTCAGAGCTTGGGAGGTGGAAGGTTCCCCGGACGGCTTATCTCTGCAGCGCATTGAAACGATCAAAAAGAAGCTCATAGACCAGTGTTCACTCCGGAGACAGTATCTTTCAGCACATAGCTCTAAACTGGATGATCTCATATTTTCTGGAAAGAGCACTCAAAGATCTTGCATTTTGATGAAGGCCCCGGCAACTGAATCAGACTTAAAAGGCATCGTCCCAAGCAATCTTTGTGACTCATCGGATCGGTCTTGAAACTGTAGAGAGACAGGTGTGGCTTCCGGTGAGCTTAACTCTCTGCTCACGACTCCAAATCCAATATTTCTACCTGTTCCGGATCCGTGACCTGATCATCTCCAATTTTTCTCTGGATTCTGTAATCTGAATCCGACGTTAAAACTCCTCGAACAGGCGATCTTTCCAGACGTATCGGATTGCTCCGGATTGGATGCGAGACATGTCTGTCTTCCAGTGGCCGTATCTTTCAGCTCGCTGCTCCAAATTCATCGATTCTAACTGTTCTGAAATCTAGACTTAAATATCTTGATCTTTTTTAAAGACCCCGGACTCTGAATCTGCCGGAAAGACCTTCCGGTAACGCGATTTCGCAGATGTGTCTTCACCCCGGAATTTCGGCTGACAAAGTTGAACAGCCAGTACGTGTTTTGGCCGAGAGGTCTTCCCGCGGTACATGAAAATCTCCGAAAACCTCCAAAAGGCTGTTTTCACAATTTTTAAAGCCTCATTCACTATTTCTTCTCCTGGCTTCATCTTTTTAGGTCCAAACTGGTTCCAAATCACCTGTAAACACTCCAAAACATGCAAGACCCACTTGGACCTAATGCAAACCCCTAAGTTCTAAAACAACACCTAAAGACCTAAAATGCATGAAATAAGACATGATTTAGAATGAAATGTACAACCTAAATGATGCAAATAATGAACATATCAGGCAGCTCTTCCCATAGAGAAGGTTGAAGGGAGATGTGCTAATAGGTGTCTTGAAAGAAGTCCTATAAGTCCAAAGAGCATCATCTAACTTCTTGCTCCAATCGTTCCTTGAGTTGCTCACTGTTCTCTCCAAAATGGCCTTGATTTTCCTATTGGATACCTCCACTTGAGCACTAGTTTGAGGGTGATAAGGTCTTGCTACCTTGTGCTTGACTCCATGTTTCCTCAACAGCCCTTCCAAGGTCTTGTTATTGAAGTGGCTACCTCCATCACTATGTGAGTCGAAACTCGCACAATCAAAATTTGTTAAAGAAAGAGGGGGATCTAAAGCTTCTAAGTGAAAATCTCAAGAACAAAGATCAATAATTAGTTTTATGGCTTAGGGTTTCTGTGATTGCGTCCAAAAAAATTGCATAATGGGAGAATTACATCGACTATTAATACTAAATCTACAAACCGCCTAGCCGAGATTCTCTCCCGAGATTCTCTCCCGAGATTCTCAAAATTTTTCCTTTTCTCTTGTGCGGCTGGCGACTTCGATCTCTCCTAGTGTAAGGTCCTCTTGGGCTCGTTCATTGGACCTTCGCGGTTATCCGGCTCGGCCCATCAATGCTTCCTACCCTTTGGCTCAGCCCAATTTCGTTTACGGGATTTCTCCTCGACTCAAGTACGTGGGAAGATCTTCTGAACTCGAACCGGCTCAGTTCGGTTCTATGCCCTCCCTGTTTTGGCTCGGTCAGACCGAGAGCCTTTGATTTGGCTCAGTTTGACCAAACCAGCCTTTGGTTCGGCTTGGTTTGAGATCAAGTCTGAGTCGGGTCGGTTTAATTGCTTCCTTTGTTCTATTCTTCCCACCAAAATCGTAGACTTGAGTTTGTCGAAACCTAATTTCGACACTTAGTCTTTTTCAGGCAGTTAAACTCGTGAGGGTGAAAACCGACCTCAACAGTTTGCCCCCACCTCGTCAGTTTCGTATACGAAGATGTCGAGGTTAAATTAACGAAGCCGAGGTTAACTGCCGGATCACATGGTAAATCCGCTTATCAAGGCTTTTGGCTCGGCTCGGTTTTTGGTTTTTTTATTATTTTTTTTGAGCCAAAAGAGCGCTTAGGATACATTTAACGAGCCGAGACAAAATTACGCTCCTATCTTTACCGAGCCGAAGCGACCGGGAAGTTTAAATGGATTGCTTCACCGAATCAAAATGACGGACGACGCAGCGAATGTCGCCGAGCCGAAGCGAAGGAGAACGATGCAGCCTAAGTTGCCGAGCTGATTAATCTTGCCGAGGCGAAAAAGAATTTTTGACTAAAGTTACCGAGCTGGCTTATCTCGTTGAGGCGTTAGCGTGGCTCGGTGAACTACTGTCGTTGAATAATGCTGCGACTTGTTTTGTCGAGATTCCCTTTTTTTTTAACGAATACGAAACCTGGCAGATTTTATCGAAATAGAGATCTTCCGAGGCGAGTCCGAGCCACTTTTGAATACGATTACACCGAGCTCTATCAAAACTTTTTTTTTTACAAGTCGGGCTTGGGCCTTTGCTTTCCAAGCCCATTATTTATTGCAGGACCCACACCCAGATTTCTATATATAGGCGAGCTCCCCCCCCCCCTTCATTCTCACAATGTCTTCACTTCTCCAAAACCTCATAAGGGACTCCCTCTTCTCTCTCTCTCTCTCTCTCTTCTCTTTCTCGATTTTTATTTTTCTTCTCTTTTTTTTTTGGGGCCGCCGCACCACCTAGGGTTTTGTTGAGGTGTGGCGGATTGTTTGATGTTTCCGATCTTTTTGAAAGTCTTCCAATCACCCGTCAAACTTCCCGATCCCCCTCTGATATTTCCCGGATTAGCTATTTTTCCTGATTATTGTCCGAGCCAAGTTCAAGATGTTGCGACGAACCAAGCCGCGAGTTTACGCTAATTCCACGAGTTCTGTTTCGTCCTGAGATCCGTCGAACCTTTCGCCGAGCCCGAACCCCGGTTCTGCTTCTCGGGATGTCGAAGTTAGAAGGGAAATCTCCGCCGACATAAAACCCGAGCCCGAAGATTTTGATTTCAATCGTGCCGCGGCCAGCATCAGAATAGGACCTTCGAAGTCTCGGAGATTACGATGGCGAGACTCAGAATAGGTCCTTCGAAGTCTCGGAGATCACGAAGAGGTAAGAAGAAGAAGAAACCGAATTCTCCAGGTTCATCTCTTTCGACAGAAGAATCGTAACGGAGGCTAAGGCAGTGTTACCGGATTTCCGAGGTGATTGAATTCGTCGCACCCGAGCCTTTCGACCGAGCCGATGATCCACCGCCGAACCACTTCACGATTTACAAATGTTTCCTTTGCCCAAGCCAATTCTACGCTACCTTTGGTTGCACGGGATTTCAATTGGACAGATCTTGCCGCGAGGCCTTCGACATATGATCGGAATTTTGGTTTGCGGTTACAAATGCGGCATTGAAATCGGGGTCGACCATCTTCGCAACTTGTTAGAGATTGGCCCATCTTTAAACCGGGCAAATATTATATTTCGAATAAGAGAGTCTGGAAAATAATCGGGGGTTTTCCGAGCAAAGACGATTCGTGGGATGATTATTTCTTCTACATTCTCGTGGACAAGGCTACCGTCGGGAACGATTTCCTTAATTTAACCAAGACAGATTGAAGACCACTCGGTAGTTTGCTCGTAGTTCTTGGTCAGTTCGCATTTTATTTCCGGTACTAACGTTTGTTTCTCTTTTTTTTTTACGTTTGCAGTTCGCGATCCACTCCCGCCCGTTCCCGAGGACATCGCTTAAGCCAAGGAAATTCTAGCGGCTAGAAAGGTGAATTGGACAAAGCACTTTTCGTTTGCGAGAGTTGAGAAAGCGAGAGCTTTATTTGCCGGTGCTCCTGTTAGTTCTGATTCGTCTGCTTCTTCCGTTGATACGATTGAGAGAATGGTTCAAATGTCAATTCGCGACAAAAAGGAAAAAAGCCGAGAAGGAGAAAGCCAGCCGAGCCCAGGAAGCGGAGACATCGACTGGTCGTACCGAGCCGAATCTTCCCGAAGCGTCAGTTGCTGGCGAGCCGAATTGCGAAGCGATCGGCAACACCGAGGAGACTCCTGTAGCTAACGAATCAAACCGCGCCGATATTCTTGTCCCGGAGAAAGTTGTCAAGATCCATTCCGAAGTCTCCGGAAAGGGCACCACCGCTTCGTCCGAGATCCCTACTGCAGGTGGTGAGGATCGCATTATTGTCATGGGTTCCGAGCTGATCGAGGCCTGCTTCTTATATCCTGACAAAGCATAAGGGCGGCTCGAACCGGAAGCGTTCCGCTTCGGACGGAGATAACGGAAAGGGGGTTGCCGAGCCGAAGAAGAGGCGTAGCATTCTGCTTGATGCCGAGCCGACTCCTTCCCTGGTTGACGACGCCTCTGCCTCGGCGTCACTTTTGACAAAGATAAACAACATGGGAATTCGGCTGCCGCCCGCTGATTCGCTTATGAAGGCGAAGTCTTATGCTAGCATGTCCCAACGGGGAACTAAGGTAAGCTCTCAAAACTCTATCCTTTTTTTTTTAGTATCGGCTTTTCTTCGGGACGATTGATCAGGTTGACTCCGTCTACGACACCGATGCTGGGTTTCTCTATGAATTCCACCAGTATGACCCTCCTCAATCCTGGATCTGAGGTTGAAACCAGTGAAGCTAGGGCATCAGCGGACGCATTTTCCCTTCGAGGTATTCGTGTACCTTAAACCACTTTCAGATACGCTTTCATTCTGCCATCTCTCGCTTTGTATTGTCCATTGAACTGGTTCGCAACTAGCTGTGAATCACAGAAGGCACAGATTTTCTGGATTCGGATCCCAAGTGCGAGCCAAAGTCCGGCGATTAATGCCTTGTATTCTGCTTCGTTGTTTGATGCATGAAACGTGAGACGAAATGACTGTTCGATGATCTCGCCGGTTGGCGATGTTAGTCGTATCCCTACACCCAAACCCTGCTTTGATGACGAACCATCAACATGCAATGTCCATGTAGTCTCGGAGGTCGGCTCTTCTACTCCTTTAGTCGTGATAGTAGGAATTTTTCAATCCTTGATCAATTCCTCAACTACTCATGTCATTGTAGCACTTGAGGTATCAATCCAAATGGAGAGATTCTAGACACTAGAACTATGAAGAGCTATCTTAATCCAAGTCTAATAAGCAGATGAGTTGGTAACCAAGATTATCTAAAAGCATATAACAAAACAAGCAAGAACAAACAGTAATTAAGAATTAATAAGCAAGAGAAACTAAACAAACACTCAAATTCAAATAAAGAGAAAGCTTAACCTCTAGATGTGATCATTGATCAGGGTGTGATAGCAGGAATTTTTCAATCCTTGATCAATTCCTCAACTACTCATGTCATTGTAGCACTTGAGGTATCAATCCAAATGGAGAGATTCTAGACACTAGAACTATGAGGAGCTATCTTAATTCAAGTCTAACAAGCGGATGAGTTGGTAACAAGGTGATCTAAAATATAAAGTAAACAAAAAAACAAGCAGTAATTTAAGAACAAGCAACAAGACAACAAAACAAAGACTCAGATTCAAAACAAAGAGAAAGCTAAACCTCTAGATGTGATCATTGATTAGGGTGCTTTAGAGATTTATTCATGATGCTAAGAACAATAATGCAATGCAAGTTACTCTTTAGTCTAGACTTCAAAAGCAGATTAATTCATTCCCATGACAATAAACTCTTTGTAAATCACTTAATCAAGATTAATTCACCTTAAGCAAGATCAAGCAATCAACAAGCATAAAGTATCAAGTCTAATAATGACCAAACGGTTTCTATTTCAAGGAGACCGAATCTTACACAGAAAGCAGCAACAAGCAATCACATGATCTCAAAACCAATTAACTTAGAACTCAAATCTAGACTAATCCTCTCATGAAGGCATTAATCTCTACACTAATCCACTTTCAAACCAAATCATCATTTGTGAAATATGAATCAGTGAGTATTAAGAAACAGTTCTAATATGTCATTCATGCATTTAACAAATCATTCCCATGATGAAAAAGGCATAAACCCCTAGCTTAGCTCATTCAGACATTTCATCAAACACCTTGTGGGTGGAGAAATGACTAAGGTCTAGATCAGAGTGATGTGCAAAGATCTAGCATTAAGAGCGGCTAACTAAGGAAAGGAGATGAGAATCTAGAACCTAAACATCATAAACCGATCATCTAAGCACCCTAATCTACACACCTAGAAGCTTAAAAGATAACTACTCACTAATCATGATTAACACACCATTTCCTTTGCAAGAGGTGGTGTTAATCATGATTAGAAGCAGAGATGAGATGATTAGATGATAAGAAATAGCTTTAAGATGATTAAATCTGCTAGATATCTCTTGATCAAACTCGTTTTTACACTAAGAAACAGAGAAAAAACAAAAAGAGGCAGATTAGAGGATAAGATAAAACATAACTAGGGTTTTAGTCTCTAAAAACTATTTATATAAAAAGGTGTGGGCCGGGTCAGCCCAGGACAAACTGGGTACTGACCCGCCCTTTCTGGGTTGCTGGAGCCACCCCTCGCCATCTGAAGAAGTCTCACACCGAGGGCCATACACCAGGGGGTCATGTGCTGGGTTGAAACTTTGATGAACACTTGAAGAACATGCATGAGACTTGGCATTTGATCCGGTTAAAGCTTTGAAACGTGAAGAGGATTTGTTTGTGATCTGGGTTGGAGAGATGAGGACCTCGGCATACATGCCGAGGTGCCTGGTACCCGAGGTTTGTGTAACATAGGAGCTCGGCATAGCATGCTGAAGGGTTCACACCAAGGTCTGCTTCAACACTTAGTCGTTTGGGGATCATTTTGGTGATCAAGGGAGCCTCGGTGTTGAAAGGCCGAAGTCCTACCTCGAGGTATAGTCCCAAGGCTTCGTAAACATGCCTCCTCGGCATACATGCCGAGGTATTCACGCCGAGGTAGGACACAGCACTTAGCTTACAGTTGCATCTCTTAAAACCCGAATTGAGCAGCTTCTCTTCTGTTCAGTGTAACTTTCCGCTCGTAACTCCAAATGACCTGAAACCAGTTCCATGAGAAAGATAACTCATTCAGCTCGATCTTTGGTGAAGAAACTATCGGCGCTTGGGAAGTGGAAGGCTTCCTGGAGGGCTCATCTTCGCAATGCATTTACACGATCAGAGAAAGGCGTCTAGATATGTGTCCATTCCGGAGACGTTAAATTCTTGCTCATACATTTGAATTGGATGATCTTGGACGTTCTGGAAAGAGGACTCAAACATCTCTGATTCTTATGAAGACCCCGGAAACTGAATCTGCCTGGAAGTGCGCCGTCCTTCGCATTCTTCGGAGCTCATCGGGTCGGTCCAAGACGGCAGCGAGACAGGGGTTTCTTCCGACGAGCTCAACTTTCTGCTCACGCGTCCGAATTCCATTATTCCACTTGCTATGGAACCATGATCCAATCGTCTCCAACTTTGATGAAGCCCCCGACAACTGAATCGGACCGGAAGGTTCCCCGGACAGGCGATCATTCAGGAGTATCGGATTGTTCCGGAATGGATGCGAGAGAGGTCTGTCTTCCGATTACCATATCTTTCAGATCCGTGGGCCAAATGCTTTGATTCCAACTGTTCTGAACTCTTGACTCAGTTATCTCCAACTTTTATGAAGACTCCGACAGCTGAATCGGCCGGCAAGATCTTCCGGTGACGCGATTTCGGAAATGTATCTGCACCCGGGATTTTTGGCCGAGAGACTTGACCGCGGTACGTGTTTTTGGCCGAGAAAGCTACCCGCGGGAAGGATTTTGGCCGAGGATCTTCGACTTTCAGTACAGCATTTTGCCGAGAAACCCAAAATTGCTCCTTTTTACCATTTTTGATCATTCCAACTCCATTTCTTCATCTGAATCACATCCTCCACTCCAAATTGGCTCCAAAAGCACCTGTTTAACACTCCAAAACATGCAAAACTCTCTTGGACCTAATGTAATCTCCTAAGTCCTAAAACAATGCTTAAAGACCTAAAATGCATGAGATAAGACATGATTTGGACTAAAATATGTACACCTAATGATGCAATTTATGAATATATCAACTCCCCCACACTTATCCTTTGCTTGTCCTCAAGCAAAAAGAACAAATGAGAGAGAGAGGTTGAATGCATTGGGAGTTCATATTTCCTTTTAGAGAGAAGTGATCACAATGAGAATTCAAGTTCATGCTCAATTATGCAATGCAAAGCCATACTCAGATATATATCAACTCAACAAGGAATCTCCACAAGTTCTCCTCTCTCTCAACTCTTTCACATTCAATAAGCTTTTATCAGGTGAATCAAATGATGCAATGTTCAAATAGGCTGGCTTGGCTAGGGTAAGGTCATGAGATAAAAATGATCTCATCAATATTCAAGCGGGTGCAATGCAACAAGGATCTCTCTATGAACGACCAAACTTCGGCAGAATGCTAAAGGTAAAAAGCAACCGATGCATACAAGGGCAAGACTCATCACACCCCACACTCCACTCAAAGCATTTCTCACTTGCTCACCCTCTCAGAATCCTCACTCTTCACAATCGTTTTCTTTTCACTAGGGGACTCGCCTTTTTCTTTCATTTTCAAGCCTTGGTTTTCACTTATTCACACAGCTCTTTTCTTTCATAGCATATAGCCTCTTTTAGACACTTGAGCCTTTGGCTTCTTTTCATTTCAGAGACTATACTTTAGTTTTTAGAACAACAGAGCTTATCTTTTCCAATTCAAGACTCGATTCTTTTTCTTTCATTCCCCTAGCTATCTCCACACTCTCTTTTCCACTCAGCTCACCTTTTTCCACTCACCAATAGATCTTTTCCCCCACACTTATTTCTCACCAATACTCTTGGTTCCTTGATGTTGGAACATATCACTCAATGAGCCAAGCCCTTGTCGCTCTAAACCTAACACTTTCTGCCAAGTTCAGTCCAAGGTGGCCTTACAATTCACACACGAACATTGGCTCGAAAGAAAGATGGGTTCAAGGTGAGGGAACTGATCCATGATGCGGATTCAGCTGCTTGAGCTAAGGAAGGAGGGTGGTAAAAGCAACGATTCTAGCTCAAGTATGTATGTCGGTATCCACAAGCCTATTCAAGCAATGCATCAAAAGATATTTACATTTCAAGTTCAGGGTTATCACTTAGCTAGAGTTGAGTTCAATTCAAACTTGCTTCTTAGATTCAAATCGTTTCAGACTTTGCAAGCACAGAAAAAGATTCACAAGCATATTCAGTTCAAGTTTTCAAAGTGATGTACTCTCTAGAAAACCTATCATTACTCCCAGCAAGATGCAACCTATATGATGCAACTAGACTCGATCCTAAAAATGTGAATGCAACTAGAATGAACATTTTTTTGTGAAAATTTTCTGATTAGATGCAACTACATGAGACTCAAGACTCAAAGTGGAAAATAAGATCAAAGAAAACATGATTAGTAAACACTAAACTCCTCCCCCACACTTAAATAACACAGTCCTCTGTGTTATAAAAGCATAAGAGAGAAGTGAAAGGAAAAAGCAAGAAAAATGCAAAATGAAAAATTAAGAACTAGATGCATATGTACCATGAGTTTGGAGAGTTACCAGACTTGTTCATGATAGAATGGAGGCATTGGACATGGAGGAGGATGCTGGTGCTTTGAACCCTCTGCTTGGACTCAAGTCTCTCAAGCGTCCCTTTTTGTTCATGCTCGTTCAGGGACCCCTCTGCCTAGCCATGCCGAGGCTTCTATACCGAGGTGGACAAGTTTCTGTGTAAGTGGCAAGGGCACCTCGGTATTAGCTCAAGAACACCTCGGCTTTGGCTCTCCAAGGCTTCTCACAGCACTTTATTCCGTGAAGATCAAACATGAGACCTCGGTAATGATCATCTCGAGGTGCTTGGCCGAGGTGTCGGGTTCACTGCTCCTTTGAATCATAAGGCCGCCACCTTTAAGCTCCTCTCTGCACTTGTTCCTTCAAACCATTGAGCAAGAACGCTTTCTAGAATCTGAGATCACTTAGCAAACCCATCAAAACGTTCTGAAAATACTAAAGAAAAGATTAAAAAGACTATATACAAGGATAAGCTTGGGGTGTCTCCCAAGAGCACTTTGTTTAAAGTCACTAAGTTTGACTTTGTAAAACCTTTCTTAATGAGGGAGAGGAGGAGCTTTGATGCTCCTTGTCATGTCCATGAATTCAAGCATAAGGTCCTTGTTCATCAGCTCTTGGACACCACCAGATCCCATGTCTATGAGTTCTTGTGTGAGGATAGCTCTGACTTTGGCAAATGGTCTTGATCTCACATTGCCTTTAACTTTGTATTCCACAGCTCCACCATCAAACTTCCATGGAGTGAGAGCTAAGACTTGAGAAGAAGAAGACCCAAGAGTGAATGGTTTAATGCTTGTTGGGCGCTTGTCTTGGGACTCTGAACCATTGCTTTTGTTGCTGCTGATCTCTTTCTCACCTGGTGTAGGAGGTGGAGATTCCAAGCAATCCTCATCATCACTAAAGAACTTCTCACCATCAATGAACTCAAGATCAAGCTCTCTTTGGTGTTCTTTCTTTTTCTCACAAGCAGCAAACGGCTGATCCTTCTCTTTCATTCCACAAGTCCCCACATACGTCATCTCAAAGTTTTGAAACTCATCACAGAGACTTACAGACACATAAGCTGGCGGTTCAATAGCTTTTTCTTCTTTCTGAAGCTGTTGTTCGGCCTTTTCTTCAGCAGTAATCTGAACTTTGTCTCTAGAAGCTCCATGGATGTCTTTTATAGCGAAAACTTCAGTTCCAAGGGTCACCTCTCCACTGAGTTGCTCAATGTCCTCATTGTCTTGTGAAGAAAGACCTCTAAGAGCAATGTCTTCTTGTGGACAAAAGAGTACACGTTCTATCTCCTTTACAGCAGCTTCATGATCTTTGCTCTCCATGTGATTCACTTGAGAGGTTAAACTCTCTATTTTGTTGTGGAGATCATTGTATGAACGCTTTACTCTTGTTGTGAGCTCATCTTGTCCCTTCAGAAGTTGTTGGAACATGCTGTTCAGCTCCATTTCTTGAGTCTTTGAAGCAGCTTGCTCTTGTGGAACAGACTCTTGCTGAAAACGAAGCTCCACCTCAGTTTTACCATCTTGACAATATTCAGTATCAAGCTCTTTGTATCTTTCATTGCTCTTGGCCAAATTCTCAACAAGTAACTCTCCTTGTTCTATGGTAAGAGTCGCAAAACGCCCATTGCTAGCTGCATCCAATGTCCATTTATGCTCTCTATCAACTCCCCAATAGAAGATACTAAGAATAGCTTCTTGTTGGAACCCATGATGGGGACAATCTCTAGTGTAGCCTTTAAGTCTCTCCCATGCTCATCAAAG